>NC_134320.1:28038865-28366409 GCF_964195595.1 Calonectris borealis
TCATTGTCGTGGTCTCAGCCTGAGACGACGTTTTGAAATGGAAATCTCAGACAGTGCTCAGCAACCATGACTTGTCAGGAAATGTCATTTTGGGGATGTGCACCGAGGAGAATACTTTGACAGTAATACGTCATTATTAATTAAATGTTATTAATTAAAAGTGATGAAAATTAGAGGGGTTTTTTTTGGTTCAGGTTACTATAATACTACCACCAAATTGTAGTAAAGGGTACAATTTACTTCCATCTACTTTGAAAAGGTAAACATAAAAGATCTTTTTTAAATATGATTGATCAATCATATGTACTGCATACTTTAAAAATGTGAGCATCCATATGTAAAGCTCACTAAACATGCCCAATTCTCTGCTCTATATGGTGCATTTTTAATCAGGAGTAACAGTTTCCAGGATTGTGTGATGCGCAAAAACCATTTTATGAACTCTGATGACTGCATTTCTCAGTATGGTAGATGGAACATGATGAAAACTGTCATCTACATTCCATATGTTAGATAAAATTGACATTTAAGATACTTAAATATTTTCTAATGTATATAAAATTTTATTTTCTTCTCATCTAATGTTTATCTTACAGGAACACATTCCTGTATGTTCATTTGCAGCTATGTATTTGCATCTTCAGAGAATGCAATGGTTTTAGTTGTAACCTCATGCTAGTCAACAACATTTTGGGCTCAATGCAAAAAAAAAAAATTAATCCAACAGCAGAATTTAGCGTATGTCTACATAAACACAAATATTTATATCCTAAATAGTAGGAGTTAGGTCAAACAGTTAATTAGTTACAAATAGTAATTTGTCTGTGTAACCTATATTCAACACTATTTTATAAGAGGGTCCCAACCTGCTTATTTCCACAAATTCTTAAAATTTGTTAAAAACTTCCAAAAGGTTAGTTATTATCATAATCTTGCCATGAAGACATGAGCAGTGGCTACGTTCTGACACTTAACACTCCAAAAGGAATCACCTATGTATCTATGACCTTTTATGAAGGAAAGTATCAAGAAGATTCAAGTTGAAGATTCAAGTTTAATGTTTACCTGAACAAATAGCAAACCAATGACTATTAAAAGAGTTCATATAAGCAAACCACCTTGTATGTAAAATGCCTTAACTCTATGCATATGCAATAAATGAGAGAGAGATCTGAATGACAGGAATTAGAAAGGAAATAAATGCATCAGCATCTCTCATGACATGACAAGCTACAGACTAACATCTACAAGGCTTATGACACCACTAGCACCTTTCAGCACCGTTTCCCTTCCACTAATCTGATTACCTACCTGATGATAGAAAAAGACTTTACTCGCACGTTTTTATTTCAAGATCATTTCCCACCTTTAGAAGTGCTTCTGCACAACTGCTTCCTGAAGTAGATGGCTCCAGGCTAAAGATCCTTGCCCTATCATAGGGATATACTAATCCCATTGTCGAAATGGGAAGACAATAAAGTTATGAAGTTCAGACAACCCATTACCCAACCTGTGCACACCCTGCCCATGAGGTTATTCTTGCGCCGGAGTGGGGAGGCTTCACAGAATACCCTCTTTTCTTATGAAGAAAAAAAGTGAATTCTGTGCTAAATTGCCATTGCCCTACCCCATGGCCACGCTCCCCTTCTCCTCTAATGCAGTCTCCTATCTCCTGGACTAAAACTGTCCTCTCTAGAGGTGCCTCATCAGCGATCTCACCCAGCAGAGGAATTTGGTCAAAAGCTAAGAATGAGAGACGGGGCATGAAAACTGCAACCCCCCAAGAACACCACGGTGGTTTTCCTAAGGGAATTTTTTTCAGGTTTTGATAATTAGCATTTCATGAAAGGACATGTGAGAAAGAAATGCCTTTTTTAAAAAAACAAAAAAAATTGTGAAAAATCTTGTTTTCAATTAAATACAATTTCAATAGGAAAAAACCCAACCACCCTGGTCAACCTGACACTTCTTCAATAAGAGAGAATTCAAGCTTGCAGAATATAATTGGCCAGCATGGAATTTTGCCAGGATACCAAGATAAACATAATTACTCATATTAAGAGTGTTAATTAATTGTTTGTGAACACAAATAATTGGCTGCTTGGTTTTATAGCTCATTAGAAAGCCAAGAATTCTATTAGACATTGCTGTCCAGTAGCCATGCTAGGACCACTGAGCTGTAATCACCAGAAGTCTGAAACTAAGCCAGTGAAAATCAGGGCGAGGTCGACCACTGAAATAAAGCTCCATGAAAAAAAAACAGTGATACCTAGTAAATAAATATTAACACTTTCTGGATAAAGAAGGGGCTTTTTTTGGTTGGGGTTTTGGTTTTTTGTTGGATTTTTTTTTTGATTGGTTGACCATTTATGCAAATTTTTCTACCAAAGATCTCTTAAAAAAACCAAAGAGCTGCCAGATGGAGTTACCCAATATCAGTTATGAATGAGTGACCCTGATATACGCTACCTGTGACACACGATGCAACTAAAAGTGTAACTGGTGAACTCCAGCAGCTTCCTTGGCAGAGCGACAGTCAGCTTCGCAAGAGCTTCATCCGCACCTGCCGGGGGTTATTGATTAACACACAACACGGGGAGCGCCTGCCTTCTTGGCAGACAATAACTATATTCTTACAAACCGCTGATGGGCTAAACAAGCTATTAATGACAGGTTGCTCTTCATCATTTAAAACGGACAGGCTCTGCTGCTTGACCACAAGGACAAGCAGGTTATTGCTTTGAAATGTTATACAAAAGACACAAATAAGGTATCTCTAATGAGTAAACCACACATATGGCTCCATGGTTCTTTTTTAATAGAGCTATTAATAGAAAACAGGACCTATTCAGAGTTGCAGATCTATAATCACCTATCCCAAGGTTTCTACAGTTTGTTAAAATTTGTTACTCGGAAAAGGAATTAGCGAAGTATAATTCACCAAATAACCACCAAAAATTTTTGGAATACAAGACTGATTCCCCTATGCTTAGAACTTTGCAGTTTCTTTTCTTAACGAGCTAAAAATAAAATAGGCTTCTGAGCGGATGTAGCTGCTGGTGGTCAGCAGGGAGTGCGGCTGCGACCCCCCTGACATCAGCCGGACACAGCGGCCAGCCCCGCTCCCCCAGGAGGGCCAGCTCTGGCTGACGCTGAGAAGCAGGCACACGGACCTGCTGGGAGGTTCTCCAGTCTACAAGGAAAATATTTTTGTTTATGAAAAGCATCTGGTTTTAAACTGGAAGTATTTCCAAGTAACAATTTGTAAAATATTTGCCAAATCTTTGAACAGCAGCTGTTACACTACTTTATCTCCCTCCTGCGTGTAGCTAGATGCTAGATACCAGGATGGCAGAAGCTACTTAAACAAGGGTAAGCAGTAAAATATGGGAACATACAGACCCCATAAGGATTATATCACAAATTGTAACACACCCTTTTTTACAAAAGGGATTAAATAATAGATTACCCAATCAATATAAAGATTCTTCTTTTTTTATAGAGAGAAAAAACTTCTTTACAAGTATTTGGAGATACAGTAATTTAAAATAGTGGAACCAGAACAATCATGTGACTTATTTCTTCTGAGGAATATCCCTAGAGTTTATTGGAGTCCAAAAGGTCTTTGCGAACTTGTCCGACATAATGTTAAGATATAAAACAGTTTCCAGCACGAATACTCCCATCTGTGGGTGTCTTGGGAAACAGTTAATTTCCTTGAACACCTGTTCCCAGGGCAGATTTTTTAAGATCACAGAGAAGAGGAAAAAAGTCTCAAACCTGGAGGTTTTTTGACAGATCTTTCACAGAAATACAAAGCAGCTAATACGTTTAATGAAGACAAATTTTATTCCAACATATAACGAGTTACGCTGTAAAGAACTTAAGGCGTCATTACTCTGCAGAGAATCTTTCCAGCATATTTTCCCCCAAATGCCAGAGAAACCCTGAACGTCAGTGAAAGCAGTGTTCCTGGTCCACCCCCCTGCCCAGGCTACTCACACCCCAGAGAGCCTCTTCCTCCTGCACCCGCTGGTTTGAGGTGACATTATAAATCAGACCTGCAGCTCCAGCTACTGCAGCACTCCCAATTTAGAAAAAGTACCAGTCACGGTCATCTGTCAAGAGTACAGCATCTTTATAATGCATTAGAAAAATTCTCTGAACCCATCAGATTACAACTACCTGACACCAGCAGAGGAATGAAATATTTTAAAAATTTATTTAAGAGATTCAACTAGCATGCAAGATACCAATGAAACTAGCAAACAAGATTAATTTTCAAACTGCTCTAAGAACTATTCATAACACTCAGCTATTTATTCCATTTACCGATTCAAAATACTAGTTGCAATGGAACATTTAATATGCCACCATTATAAAGGGGAAACTGTTGACAACTATGCCAGAATATACATCCTTTTCATCCTGTTGTTACTCCAAGAAGATATTGGTACACAAGCTCCTACAAATCATATTTCCCAAGTGATTCCCAAAATGGGAAGCAACAACAGAAAAGCAATTTTTTCAAATGCTCATGCAGTACATTGTGATAAGATTTTACTTTAATAGCAGTATAGAACAGTATATATTATTTAGATATTACATGAAAAAATTAAACATGAATTTAAATACTTCTCATGATGTACTGAGATATACGTGCCATTAATAGTGAATATTTTGATTTAATGGGATTTAATAATCTGTTTAGATGAACTACTTCATGTTCTGATGATTGCTGATACTAACATCCTAGGCTCAATGAGCTTCAGACTTGTGACAATATTGTATTTTTTCCAGTTTTGATCAACTGATTAGTTTTTAATGCTAAGTATGTCTTGCCATCACTTGAGGTTTGAATATGTTTACTTAAACCAAAAATATTTTGCATCTCAATTATTATTTTATACCGCAGCACTGAAAGGAATTTAAGTCAATACATTATTCATAAAGCAAAAACAAGAGAAAAAACAAAGCTGTGCACTTCTTTCGAAGACTTCAAATTACTAAAACATACCGTATTTATGCATGCAATATTTGATTGTGTGTGTGTCTTCTTTTTTTATCACAAGTTTGCTCTTTTCAGATCAGGATATGCCAAAAATCCAACACCAAACATTTTTTGTTTATAATTAAGGCAATCATCAATCCAAGGATTGTAGTCCATTTTATTTCATCTCTACATCAAAAAAAGTAATTTAAAAAAATTAAAATTCCCTTGAAATGGTAAGATAAATGAAAATGTAAGTGCCTTCACATAATAACAGTAAGCTGACCCTCTGGGAAATGGTTGACTTTCTCAATTCAAGGTATTCAAAGCTCATTCAAAAGTGTTCATTTGGAATGCAGATATCAAAGATGATGCAAATGTTCAAGAGAAAATTAAAACTTACCAGATGTTCTAATCCAGCTTTGATGTTTCCAGAGTCCCTGTAACAGAAGAACAAAAGTTCTAAATAGTTGCTAAACCCTTGTCTACAATGATTTATGTTTAACTCTGAAATGTCAAAGCCATGTAATTTCTCGAGTATATAAAATCTTTACTTTTAATACCTTAATCATTACAATACCGAAAAAGTATCAATTACCCTAACGCATAACTACAGAATTATTTAAAACCTCAAATTTTACCTGCCCTGAAATTGCTATAAACTGTAGCAATGCAACAGGACGCTCATTTAAAAACCAACATTTTTAATATAATTATCCCACTATTCATATTGGAATTAAAAAAAACAAGACAGTGCATAATGCTATTTATCAAATCCACATTCAGTAGCTCATGGTTCTGCTTTGCCAATACTTCAATAATAAAATTCTGTGACCATTTACAAAGGTGATGGAATGAATGAATCTTGTATTAGCTAACTAGGTCGTAGCAGCCATACTGAAACTTTGCATTTGACTCCTGACAGCTGAAAAAAATACAACGTACAGATACAAAAATGAGAAGTAATGTTGCATAAAGACAGCTGCAAAAAAATGGACCAAACTAGCAAAGTAAAAACACTGAAAAGCAAAGAGAATTCAGAGTGAAAATTAATCCTTAACACATCCTGCTATGTAAAAAAGATTACCTGAAAGAAAACCGAAGCAAAACAAATTAAAAAATCCCCAAACCCCAAGCCACCAAACAAGGAGGCTGGTTTCTGCTTTTACTGACTCCAGGTTCTACCTGCTTCCAAAACCATAACCGTGCCCTTTGAGGAAGATGGGCTGCAACCACGGCAGACAAGGAGAAACCGCCCCACAAGTGTTTCAAGTAGGCAGTTACTGAACTATATAATGTATTTATACTTATAATAGTCATTTTTCAACAAATTATTCAACCACATCAAACCACAGGTGCAAAAACCCCAACTATGTTCCTCTAAGACAGCAAACCGTGCATGACTGAGGATTCTGTTCTCTTTAATACTGAGTACAGGGGGTGTAGGGCATAATGTGAAGCTACACACAAAAATGGCTAAATGTATGAAATTTTACTAGATACTGACTAAGGCTACATTCAATTACACATTTTACAACCTTGCTGTACTGTACCTTGCACTTTTTACAGAAAGCTTCTATTTATAATTTCATAAAGCTTTCCAAAAGTCTGCTATGCACTTTTGTTCTATTTGAATATATCGTGAATGAAGCAAGAGAAAAAGAGCACCTTCCTTACACTATTATTTTGTATTTTGAAACAAGAATTGATTATTCGAGTCCATACAATATTTAAACAGAAATCACCTCCCACATCCATTTTTGAGGTGCTAAATGGCCTTAAAGAATTTAATCACTTTGGAAGCAGGATCCAAAGGGCTGACGCGAGGAGCTCCCACCTAATGGTATAAAACCTGCCCTGTTAGTGCTCCGTCTCCTGCACTGTCCCTGTCATGACTTCATCAATATTTGTGCAACTCCTTTCGCCCTGTGCTGAAAGCAGACTTAATTCAATTATAGGTCTCAAAACTGATAAAAAAGGTCCTAAAGTGGAAAATGCGAAGAGATTATTGGCAAATGAATAAAGATTTGTATCGAACTAACACACAAGAGTACAGCAGGGTGGTTTTTTTTTTTTTAATCATTCCCTGTCTTAAGTCTTCTGGGAACAGTGAGTTTCCCTTCCCCTCATGCAGCACATCGATTTCTGAATTAGACTGCAATATTAAATAATTAATATACTTGCCATGATTGATGTTTTGCATTAGTTGAATATTAGGTTATCAATCAAAATCCACTTGGTTTAATGTAATAATATTGAAAAAGTGTCACTGGCTGTTCATCCAATTTGTAGTTGAGGCAGCACAGATAGTAATATTGGTGTTACACAAGGCTCTAACGCAGGAAATGCAGTGGTTGAACATACATAAGGCAAACATTATCAAACTAACCAGGACAAGGTTGAGGTTGTCCTAAATAAACCTTGTGGCACCTGTCACTTCCAATGAAAACCTCCTTCCAGCCAGAGGCTGCCGTGCATCAATCAGCGATGACAACTAGCGAAGCCATGGCACAATTTTATCTTTCTAGTTAAACAATAATTATACAAATAAGACTCCCATTAATACTGTATTTCAAACATTGTGTTTTGCAAAATTAGACCTGTTGCTACAGCTCAGCCTAACACATAACCTTAGATGTCTACAGAATACCTTAATCTTTAATACCATAAACCACTACAAATAAAAGGCAAGAACAGTTTTATGCACATTCACTATTATAATATCATAATATTATAATATAAAGGAACACCATAAGAAAGTTATATTAATTTTATATCACTATCAGGTAATAACATTTTACTCAACTTTTACACCACACAGTTCCCAACAAGATACATATTTGCCTTTCAAACCGTCTCCAGTGCACCACTTTTTTTTTTTTTGCTTCATTAGGCAAGTTTGATTTTATTTTTCTTTTTTCCATCAGAGAAGCTCTGGAATTGTATTTCCCCAATATAGTCAAGAAATCGTGCTGTAAAATACTAGTTGACATGCATATATTTTAAAATCATACATTAAAACCAGTAAGCATAATACTCAGGCTAATCCAAATGTTAGCTTTTGGTAATGCCAGGGGAAAAAATTGCAGCTGAGCTAAATTTGAATCATGGTCATGAGGGACCTGTAACAACAAGCCAGGAATTCAATTAAGCACGTGTAGCCAGCTTTTGGATTACTTAAAACCATAGTGTAGGTAACTAACTGAGGTAGTGTTAACTTATTAGTGCTAGTTCCTTTGCCAGTAAACTAAACTAAACTAAAAATATTCCCCAGCACTTGCTGATAATCCTGATTTTAACCTAGACATATAGTCATGTTCATGAAAGTAGGTTCCCATATAAAACTAACCATTAATCAAGGGAGCTGTAAAATATGCAGTATCTTCAAAATATCTGAACTTTAGCTATTCCAAAATAATACAAGATTTCACTAGTAATTTACTTTTTAATACATTTATAGCAGTTTCACACAGGAATTGTAGAACTAATACTCATTTTTGCACAACAGAGCTAAACAAATTACTGGGTACGTGTAGACCCACTACTTTGGAGCAAAGCACCCTCAAGAAGCTACAGTATTAACATCCTATTACAATGCCAGTGACTTGTTTTGTTACTGTGAGGCTACCCAAAACCAAAGAAATCTAGAGATATTTTTACTTACCACTAAAACAGGCAATTGAACTTGTTCGTAGGTCTCTGTTATACTCTTTACAATGACAAACAATTACAAGAGCCGAGTTTGATCTGTGCTGCTACTCAGATCAGTAGGATCGAACAGGAAGTATCCTGCAATTTTAAAAAATTTATTCCAAACGAAAACAAACCACTTCAGTTCACATTCTTCGGTTCCTCTCAAGTTGTTATCAACTCATTCGCAATACTTCCCTTATAGTCGTAGTTAGTAATTTTCTTTGCCGTAGTTTTTTGGTTAGAATCCACAGGCCTCAGAATAATTCTATGGATTATCTATATCTCTGGATACTATAGGATAATTCAGGTCGAAGGGCCTCTGGAGGTCTGCAGTCAGACCGCCTGCTCAAGGCAGGGTCAGCTGTGAGCTCAAGGCAGGGCTGCTCAGAGTTTTAGCCAGCCTGGTCTTGAAAGGACAATCTCCCTGGGCAACCTGTTTTGCTGAGTAAATGTCCTCACGGGGAGCGTCTTCCCCTCTATCTAGTCCAAACACCTCTTTTTTCAATCTGTACTGGTTGCATCTTTCCTCCTACCACACACCACTTCTCCTGGGTGACCCCCCTCCTCATCGGTCTGGGTGGCTGCTGTCAGGTGGCCTCGAAGCCATCTCTTCTCCAGGCTGAACCACCCCTAGTCCCTCAGGTCCCCTCATGGGGCAAGTGCGCCAGCCCCTGACCATCCTGGTGGCCTGAACTCCACACTAAACAGTCCCAATGTCTGATTTTTCTCCTCAGAAGCCAAATGAATAAATAAATCATCTCATCATTAGCAAGGCCTTTGGCAGAATCCCCTCCAGTTCCACAACATGAACTACAAGCTGCAAAGAACAAGGTCATACGCAGCATTTCGGGTCAGGCTGCACCACACTCTTAAATAAAGGCCTTTTAACTCCACTCTTCATGAATGCCAACGTGTTAGTGTTGTTGATCAGGCAGCATTGTCCCAAGTGGTTACAGATAATTTTCATAGAGCTGTCTCTTAAAAATCTCTTGGATCATTCAACAAGCACATCACATAATACTTTCAATAATCTGTCAAGTATCATTTCAAATTAATCCCTTTTTTGTCCCAGTATTCCTCTTGGATGAAGAGCCTCATAGTGAAAGATGTTCTTGGAACAACTTCATGTTTTCCTGTTCTTTATCCTCACGTTAACATGCTTCTACTGCTTGCAGTCATCTGATGGCCTTCCCTACGGATCTTCCTCCGAGTAGCACACACATCCGCTATTTTTCTTTTGCATATTATCAATCCCCACTTGTATTCTAGATAAACAACCTCAAAATAAACCGCTGAATCTCTTCAGAAGTCTTCAGAACTTCTTTATGAACTTCAGCAGGTGACAATATATTAAACGCTCGCCAATACAAGCACCACGAAACAGGATAAACATGCCAAACCCAGCTTGAGTGGTGGTCTAGTCCCTTCATAAGGTCTATGTTGAAGGTAAATACAGGGAGAGAAGACAGAAATGCGAAAAAATAAGCCTTAGATGTTAGGAATTATACCAAGGGGTATGGTGAAGAGGATGAGTGAGGCTACTGCCATAAACGTCATAGCCACTGCCTCTCCTGTCTTGAGCTTCTTCAGTTAGTGACGAGTCTACGCTCGTCAAAGTGAGGAACAACACGGCCAAAGTGAGGAACAGTCTTACTAAATGCAACTATAGTGGAGGGGACAGCTATGGGAGCAGTAGACTAGTCAGCTATCTCTAGACCTTTCTTTTTGTATATCATCTTTATTTTAGCAGATTGGCATCTCAAATTCAATGAGGCCTTTGCCTCATCATTTTCTGCTTCTGATACATAGTCTTCTCAAAGCTGATCTGCCAAGAGATGCTTAGCTTGTCAGTAGGCACTGGACGGGGGGGGGAAGTAATCTAAATCAGATTCAGATAAGGAATTTATTACGCTAGCCTTGACTACTCAATCTAGCAGCATTGTTAATACTCCAAATTTCTGAGTAAATCCCAGCAAATACCACCACCACCACCAGTCGATAGCAATCTCCTTTCTCTCTCAGAACATGGAAATCTCCCACCTAAAACTCTGCCAACTTGTGGCAAGATCATCTCTCCCAATGGTGAGTTTAAAGGCCAATATCTCATGATTTCCCAGACTAGAGTTGGGCCCTGTATATTCCTGGGAAGAAGAAAATTAGGTTTCCACGTGATTGCACACAAATCTTTGCTGGATTTACTTTCCTCGTCCTCAAAAGTCTGTACAATGAGATTGAAGGTATTTCCAGGCATCAAATTTTAGAGGAGGAGGAAAATAAGGAATAGTTTTTTCTCACTGAAGTTTTAAACTTTTTTCTAACCTTTATCGCGCATGCACATTTTGAAATAAGGCATCGTGTGTACTCATACACACACAGTTTAATCACAACTGGATGGGTAGCCTGAACAATGCACTTGTGACCTTATCACCCTTTAGTGATGCATTTACGCAAACGTGTAAACCACGTTATATTCTGGAATAGCATCACTGACTAATCTTAAGCTCACAGAACATGCCAGACATCCAGAGCAGAACAGTCACGGCCAGATCATGCCTTTGTTCAATTGCAGAAAAATAAAAGCCTAGTATAGAAAAAAGTATTGTCTCCCTATCGGCAACAACTAGAATACACACACGTGATTATTACATTTGCACAGTGACTGTTCAGAAGGCACGACATATTTGAAGTTCTTCCCTGAGCTAGCTTGAATTTCAGCTTCAGAGTTAGAGAATCCTGGATGCAGTTTTTAGAAACGGATATCCCCATCATATTCCACTAAATTTTATAGGTTTTGTAGTGTTGTGTTTTCTGTAAAATTATAGGCTGGTGTTTCCAAATCCGACTTCAGACCACAGATACTTATTTCAGTAGGCTTTGAAAGTCACAAAGATTACATAAAAATCTAAGCCCTATGCCTGTCCTCTCCTTCAATACCATCTTTAAGAGGACAGTGCCGATTCTCCTAGGTGAACGGGTAAATTCATACCTACTGACTTTCGATGACAAGCTGGTCCAATACCACACCAGTGGTCTGGCAGAACTGCTGGTAAAGACTACGTAACGTGCAAAAACAGAATAAAAGACGCGTTATTCTTCAACACTACTACTTAACATCATCTGGGTTACAAAGACAAACCTGAAAAGTAGGGCTATATTTTTTGTAGCCATAAGTGGAAGTTACATCAAAGGGAGTATACAAAAGGCAAGAGGAGAAAACCATAAAAGAAAGCTATTTCCTCCTGCCTCTCTTATACAAAGATGAAGGGAAAAAACTCGAGTTTTTTGAAAGTAACCAAATAACATACCCAAACAATATTACCAATAATGAAAATCAAAATCCTTGCAATCTACTACTTACATAAGTTACACAGATATTTTCAGCACTACATGTACCTCAAAGAGAATCCCTTGACAGTTACAATGGCTCTAAGAGTTGTGGCTCCTTGTATCTAAAAACCCTGTCTCCTTCCACCATTGGAAGATCCAAACAACCAATAAAATGACTATGAAATAAAATAGTGAAAGTAATTTAGCGGTGCAATGTCAACATCAGAGAGGGTTAGGGAACAGTTAGAGAATCCTTCACTCTGCTAGAAAACGCACCCATGATATTTTTGAAAAAGTGTGGAATGTTGTTTTGCTTTTACTTAATATCAGATTCAAATGGTCTGGAACTGATCCTGAAGTGTAAAGACTCCAAAGCTGGTGGTGTTTTGCTCAGTGGCTCTCTCACTCCAGTCAACCAA
The DNA here is from genome assembly GCF_964195595.1 of Calonectris borealis. Taxonomy (NCBI): domain Eukaryota; kingdom Metazoa; phylum Chordata; class Aves; order Procellariiformes; family Procellariidae; genus Calonectris; species Calonectris borealis. The sequence goes on from NC_134320.1 coordinate 28,051,295, forward strand.
AGAATTTATTCCACTCAGGGAAAAAATGGTAAGGAGTTTGGCCAATTACTAATTTAAACATAATAAAGATTCAAGAAGATCGTATCAAGGTCACTTATCAAAAGCAGGGAAAAAAGCGGACGTCAACCTCCCCACACAAACACATACGGAATAACTTGGAACTGCTGTAGAACTCAGTAGCCTATAATGCAAGCTAAATTGAATCATGCTAAAACCAGGGACTTTAAACAGGACTTAAGGTGAAACAATTTTCATAGTATGTTATCTTGGAGAGAAGAAAAATCAGTACCCAAGAGACCTTATTGAATATTCAAGAAGGATGGTGGTGGTGGAAATATATAACCCTGGCTCAGGGGTTAAGAGTAAAACTCAAGATTACTCTTTACTCAAGAATAAAATTCAAGATTTTATGCAATGGAAATAAATACTGAAACTAAATGGGGGAGGGAGAGCGGGGGCGGGGGGGAGACAAAATACAGTGTTGATAGAATCAATATTTTCAAACAGACCCTACCAAAAAATCCTTTTTCTCCTTAAATATTTCACAGATAAACAAGAGCCAAAATAACCACCCCAAAAAGCTCCCAATTCTGCTCCACCAAGACTTCAGGTCAGATATGGAAATCCTATAAATTATCAAAGCAGATTTTTTTATCCTGGTTGCCAGTTCAAGCTCTTCCTCGGATAAACCTGGCAATTCAAAGGACCTCATAACATGCAAGTCCTTGGAGTTTTTATATGCAGAGTGGTTTTTTGTTGTTTTTTTTCCCTGGGTTTTGGTTGGTTGGATGGGTTTTTGTCCTCCTGTTCTATGCATGGGGTTCCCTTCACAAAGAGTAAAACCTTGTTAATCAACGTTTGCATTCCCAGCAAACATAAACAAGCTTCAGGCTTTGGAATCTCACTGTCTCTGTTAACCAGATTATTTGGTAGTCTTAAATAAATTAGACAACTTTGGCCTATTTTACCTTTTCTATAATATTATTTAGTAGATATTCAATTAAAACACATCCTGTAGGTGAAAGTGTATGAAAACATTTCCGTAATGGACATTAGTGGTAGTAGGAAGTGTTGCCAATTAGCCTCAAAGTACAAAATAGATTACAAAAGTAGCAAAAAGCCCAGCAGTGTAAATGCACAGAACGCTGCACTGAATATTAAACAAAGCAGAGCAAGTTTTAATGTTGGTAAGCATAACTATAGTAAAAACTCTCCGGACTAGTAAAGAGTGTTACAGGTTAATGAGGAACATATAAAGAGTGCACAATAATTATCATACCTAACACCTTACCATCTGTGTTTGGATGGCTGCAGAATATAAACACAGTTTATGAGCATTAAGTCTGAAACTAATTACACATGTATTTCTATTAGCATACTGTTAGGATAAATATTTAAAATTATTTTCCTCAGCTGCACTCAACTCTGAGTATTGAAGAATATTAGATTTAAGTGTAAGTCAGTGAGAAAATTTAAATGTTCTAGGCACTAAAACAATTTGAGTACAATCAATTTTCCATTTTCTGAAAGCTTTAAATCCTCATTCACCCAATTACTACTGTACTTAACCTAATGAAATTTTATTCTGCAGGAACAATACTATTCTTAAACAAATTTTTGAAAAATATAAGATTAAAAACTTCTAGACAAAGAATAAACTCCTAGAGAAAAGATGCAAATAAAATTACTATCATAATCTTTTGGTTTTTATTTGCAAGTATAAAACTGAAGAGAAACAAAAGCATGGAACATAGCATCTGTCATATCAGAATATAAAAAGATGATCCTGGCACAAAATGAAAAAGCTCTAATTCATTTGCAAATCAAGCCTGCCAGTTCTATTTCAAGCTGGCGGTAACTGTCAAGAGTTAACAAGATAATCACTTTCAATCCTGCCTTCAATGGTACATTACACTGTTATTCCATTCAATAAGGCCGTTCTTTGGGGCACTAGATGAATGGTTTTCATTTCTAACTCACACAAAAAGTTGCAAAAAAAATCCATGGGGCTTAAGAAAGAAATCCCTTTATGGGCATTTATCTGCCGGCACTTGCTTTTAGGCAAAATGAGATATTTGGATACATTGGTGTCCATTCACTTCCTCTATTCCTTCAGGCCCTAAGTCTGTTGATAAAAAAAAAAAAAAAAAAAAAAGCACACAAGGAAACCTCAAGCCTGTTTCATTTTTTTTTAAACTATCTATGCACATTAAACAAGTTCTGTAATAATGTTTTGTAAATACTTCAGGAATACATAGCTCACTACACACTGAGATGACATTGTAATTGAATGGATCCATCTTTGTCTAAATTCATTAGAAACTGTACAAAAAAATAGTAAATGCCCATGAAAATTGTGCTTAGGGAAACAATAACCAGCTCCTCATTAAATGTTCAATAAAAATAAAGTTACCAATTAAAGGCACTCTACCTATGAAACAACTTAATCTAGAATTTGTCAGTATTCATTATTTGTAAATTTTTTTTAAAGAATCTGTGCTATGCGTTCTTCCCAAAAGGATAAAATCTTATAGAAGTTTATTAAGTTATTAAGTATTTAAAACTTATTTGCTGGCACACAGCTTTCTACTAATTTCTGCAAAAAAAAACCCCTTCGTGTTTTCGCTTATTGCTCAAAATCCATATTGTAAGATACTACTTTCATGTTACAGCTGCATTGTACAGATATGCATTCTATTATTGAATATTCTGCAGTGACAATTTAAATCTACTACACTAACTTTACAACCAAATCACTAAATCTTATCTTTTTTTTTTTCTTTCTTTAAATCCCCATAGGTCTCAGTTCACAGAACAAAGCTAATATCTGTATTTAATATCTTAACTGAGTTAAACTTATCCAGCCTCAGGTCTGTTACCCATAATCAATGCCAACAAGCACACTGTCAACACCCATCTGTAGATACAGGGTTTTTTTTTTTTAAATAAAAATAAATAAAATTTTCCTCAAACTCAGGGACCCATGTTGCCAGTCACTTCTTATGCTATTTGCATACCTTACAAAGAAGATTTTTGATCGTCTTTATAATCCATCACTACAAGTCAGACAACTTTTTCCACACAACCCTCATGCAAATGCTCCTTTTATGAGAAATCTAAACACCAGAAGTTACCAGCGGACTCGCAGGCTTTGGTTTTGTTCTTTGCACTTCACAAGTTTCTTCAGAGGTTCTAAACAGAAAGATGGTCTCATAATTAAAAAAATACTGTAACAAAACCAAACACTATATGCCTGTATTTATGTGGCATTAGAACACAGTCATTTTTGCTGCCCTACTGCCCCTGCTTCCCAAAAAGAAAGAATATAAAATAAAAATGAATTAAACGTTCACACACTTTGGAAGGACCTTGAAAGAGCACAAGATGTTGCACTTAAAACACAAATTAATAGAAAGTGAACAGATGGATTTCAAATAGCAGGTCATGGCTTTAGATAAGACTAATACAGTCCCGAAAAAAACAGGAGCCTGCCATAGAAGTGTAGGATGTGTTTCCTCCCTCTCTAGCCAGCAGCAGTACAACGCCAGTTCGGCTTAATTGTTTTTAAATCAATTGATTTAAAAAAACAAAATAAAACAAAAAACCCCAAACCAAAACAAAACCCACCCTCCATTCTGTAAAGCAGACGTTCGGATTAAAAAGCAAAGATAAGCAGCAGAGTAACTCTCCAGTACAGATAGGTATTTGTTTCTAGCATTCACAACTGATTAATTTCCACAGCTCACGTGAAAGACCAGGATGCCCCAACAGTCCCAGGACACATACATTTTAAGGCCAAAGACTTAGAAAAGGTAGTTTCACGTTTCCATTATTACTGAAGATGCGTGCAGCACTTTGGCAACTGTGGTCAAGTTCAGCTGAGACCCACAAAGTGCCACTTTACTGAATTCCACCGCTTGTGACTGCATTTGATCCATTTTTAGCACACTGAAACCTCGTGCTTTTTTAGGCATCACTGTTGGGAGGTATAAAAATCCAATTTGTAAATGCTTTTTCACTGTTCCTCTTTGTGTCCCTGCAGTTTGGTTTTGTCGCTTTAGTTTAATTCCTCTACGTTCTTTCATCTGGCCTGAATTTATCTCCCTAAGGAATGCAGGGGCACACTCAGAATATACTCGAAATGTTTAAAATATGTTTAAATGTCAGATAGGCACAGGTTTTCATTCCTATACAAGGTAAAAAATTTTTCTTCTCCTGAAAAAAGCAGATCCACTTGATCTCAGAATATTTAGTTTCTATCTCCTCAACTAGTTCAGCTAACACAGCTTGTAGCATTTCTGGTCATGAGAGACTTGAGTTTCAGGCTGTATTTCACAATTAAACAGTTTGTTTCTGTTACAACTCAACGTAGCCCTAAAGAAAGCCTTTGAAAGTCTTTTGGTTTCTGTAAGACAGCCATTCCAAGCAGTCCGAGCATACGCAGAGAGGTAGAAGTAGCTCAGAAGATTCTCCAACATAAGTCTGACATGAGGGAGAAGCCCCTTTTGTTACATGAATAACATGAACAAACCTCAACGGACACATTAATAACAAACCTGGAGGATTTACCATCACTACTATGTGACTGCAGCCATTTTCAGTTCAAATAAAATTACCGTACCTATTTTTGAAGGTACAATTTGCATCCTCCGCAGTATCTCCTCAGCATTCAGATGCATCTTATCCTACGTGACTCTAGAGTTTTGTACATGTTTTTCAATACTTTGAGGTTGATAAGTTATGGAGAGCATCACACAGATCCTTTTATTTTAAGCGGAAGACTCACAAATTCTTCTAAAAGGCTGTTTTGTTAAAGCCCAGATGAATTTTGAAAACATATTCAATATGAAAAAGGTTTCTTTCAAGTCTGACTTTCAGTAAGGAAAAACGTGGTATCTTCTACTAACAACTTCTATGTTGGGCTGTGTTGCAAGACAAATTTATAAAATTTAAAAAGGTAGAGCTTAAGTTGTTCAAGCTTGATAGGAAATTAGTTCCTTGGCCACAAATAGAGGGAAAGAAATAATATTTCATCAAAATAGAAAAAAATAAAAATTGATTGCAAATCTCAAACATATCGGACCAAACCCAAGCCTAACAGACAGTGACAAAAATAATCTGAAAGTGCTTTAAAATTAATGGAAAGGTTAGAAAAAACCAAACCAAAACAAAACCAGCTAATTGAAGCTCATGAAGAAGAAGATCTGGAACAGGACAGCTCGATAGAGATCACTAAAGCGATCCCATTTACAGCAGTTCCCACTTCAGCACCTTTGTTTTTACGGCATTCAGTCCAAAACAATGCTGGCTACCTGTATGCTTACAAATCATCAATCACTGATGACTGATTAAAAGCGCTTTTAAATACATGTAATAGCAAAGATCAGAACTTGTAGCGTATATTGATGATAATATTTCAGTATTCAAGAATAAAGACCTTCAGAGTTGTCAAAAAAAAAAATCTGTCACACTTGGACCTAGTCACAGTGGATTTGTACCTAATACAGCTACATCGAGATTGTAGAGAACAGACTAATTTCCTTAAATTATCTGACAAGGCTAATAGTTCTCTTGATTCCAAGAGCAATTAACTCTCCACTAATTCAACAGCGGCACTAGACAACTAACACTAATAGGTCTGTATCTTGCTTATTTGTTATTTCTTTCTCCAGCATTTGTAATGGCCTCTGACTATATAATTTACAAGTCTGTTATTATTTGAGAACATTAATCAATGCTAAAATTGCTTTTGGTCTTGTGTTTATTACACACCTACTACTCAGAGAGAAACTTCAGAAGCAATAGATGTATTCAGGACATTGCTATGCCTGTGTTGAAAACACTGATACTGTCTAGAATTTGATGTCCAAAACATTAGGGTGAGTTAAGTAAACAAGAAAAGCTCTGCAAGTTCCAGTAAATCACAACTTATATTTTTCGTAGAAAATTTTACAGCCTACAAAAACCCCATCGAGTAATGCCATCTAAACACTTCATGCTGGTTGATTTGCACCAAAACCTCCTTAAGGCTTCATTCATTCTTCAATTGTTAAGTCTACTGCTCTTACCACATCACATTGGTCTTACTCATTTTATTCTCCAAAATGCTTGCTTTCATTAATATGCTTTTAACCTTTTACTACCATGAAAAGACTAACATAATCTATTTTATTTGGCATTTAGCATTCCCAGCACTTCACAGAGAAAGTCTCCGGTGAAAACAGAGAGCAGTACTGGCTTCGCAAGAGGGAGCAAACTGCCGAGAAGTGGCCAGCCAAAGCCTGGACCAGAAATCTTGCTAGGCATTTTGTATTTTGGCATTCCTTCAATGAAATTAAAATAATTAGTATTGCACACTACTGATTTACCACCAAGTGGACCAAAATTAGAAGAAAAGACAAAAATATAAAACATGTCTCTTTCTACAGCCAAGATTTCCCTCAAAGATTATTTTTCTAATATGAAGCCAAAAGATTCCTGAAAAAAAAAAAAAAAAAAAAAAACATAAACGTGGCAGGCTCCAAGGAAACTTGGATCTTAAGCATTTTGGAGCTTGAAGATTAAAACCAGCACTTCCTATCGTACCTGCAAATATTAGAAGTGAAACATTCTACAAAAACATCTTTTGAACAAATAAGCGGCCAGATCCTTCAACAGCAGCAATTTCTAGAGGAGTCACACACCATACAAAAAGACCTGGAAATGTGGATGATCAAGCTGATGACTGAGCAAGCACTTCCAGTGAAAAGGATTTTTAACCTGCAAAAAACCCAGCAAATATCCAACAACCACCTCAAGTTACAAACCTAACTAACAAATTGTAGCCCCACATCACAAAGCCTACTTCAAGTTCTCAGCAGCACTGTTCTTTGGTCTTCTCTGGAGAAGTAAGTTGGAGCTAGATGCCTATTAGTCCATAAAAGTTACCTTAATCCCTATATTTTTAGTACCCATTTCAATTCACCTCAGTTAACATTATTTAGGACAGGAGACATGCTGAACCTACACAGACCTCCCTCGACAGACTTTGTATCGACACAAGACAACGAACTCTGCAACAGAAATGACTTTGATCACACATCCCCTCCAGCACTCGCCTACCTAGCTGCTCATGAAGGACCTCCTGAACCATTACAGACCGATGCTCTAAGACAAGCCAAAAGTGGTGCTGGGTTTCATTAAAATGTTAATTTTTACAGCAAATTAAGGCAGACAATTCAGGGTGGTAGCCTCAACCATCCCAGAGTTAGTCGCCCTTGTGTGTGAATCAAGCTTTTACATTCTTTCAAAGGAGGAGCAGACACTAGAGCGAGCAACCCCTTTGCTAACAGAAAATTTTGCCTCTCTATGATGCTATCAGAACTAAGGATTTTTTTCTACTTTATTACAATACTTTTCATATTTGTCTTATTTCGCTCTTCTTAAGAAATGTATTCCAGACAGTCTTACTGATGTTAAATAGAGTAACGTGAATACTTTGCTAACTACGATGAGAAGACTATGGTAGAGAACATTGGAGTATCTGTGCTCTGAAAGAGACTGAAGTCAGACTTAAGAAAAAAGAATATAACAAATTCAGAATACAGAATGACTGCGCAGACTGATGGACTGATCTACAGAAATAGCATATTGATATTGCTGAAAAAAAATCTAGTATATTGGCTCTTTTCCTAGATTTTCAGTTTTGGCTTAAAGTTATAATTGCAATATACAAAATTACTATGTCTTGCAAAGAAGTGCCAGAAACCAGTGTCCCTAGAAACTGGAACTGGAACCATTCCAAGCAATCAAACACGTTCATGTAACAATGGTCAGGACCGAGTGGCCTTTTACACAATGGCATGACAGGATAAGCCACCTACTTAACTTTCTGTTCAAGCAAGATATTGGAAAGTTAGGTGAACATTTGCGCATAATAATTTTCAGTCATTCAAAACTGGTCAAGATGCTGTTCTAACACCGTAAGCAAACAATATATAACATATTTACATATATATCTCTCTCTCTCTCCTTCCTCTGGTCATTGTGGCTTTCAGTCAACGAGGTCAGCCTGCAAGATTAGCATTTGGACGGGTAACTGTTACACCAGTACCAAGAGCAGATAATAGAAGAAACTGGAGGAATCAACTGAAGAAATTTAAAAATAAAGTTGAAAACCTTGTACCTACATGCAATTGAGGGAAAAAGAGTTTAGTTAGCTATGCATATTTTTTTTGCCCAGCAGTAGAAAGAAATACAGCATAACCAACACCTAGGGTAAACAAAAATGTTCAAACTGGATATAAGATGGGTGAAATCATTTCAACCACAGAGAAAAATTTGCAAACTCTGCCTGATATCTGGAATTTAAGGTAGACTCTTTTTCTTGTACATCTGTAATGATGGAAGTTACACAAACCAATGGAAAAAACATCTAAAATGTCCAGTCTGTACACACGACATAGCCTAGCACGTATTTCTTGGTGTACTACAAAAGCACAAAAAAAAAAAAAAAAAATCGTCTTCTTAAAGGCTTTCCTTTTGCCCATTCTATGTACGGCACTTACGTCATTCATCATGACTACAGTAACGAGGAAGGCTGAAATTAGCACTCTCTAGAGCATCTATACACTTGCAGGATATCAGCAGATGTGATTGTTGAATGACAAAAAGGCAAGTGCTGAGAAATATTTGAGAATACTATAATAGCCCAGCACCAGGTAGATTTTTTTTTTTTAAATTAAAATATAGACCCCAAAGTCATAGCCAAGGGAATTCACTCTCTTGAATGTGGAATTGATCTGAATGCAATTACTTTACTCTTTTTAGCTCCATTTGACTTTGAACTAAACATCAATTAGTGCACAAACATAATACTGCAAGATCTGTTAACTCCAATACTGATTTTTCCATAAAAGATCTAAAGCAAATTTATTGGCCTTCATTTAATAGCTTTCAGCAATCACAAATATCACACATGAAAGCTCAACTTCATTTTCTGATGGTCACTTAAACCCTTAATTCTCACAATAAAACTCTCTTAGTCTTAGTTTTAAAACCCTTAAATTAGCAAACAAGACACCACATAATATATGCTATAAGCATAGGTCTTCTCTGAAAAGCTGGGACCTTCAAGTGCTTCAGCTGCAATACAAGCCGTTGAGCCATGGCCAATATAAACTAATTTGAATAATCAATATGACAACCTTATTTTTCTAATGCAAACAGGATTGATACAGTAAGGTGTCTCACTGCCACATCACAGTCATGGCCTCTTTTAACCCCTAATTAGATTTAGGCGATTATCCCTGCTCTTCCTTACAAGTGTACAGCCCGGATAAGAGATGACAAAAGCTATCTGCCACTTACTCAGCCTTTGCAGACTGCAGGTTATCCAGGGAGATACAGGGTAAGATCAGCAAACAATTGTTATTCATATCATCTACAGTTTTAAGATAGTCACAGTTTTCCATACATGCTAAGTGAAAATAGCCCAGAGCATTAGGTAAATGCAAAACGCTTAAGAACATCAGGGTTACACAGATGGAAATTCAAGGTGATGTTAGGGAATTATGTTTAATTCAAATTGGTTATCGCAAAGAAAACTATCTAGCAATGATTTTCTTTTTCAGACAGGAAACACCGAGTTTTCAATAGATTTGTGTTCATTGTTTATTTGTGTGTAACACTGAGTATTTTACATGGCTATTTCTAAAAAAAAAATTAAAATAAATAAATAAAAAAATCAAACTTAGAAACAGCAATCCCAATAGAATTACATAGCTAAACAAAGTACTAACAGACAGAGAAGATCTATTACAGAAATGTAATCACATTTCATTTACAAGAACTCTTATCTCAAGCACTTAAACATAAAATTTAAACAGTTTTCCATTTTATTGTACTCAGTATTTGAGCTAATAAGATATAAAAATATAATCATGTTAGCAACATTTCTATTGCATTACATAAACACAGTACTAGATTAAAGGCAGACCAGGAAAAAGAAAGCATGATGTTGCATATAAAACTAAAAACTTTATTTCTCCTGGCAGAAATAAGTATCGCTGGTATCATGTGTGAAAACTGCCACACTAAAATTAGATCATATGTTCACAAAATGTCTATTCCCATACTGATTAAAAAAAAAAAAAAGTATTTCCATACATATTATCCATCTGTGAATGTGTTTAGCATGCTTTTGTAACCAAAGAAGAAGTATTCCCCTATAGTATGCTTTTATTAGCAGGCTATGCAATCACAGAACTGGAAGGATCATTTACCCAAGTCAGGTGCAACCCACTCATGATTGGAGTAAAATTTTAAGAATTGTTTAAAAGACATTTGGATAGCACTTTGAAAATCACTGAAAGGTAATATATTTTTAAAAATACTGTATATACTGTGATTAAACACTCCCTATCAGCAATACTATATTCAAGATAAAGCAGACTACAATGCAATCTCTGCATTGCCTCTTTGGGTTTTATTTCCCATCGAAGAATCACTGCTACTCTTCCCAGTTTTCTGCTCCTTCCACGTCTGGGTCAGAAGCAGCAGGGCACTGTCTCCTCCTTGGTCACCCCACCAAGAAAAGCTACCCTGACGTCAAAGGAACTGAACATCGTGGGGACCTCTTCTATGCAGCAAACATGAAACAAAATTCATCCTAGATTTTCACCTATGCACTAAGGCTTTTTACTTGTTACTATTATTTGTACCCGTGCCCTTCAACAATTTGTGATTTTATTAACTCATTTTTCCTAATAAAGGTTCAAGATACGGTCACCTTGAAACTGTACTACTTAACGGTCCGAGCAGCAATACAGAAACTAGGGGTATGTGCTTCCTCATAACACTTCTGACACATGACCCTATCTACGGTCCCTGACATCTCTCTTTCTCTGAAAAAAAAAAAAAAAAACCCAACAAAAAACCCCAATTTCTTTGTACATTTGGGTGGCCTTTTGAAAATGCAAAATCTTATCTGACTGTTACTACTTCTTTAAAAACAAAGACTACAAAGCTCTATGTGCTTGCCTAAAAATAACCAACCAAATACATATATAAATGGGGGAAGCAATAATGAAAGACAATGATTAGTTTTCTACTCAGGTTATTTGAACTTGTGAGAAAACCTGTTTATGAAGAATCTTACTTTAACTTAATTCCATAAAATTCTCATTAAATTGCAGAAAAATTACACATTGCATGCTCTATAAATGTTTTCCATGGGTTGGATAAAAACAGTTGATAAAAATGGTTTGATACTGAGAAAACAGTCAGCATGAAAAATTGCTCCTGCCCCTTTTTAGTTGTTTTTGAAGTTTCCCATTGGAATGCTTTGCCTTCTCAAAGAAAAAAAAAATCCTACAATAATTCAGAATATTTTCCATTTGCTAATACAATTACCAATTACACAAGCGTGGGGTTTTTCTGTACAGAAACTTGCAGTACAGAAAAGGAAGAGAGAGCAAGCAAATAACTCCGTTGTAACGGGACTGTTCACAGCAAAAATTCCTTCGGTCTCACAAATACCCCAAAGAGCCTAACGAACCCTCCAGCAAGGAGGGGTGAAGTCTGCCGCTCCCCGCAGTCGAGGGCATGCCTCCTGCTCACCCAGAGGGGTTTGGGTTTCACCCTGCGGGTTCAAGCCCCGCTGCTGCTGGCTGGTTTGCTTCCCCAGGCACCTCGCCACACCTGGCAGCCCCAGACCCCCGTTTCAGGAGGAGTCACGTACGCACTGACAACCCATTTGACTGAACACCTCACGGAAAGGTTAGCGGAGGTCAGCAGACAGCGAAGAACGGGAGCCAGGGCTGCGACACCGCAGATCCAAACCACAACTACTCACCACATCTCGCGAGGTCAGTGTCTCGAGATAAATCCGTCGTATCTGAAAGACACCTCCGGCCGTTGCACCGTACCTGTTCCAGTATCCCCCAACGCCCACGCCAGCGCAGGCGAAGGACCTCATCTGGCACGAAGCTCATCCCCACGAATTCACAGCATCTTCCCTCCTGTGACGCACCCAGATCTGTTTCGTAATATTTCACTTCAAATCACTTAAAATTTTGAGTTATAGTGCAAGTTGGATAAGCTTGGGACAAGCAATGCTTTCTGGAGGCAGGCGAAAAGGGGCCACTAGGGATATCACATATGGTGACAGCATCGAGAAATGTGGGATTGTCACTTTTCACCTTTTTTGATATTTTTCAGTTTTCAGGTGCTGACCTAATGTAACTTCAATATATAACTTCATTAAAAATATATTATCAGCAGTTGAGGCCTACTTTGGATTGAATAACCCGATCATCTTCAAAAATGTTTGCAAACCCATATGGTGCAGCCTCCGCTCAGCAGGGAGCAGTGTAGATACATTACTCGATTTTAATTCTTAAAGTGCTCTTACGATCAGATTAGTGATAATTTTACGTTAAATTTATCAAAACCTAGGAAACTTTGTCAGAAGAAAATTTCTTTCTCATAAGGAAGGCAAGATGTACAACCTAAAAAAAATGCATTTCCATTATTCAGAATATATTACCAAGACAGCATGGAGTATAATTTTCAAAAATAATAACCACAAGTATATAAAATTTCAAGCATTTAACATCTCAATCTAAACATCTAACATCAATTCACTGAGTTGTTATAGCCTGAATGCTTAAAAAAAAGAAAAACAAAAGTAGCATATTAATTAAAATAGAAAAAGTAGTAACTAACTTATGGACACCCAAGAAGGTAAGTAGGATGGAACACAGAATTTCCCATTACCTGTATTCTTTTCTGCTCTCCTTCCTCTGTGTATCATGCCCACCACTGAAAAATGAAAGGTAAACTGCACTGCAAGGAAACGCTGCCAAACAGCGAGAGTTTAAATGCAGCAATGAAAGCTAAAATATGTCAGTCCAGCCTTGTACATAATGGAAAGGGTAAAACAACCGAGAAGAGTTGGTGGGAAGAGAAAAACAGTTTGAAGTTCTTAACATGCTGCAATATGGAACGTTCAACGTGGCTCTTCTGTGTTTTTTTTTTTTTTTTAATTTATGAATTGTGCTTTAATCTGTACTTTACTGAAAATAAGCAAGCAAAATCTCCAATGTTTCCAATTAATATCGGTACAGCTATTTCTCAAGAGGAGAGATCTATTTTATAACCTTTAAAGTTAATGGAAATAGCTTTCAACAAGCTCTGGGGCCTAAAGCTTGTTTTGTTTTTTTAAACAAATTGGTGGATTTTAATCTTTTGTCCTCCCCTATACAAAACACAGCCTGACCTTTTAAATAAGATTTAATGTCTTCTACTACATATAAGGCCCTACCTCCTCCTCCATCTTCGTGCTCCTGACTTACAGAGGATCTGCCATAAATTAACTCCCAGTAGAAACTAATGCTGCAACATTATCTAAAATTTCATACAGAGATTGTGCCATATCAGGTTTTTTAAACACCATTTAACATGGTCAGGAAATAAAGGGTTTTACTTTCACATCGGAATTCCTAAAAAAATAAAGAGATAAATTAAACAACTGCACACAGCTGAACCCCTGTGACTGACAGCTCAGCAGGTCTGTGTCTCCAGTACAGCACAAAACCAAGATTCTTGTCGTGGAGAACAACATCCAGGTTCTTTTACAGACAATTGCTCAGATTCTTCCTGAGCCATTCGCTGTCAGTGAATGATCCACAGTATAAATAGTTAGTGGCTGACAACTACTTACTGCCAAAATTTGATAATCTTAAAAAAAAAAAAAAAAATCCCCCTCTTTTTCTGCGCTAGCCCAGTTCCCCCTTCCCGCTCCCTGACGGCCTGGGCAGGCGTGCACCACCCCGCTGCCGGCTCCAGCCCCGGGGGACCGTCCCAGGGACTCGCAGAGCCTCCCAGGGCACCAGCCACTTCACACTCCTCTCTGTGGGCTCAAAGTAAACTACCCTCTCCTTACACGGCTACCAAAAGAGGAGAGGATTTTTGTGCACGTACAAGGAGGAGAAAAGGAGGAAATAGAAAGGAAAAAGGGAGATGGTAGAGACAGACGTACGAAGCCTTCTCACTCTTCCTGCTTCAGCAGAGGCATGGAAGCATTCCCCATCACACTCTGCTGAACACTTTCCTATAAATCCATTGTGTGTATTTCTTTAATATTTTTCAAAGCACAGAGCAATGCCCACCTGACAAGAATCAATGGAAAAAAACCTTCTCCCTTTGTGACACAGCATGATCCCATTAAGCAGCCTCAAAAGATTCTGCTCTGAGCAGCAAAGTCAGACCTTCCTGATCAATTCCCTAATCCATTTTGAGAGAATGGACTGATCTTGCTTTTTCGATTTCAGTCCAGGAAAAAATCATTCCCAACGTAATTCACCATTAAATGGCCTTGTCTTACAAGAACTTCAGCTGCTGGCAGCAGATGGGGAGCAAGTCAGAATCCAGGAGAATCACCAGCACATCTAACATGCTTCCTCTTCTCCCCATTTCTACCCTGAAAGTCACTCAAGTCTTTTGCCAGTCTTGTCCTTCATGGATCTTTAAAGATGTTGCTTTTGACGCTATAAATAATGTAAAAATTGATGCCTGAAGTGGAAATGATTCCCATACTTTTCCTCCAGAAAAACTTCAATTCATTAGGTTACCACTGCGGTTGCCATAATCTATGAAAAAAAGGGAATAAAACCAACACGATGCTGAAGTATTGTTGTCACAATAAAATGTGGTGCAGGCTGGAGATACTACACTCCACGTGCTGGCGGATTCTGCTGCAGAACTGAAGATGTTTTATTCCAAGATTGGATCAGATGCTGTGAATAGAGATGAGACATGAAGAGCATGTGCACCCGCTATATTCTGAACTCTCCTGTGGGAATCAGGCTCAGATAGGCTCAGAATGGAAGATTTGGGTTGGGCAATCTTCTCCACGGAAAGATCTGAGAACCTTCCCACTTCAATGGAAAATTATTCTAATGAAATGGTGTTGAAGTAGAAAAACTGTTCAGCTTGCTTCCTTAGCAGTGCCCAACTAAACCTATGCAGTGAAGATCACCCCACCAACCCTAGACTGCCCTGGATCTGACAGAAAGACACCCACCAAGGACAAGTCGCCGTTGGCATCTACTGGAATATATGCAAGCAGAAAGTTAGCTCATTATACTTATGCTTCTTGTCTTAATTGCAAGGGATCAGAACCGCCTGATGTTTTAGGCCTTTTCCCTCCTCAAGTAGCTGCTTCTTAATACCATCTCCTACAGCAGACAAATAATGACAATGAATGAAACAGAAGTACCCAAATGTTTGCGCACTCCCATGTTGTTTGCAGGATAGGAGAAACAATAATGCAAAGAATTAGCATTTTAAAAAAATAGGTTTGAACTGACTAAAACGTAATTCTGTAACCCTCAGGTTTCCTTAGGACCACAGACTTAATGTTTAATGGGCCACAAGCTCTGCCTTGAACTAAAAAACATTCTGTAGAATTATAGCATTCATCTATCTACAGATTCACCTTTATTTTTAGTTCTTCCTCTATTTTAGTTAGTAACTGTGGCTAAAACTTCTACAGTAACAAAAAGACCAAACGGATCTCCAGATGCAACTCTGTCTACACGCGCAGCGTGGGGACACAAGAGGAGGAAGGCGAGGGAAGGGAAGGGACGACTGCTACTACTGAGAGCATCCTGCCCGGCGCAGAACCAGGAGATGCCAAGGATGAAACCAGAGCCTGGAAGTAAAATTACACTCTTTCCAGCTTTCTAAACATACATAACAGACCTGTGCAAATATATGCGTTAAAATCTACAACAGGTTTGTCTTCTGCCTTTTTATAAAGCAATTCTTAATCATGCAAATAGTTTCTTTTGATACATTCATTAAAGAATTTCTTTACCAAAAACTGTTACTACATTAATGTTCCCAAATTCTTTTACTTCATTCAACAATTTAGGTAACTTCACTTAAGTTTTTCATATTCTTTTATAATTCCAAATAACAACAGAAAGGTCCAAAACTAGATTGGTATTAGAAATACTTTCTTCAAAGAAAGATGTTCTTCCTTCCCTTCCTAATCAAAAGAAGCAGATGTTTTATAATGTCCACAGCAGGTAAGTTCCATTCCAGAAAAAGCATTCTTTATCCAAAAAACCAAGGTGAAACAGAGGGAGTTTAATATTTTAACGTGAAATTAAATGTTACTTTACAATAGCATGTCCTTTGGATGGGTTTTTTTTACTTGCCTCTTGTTTGCTTGCTCAGAGGCGGCAGCGTTTGGTGTGTTTGTTTTGGTTTTTACCTACGTGACTGCTAGGGACTCCTCTGCTTTAGTTCCACGATAGCAAGACCCTGGGTACATGGGTAGGTGATTACTGTATCTCTGCAGTTCAGTATCTGCAGGGTGTCTGAATGCCACTCTAACTACTTAAACCCAGTAAAGAGATTACAGCTCACACTAACTGGATTTTCACAGCTCCGTATCATTCAGTTTGGATTCCTCACGCACAGATTAAGAGAGGCCATTAAAAGAATAGTCAGCTGCTCTCAAAGTGCAAGGTGTCTTGGTAAAAAAAAAAAGAACTACATGTTTACATTCAGAGTGTGTGTGTGTGTTTGTACATGCGGGCAAATGAAACACTCTTTCTGAAAGAATACTCTGTATTTAAGGAATTATTCAATTTAAAAACCCAAGATAATGCAAATTATGTAGTTATAAAAGGACAATCATGGTGGTTGGCAGTTTTAAGGACCGGATAGTTTTGAAAATTTTAAACAGCTTAAAAGAATGTGTGTCTTTGAAGATACTGCCTTCAAATGCATTCCAAAACCTATTTCTGTAAATATGGAGAATTATAATTCCCTCAGCATAGTACATGAATTTAGCAGGAAGCTAATTTAATAAGCATCTCTCACTGATAGTCTGAACTGCAGAACTTGAACACAAAACATGTATTTTTGTACTTAGCACAAGAAGTACTTAGTGAATGAAAATGCAACGGTTACTCTGTGGGTAAAAACTATTTCTAGACTCAGTGGTTCTCTGACATCTTCTGTACAGTTGTGCTCCACAGCTCACGCACGTGTACTATCCGCACTGGTTTTTTTTACAGCCGTCTGGTAGTGAAAGAAATCATACCATATGCTGCTGTCTCAATGTCACAGCCCATTAAATAAATGGCCATCCTTTTTAGTCTTAAAAGGGGATTTTAGCCAACAAAAAGAAAAACAAGGCCAACACAGCTCAAACGACAATAGCAACAAATCTAGGTCAAAGGCAAGTGACCCTAGAGCTACTCTGGGCATATGGACATCTCTGTCCTTTTCAGGGGCAAACTCCTACTCTGCTCCCCATTACCCTTTGGCTGACTTACCATAGAGGAAATTGTCCTCATTTGGCCTTTCAGCTGCTTCCTTCTGGTTTCCAAACCCTGAACATTTTTTGCCAGCAAAGCTAATCAACTCATTATTCTAGCATCCTTAAAATGCTCCTAGGTACCATCAGGCACCCTGCGTCCTGGATGCTCTCATGAATCTTTCTCTTGAGCATCTGGATGGGAAGGAATCCAAACTACTCAATTCCTTTTCCATCAGAAAACAAGAATTCTGAAAGGGCAAGTTATGAAATCTATCTGCATACAACACACCTCAAAGAACCACCATGAGTACAAGGTAACTTCTTTAGTTACCTATATATTCGCATTCTGCCTGCAGTAATACGAGGTATTTATAATCAGCAGGTACCACGCTATAAGCATTTTGCTATGTGTAATAACTGCAAAACCAGTCTAGTGCATGATCTTTATGATAGCAACATTTAATCAGCTGTAAACCTGTGAATGAGGACTAAGCATGTGCTATCTATACATTTCTAGATCAGAATTCTATTAAGAGACCTCGTGAGGCAGCATGAGGACCCCTGTCACTGAAAACCTCCAGTATGGGTATGAGAACGAATAGGCTTCCTGACAAATCCATCATCTACTTCCATAGCTCCTGGACAAAAACCGCTCTCCCATTTTGTTCCGCTCTCAGATGTGCAAGCAGATCTCAGCCAATGCAAACACCAGGTTTTCTTTGTGTCCGTGAAGTTTAGCATCACTTTGGAATGCGTAGGGTTCTGAGAAATAAATGTTAGTAAACACATCCACTTCATGAAAGGCTGAGAACAGCCATAACATGGTATTTCTGTCCAAACATCACCTTGTAGCACATAAAAATGCCCCTTCTGCCTATAGAGTGAGCAAGACAACCATCATTCAACTACTGAAGGAATAAACTTTAAAAATATAAAGACAAAATTGTAATGACTGGAGATAGACCTTTCGTATTAAAAAAAAATAAAACCTAGCAATCATTTGATGGACAACTTGTCCAAAATGCTACATCATAACCCATACCACCTGAGCGTTTAGACAATTTCTTCTACATTCTTCACTCACATGCAAGGTCTCACTGTCTTTTGCCACAGAGTCCTCGATGAAAGAACTGTTGTGATGCATTGCTACAAGATCAACCACTATTACAATATTTATCCATATGATTTCACGTCTGTGTTTAAAAGAGATTAAAGAGCACCCAGGACATCTGTCCGGAAAATCTGTCCCCATTTGCTCTCCCCCTTGAGATTTTCACTACAGAAGTCCAAACAAAATATGGAAGTTTAAGAAATTTTTATAAAAATGGTTAAGAATACTGATCTTTGCTCTACAACAAGCATTAAAGCAGCACAGGTCACATCTGCTTTTATTATTGCAGCTTTAAAATATGGTGATAAAAATTTTGTCAACATAGTGAAGGCATATGAAATTATCATTTAGGGCAGTATGTATATCTAAGATTTGAGGAAGAAGTAATATAAAAAAAACAAAATTTAAATTATTCCTTTTCAGTGAGATGCCTCAGACTTCAATTCTTTCTGGAAGAAAAGTATCAAAAGTGCAATCTTTTTACCTTACACTACAGAGGTGATTAATTAAGACCTGCACCTCACGAGGCAGCGTAATATAAAAGAAGTTCTTCTATACAGGATTGGAAAACATGGGGAGGGGTAAGGCAGGGATCTGAAATAATGGTACTCTTTCTTCACAATTTCCAAAACTTATTTAACTTTTATTATAGAACTCTGACTAAGGAAGAAAAATGCCAAAGTAATTTGTTTTTGTTTTTTATAAAGAAATTGAAATATTTTCCATATAGTCAATTCTCCGGTTCAAAATAACAAAATAATCAACTGCAGAAGGGTCCTCTACCATAAGTTATGTTGTACTTCACATTTCTACATTTTGAGTCTTTCTGGAATTAACAGAGATAAATGTTTTGAAAAAGAATAGTCTGAATCCCACATGCTGACCAGCTGGATTTTTTTAGTGTTTGATCATACTAGAATTCTACTATGCTTCCATTTTAATTATGTTTTCAGTTTTTCTCTTCGTGAATGTTTATGATATAAACCAACACAAATAGGAACTAGTGATTGTTCTTACTGGGATACTCTGTGGGGAAGCACCATAGTACATCAGCCTCTTGTACTATTTGCTGATGCTTAGCTATGGAAAGGGTGGAGTCTCTACTGAGACACTTCCTGATAACAAAAATAACACAACGTTATTAATCCCTTCGGATTCAGAGGTTATAAACATTAAAAGTTGTTCTTACTAATTACAATAGTTAGTAATTATTTAATAACACAAAAAAGACGTTTCAGGAAAAGGTGAGCTACCATGTAGTCACATTTACTCAGCTTTTTTCTTCCATGCATTGCTCCCTTTTAAACTCTGAGAAAAAAAAAGATTTTTTTTTTCCCTTATATACAGCATTACATTACAATTCTACTGCCTACAGCTTATTTTAAGGCAATTTTCATACAAGTCGCGGTAAGGCATCCCTGCTTCCCATTGAGAATCTGCAGTGCTGGCAGATTGCACAGTCGCTTGCTAACACAAGCAGAGTGATCGTAAGTGGAAGAAATCGAGGAACGTGAATGAGGGTTAAAGCGAGCGGCACTCATCAGCTCCTTTTCTTATGTCGGGTAAAAGGAGACTAGATTTCTTTCAAGGAAAAACTACAAATAAACTGGTCAACAAAACTGAACATTTCAAGGGTGAAAACTAGTTAACTGCTAGAGACTGAAGGTAATTAGCTTCCATCCAAGGAACTTTCCTATCAAAACGCTGAGGACCACACTTGCCTGAGCACCGGCTGCTGCTCCTCCGTGCTACAGGAGATACAGCTGACACAGGTCTGCTTCTGGAAAACCAATGTTGAAGAGCAGAAGGCCGAAATACTCTTCGAAATTAAATGTCAAAGAAAGTGTAACTCAATCAGTGTGTGCTCCCCAAATAGTTTAAGCAAACCCTTGTAACCAGAATAGCAAAGTCAGGCACAAACATTGCGGGGGGGGGGGGGGGGGGGGGTGGAGATAACAAGAGACAGAAAGAAAGGTAAAAGCAGTAAAAATAAATAAATAAATAGAGGGGGCATTTTTTTTTTTTATGTTGTTTCTGGAAAAATAACTCCCTTGCCATGACAATACATCTTAAAGATCCTTGAAAGCCCACTCCGTAGGAAGTCAAAGCAATTGGCTGGCAGTGAAAGATACCCCAGGTCGGATAAAGGGGCTCAACTTCTCATCAAATTTTAGAGGCTTATTATCTGCTATTCTTCAAGAAGCTACCAAAATAAACTACTGTAACTAATAAGTACTATCAGGCATCTTAAAACTTTATTATAACAACCTCTCAGCAGTGTGACTGTAGCTGTTATAAAGTCCTCATAATTTAGTCCAGACACTGAAAATAAAAACACTCGGATTAAGGAAAGATTTTTCCCCTCTGACAAAAGAACAAAGAAAGCTCTACTACAAGTACTCAAACTATTTTCCAACACAGGACTGAAGTAGTTTGGTTTCAGCATTCAAAATGCATTCTCTAATTTTAAACAGATTTTAAAGTAGTTCTACAATTTTTCTACTAATTACTGTGTTTAATATGGACGTATGGCAACAGACTCTACTACTCTTGAACAGAGCATTTTCACTAGTGACACTGTTCATTACACTGTAGATAAGGGTCTGTCACAATTTTATTATAAGCACCTACTCTAGGATGCATATAACTCAACAACAAAAATATAATCAAGGTTGAAACATGGCATGCAAGATTTCAGCCCAGAAGCAATCCTTATTTATTATGTTTTGAATCAAAACTTACAAAAGAAGTATGCTATTTTTCCTTTTGAACTCTTAAACTGCAGAATAAACACAACGTACTTTCGCTATATTCTCCTCGTAAGCCTCTTTAAAATAAGTTCTAAAGACCATCCAAATAATTAAAAATAACTCATGAGTTAGAGACTGAGAGCAGTGCAAATTAAACAAGCGTTGTAGTACCCTGAACATCAATTTACATTTGCACATTTCTGCTACTTGATAAATGTATTTTGTCATGTAAGATTTTAAAGAAAAGGTCTTAGAGCGACAAAATCAGTCTCAGTGTGTCAAAATCCCATTTGTAAGTGAATAGAGATGATTGAACACAAATACCTTAGGCCAACAACTACAGAGATTATATTTTGGAACCAGCAAGTGCATAATTGGATCAGATAAACACTAACATTTTGCAGATTTTGAGCAGTACCTCTTGTCACCATGGACAGTATGAGAAGTGATAAGCTACTCGTCCTTCTTATGTCTAACGGATTAACATAAACATGTTGCATCCAGAAGAATTGTTCCCGATCTGAATCTAAGCTTGATGATTGCTGACTGTGCGTTAGACCCGATGAAGGTTTCACGTCCTTAAAAGCATGACCATTTTTCCCTACTTATACCAGTTGGTCTAAAGGAAAGATATTATTTTTCCCAGCCAACTCTGCTTCTTTTATAACCTTAAACTGTCACTGCTACAGCAGCACAACTCTTGGATTAAGATTTATGAAAATTTTGTGCAGAACAGCCGTGTATCACCAATACTATTCAGGCTGTAGTGTCATGTTAAAAAGCATTTGGAAATTACATTAGCAATGGCCGACCCACCTCCTACCTCTCATTTTTCCCTGCTTACATAACCCTCTTTTAGGACCATGGTAGGAGGCAGATGAAGAAAGAGATTCTTTCTCTGAAAGCAACAGAAAAAAGCAACAATAAAAAAATATAGAAGAATTTTTTTTTTAAGTCCTCTTTATATACAGGAAAGTTTTTTTTACAAATTTATTCACCGCAATAATAGACAGCAGTTGCGGATTCCATGCACATCAGGACTATTTTCTAATAACCAAACTCTGTAAGAATATGTACTAATTTCGTACACTCAGAAAAAAACAGAAAACCTTTCTCAGTCTCCAAAAGCAGTAGCACAGGCAGCAGGTGAAACGCCTTGCAGACAGCAACTGAGATCCAGTGCTCACAACATACCAGAGGCAGCAACTGCCAGCACCACATCCGTATAGAGCGGAGATGAGATGAACTGCCCGGCCCTGCTCTGAAGGAGAGGCTTACCCCAAGCAGCAGGAGGAGGTACCGGTTACCTCTATTGAACATGTACATCACAAGCTCCCCCTTTCCTGCTAGCCCCGAGACGTTACCCAACACAGGAGCAAAAGCAGCTTCAGGCTTCCTTCAGCCAGGCAGTGTTGCTGGAGCTAGAAGTCCGTGGCCGTAGCCCAAGGAAGCAGCCTGCCGGACCGGGCACCTACTTGGAGGGAGCCGCCACCACGTCCTCCCCTGCAGCGTGCTCACGAAGGGGCAGCGCCAATTAAGCCTAAAGTATGCGTTAGTTACAAAGAACAGGAGATTTTCTGCAATATGACATGATGACAAAAGTAGGATTACAGATTTTCAGTAAAAATGCTGGTGAACGTTCACGCAAAGGGAATTTGTTACGCAGGCACCATAGTGTCTTTTGGAAGTTGAATATCTTGGCCACAGAAATGCTGAAAGTGATTAAACAATAACATGAATTAACTTCTTGCTAAATCATAACTGTTTGATGTGTCCTACTGGTAAACCTCTTTAAATGTCCTAGTATAACTCAAAGGACCCGAGATCTTTCCCTTTTCATCCTAATTAAGGGAAGGGGCAAACCTCTGATTTCAGGCTGGAAAAAGTTTGGTTTACAGTAGAAGTGCTTCCAAACAAAAATACATCACTGGAAGAATGACATATTCCTTAAATATGAATAATCAATTGTGCTTTACTCTAAAGTAGTATGTTATCAATTAAATATAGTAGAATCAAAATGAAAAAATGTTCATGTGATCTGTCAAAGCAAAGTTTCTCAGAATAAACAATTTTAAAATCTATTCACTTGCTTATTAAAAGCCTAGCGTTTCACAGTTCTTCAGTGTAACGCACAACCAAAACGTGCTAGAAGTATCGTTCCTTCCAATCAAACATTTACCCTTCGCCACTGGTGAAAGGCAACAAGATCTCTTTACAACGTCTCGTCTTTTTCAATAAATTTTGCATGAAAACATGTTACCCAAGCACAAAGTTGCCTGCTGTCACATTGGAAGTATGATAAATGTTTAATGAAAACAACACCACACAGCTTGGTGTCAGACAACAGCTATCACACAGTCCTGCTTTGATCTGAACAGACACTTAAAAGGAGTTCTGAGCGCGCTTTGCACCACAGAACTCTATAACCTATATGCAAATAGGAGAAAATTACCATAAATGACTTCCTACTGCATAGCGTGGAAAGAGGTAAGGAAAAAAAAAAATCTGACAAGCTCCAGGAGTGTCTGACTGCTGTCAAACTCTGAGAAGTCCAATATTCCCAATTTACTTCTAATGCCTTCTGCCAAGCCCCGCGAAGCTCATCAACAGGCATTTACCACCCAAGTACCGTCAGCAGAACCTGCTGGGACGCTGCCAGGGCTGCGCACAGAAAAGAAAACTCTGCAAGTGCTTTGGTTAAATGCCGCTGAAAAAGGTCCCTAGACAGAGGGACCTCAGCAAAGATTTAAAAACCTAACATATGGAATTAAAAGGAAAAATGAAGACTGTATTTGAAAAAATAACTCTTCAGCTCTGTAATATCTGTCAAAATATTTAAGAAGCTGTGAAACCATTAATGCACAAATGTATCAATAGCCTTAGTAGGTATCAGAAATTAAAATGGTGGTCGGGTCTGATTAACGGCACAACACTTCTTTTTTCAAAACAACTGAGAAGCTGCTCTGAATTTATTCCATTAAGAATTGTCAAAAACACTTTAAAAAGTAACCCGAAATTCCACTACTAAGCAAGCTAGGGTGAAACCCATAAATCTAGTAAAAGTTATTTAAAGCTAACAAGTTTTTAGTAGGCTTTTTCCCCCCAATTCAACAATGAACAACGATCCCTAAGAAAAGCATGTCTCGGAATGCCAGAACTTGCATGTTTTTAAGCTAATCAAGACTTTAAACTTCAAATTCAACAGCACACACATACAGGTCAATGAAAACATGTATGCAAGTTGTTTTAAACCAAGTGAATTAAAAAAAAGCATAAATAAAAGATGAATGTAATGCTTTGATTAGCAAAAAATGTAGTGGAAAAAATATTGCAGTGGTATAATTACATGTTTAAGTAAATCAGTACTATAAAACACTTCATTTTTGAAGACTTTGACATCTGAAGACTACTAGCATGCAAAAGTTGCTGGTCTAAACGTGGGACCTGGGAGTGGAAGGAACACCATCAGTGACCGAGCTTTCACAGCAGCCTGCAAGCCATGATTTGCAGTCATCAGGTCCACCTTGTGGAATGTGACAGAAGTATGTCGCGCAAGGACACAGCACACCCCACCCACCGCCGAAAACCCAGCCTCAGCCCTCCCTGTGAACGACGTGGCCATTTTAACAAAGCCTCGAGGCATTTGATGACAAGTTTCATTTGTCACTCTGATCTAGTCCTCAAGTCATGATTTAACAGAACTATGTACCATTATTTTTAGAAATACTAAAAACGTACCTATTCCCCAGATTTAACACCACCTTAGAAGAATACACATTAGGAAGAGCTACTTATGTTGATACCTTTAAAGTACTACAGAAAATACCTCATTGCATACACAAGACAAAACTGCAGTGCTAATACGCTTGTCAAATAAGCCACCTTACAACATTTAGAAAAAACACCTCACAATCTATAGTGCATTTTTACAAGGTCACTAATGTCCAAGACCCGGGATATAGTCTAGCTAATACTGTATTAGCAATTCATATACCATACAATAAAGAACAAAGCTTTCAAACCGGACCGCTGTATTAAGCTTTGAAGCCAGAGAAACATGGGAGGGGAAGAAGGGTTGCTCTGTTTCATTACAAGGAAATAATTGCTGCTTTCCAGTGAACGTGATTTATCACCTCTTAAAACAAGTCACAAATGAAGGAAACAGAAAGAAACAAAATGTGTGTCAGGAAGTCTAAAAGACAGTGGTAAGGAAACATCCCATAGGTGCCATACGTGTATAAAATAAAAATTACATGCTGGGACTGGCTGGAAGCCTGCTTTAGTCTTATCTAAGGGGACGCCAGAATAAAAACCATACATATGCATCACATTTGCATGTCAGAAAAAGCATGCTAAGATTGTTTCATCTTAGGGGGGCAATGGTACATGAGCCTAAGGCACGTGGAGACCTCACCAGAAAGGATCAGAAGGAACTGAAGCTTGAACCTCTTCCAACCACAGTCTGGATGTAGAGCTCAAGAAATACTGGCGCTGTTGTAACAGGAGAAAGCTGTTTTGCTTACCTGTAACTTACCTTTTCTAAATATAGTACTTTCAGTAAATTAGCATTTGATCGATAATCCAGACTGTATCTAGCACCTTGTTTTCCTATTTCACTGGGACAGAATCTTTTTCAATAGGAAGAAAGGATTCTGTAATAAAACCCCGACTGTCATTAGTTCAAATCTTATTTTTAAGCGTATGTTTCTTTCTAGAAATTAGTGCAATTCAGCTTTACCAAACAACCAACAAGGTTTGGGGGTTTTTTTTAATTTTTCTTTTTTTAATCAGATTCATAGGACAAAGTACATCATTATACTTCCAGGAGGACTATCATTAGTTTTCCCATAAGCAAGCCAAACCACACAGCAAGGGCCTATGTGAGAACAGCAACTCCCTTCTGGATAAGTCATTGGAAATTAAACCCAACCCGTCCCATTCCTTTGATGCAGAGACAAGGCTCTTCCCTTTCTATTCAGTGACTTTTCCTGATCGATGCTATCCATTTTTCTGTTTTAGCCAGAGTGCATACTCTCGCGTAAAATTCGTTTTTGCAAGGGAAAAAAATGAAACCAAGAAAAGAAAAACAGGAAATGGGACAGCCCAATGTAGGACCTGATAAACTACTTTGGCGGAACAAAGAACACTAAAGTTTTGCTTTTTTTCAAATAAGCAAAAATTTAATAAAAGAAAATCACTAGACTACAACTTATTGGTAAGTTGTCGACCAGATGTTGACTACGCATTATAAAGTTTTGCAGAGTTAACAAAATTATAATGCATCACAAAACGTATGTTGGTCCTTATTTTATCAATTCCATTTTATTTATAACACTTCATCATACATCAGTAGCCCTAGTGTGTTCTGTAAAAATTACAAAGGCGTGGTAACACCTTGATATAGCACTTGTCAGTTAAACTTGCATGAGAACAGGACAGCCAGCCATGTGCGTGCTAATCACAAAGTACGAGCACTGGTAGAGTTCTAGTATATAGTAACGGTCCAAAGCAATCATGGGCACAACATCACTACTGCAGTCATGGGTCATAACTAGAGAACAATATTGTTACTCCAAACAGAGAAATATGATTTGAAACTTGGCCTGGGAGACTGGATGAACAGAAAAGGCTGCAAGGCCAAGCGAGTGCTTTTACTTTGGAAATGCTGGCAACAGTTATTCAGAAAAAGCCATACCATTTATTGATTTTATTTTTTTTATATCCTTCCAGGCAATAAAGCTCTTTCACCCATGTACTGCAACAGAAATACAAAACAAAAAAAAGGGGGAACACAGTTCGAACAACTACTATGAGATTAGGAGACCAAAGCAGCAAAAGCAAACTGGTTAGTTCAGATTACGCAAAAGGGAAGGAAAGTAAGTAGTACTGCAGCAGCTGAATATGAACGAGTTAAGAACATTTCTTGCTACCTGCTTGTCATCAGCTTTATTTTGAAAAGAGTTTTCACTGGAAATGAAATAATTCTGATAATCTTAAAGACAGATCATTTTGTTGTTTATGAATATTTAGGGTGCGCTGCTGGGACGCTTTCTGAATTTGCGTTGCTTTACCTTTTAAGTGACTACAAAACTATTTCAAAGCTTGATAGACTGCTCTTAACGCCAGTTTTTTTCACCAAGTACTGTCAGATGCTGTAAATGAGCTTCCCAACCCAAATTCAAAGCAGCTGTTACCACAATCTCCCTCCGTAATGGCTGAACAAATAGTACATCCCTTAAAACATTTCAGATTGTAAGAACATAAGAGCTCAGCTGTTTTGCTATGACTGCAATGCAGCCTGTCTCCATGAAACAGCTGACACTTCGCCAATACTCAAGAAGTTCAGTGCTCAACCTTAAGGAATCTCCACTGAAATGGAGAATGCCAAAGGACGATGACTGGATTACTATGGCAGAATTTTTTTACTCTTGAAATCTCTCTTGAGATATTTACTGTAAAGACAAGATCTACTTTGAAAGAACCTAAAGTTGCCCTGATTTAAAAACCAAACACAAGCCTTTTCCCCTCACATCTACAAATATACAAAAGCCAAGCGCAGAAAAGAAAATTATCATTAGAGTTTATATGAGCCACAAACAAATGAAACCATTTGCTCCTTAATTAGTGCAAAAGTTGCATTTTGATTCTCCACTTCAGAGGAACAGTCAAGTCCCAAATATATGACTACTTACATCAGATAACCTGCAGTGCTGACAAACTGAAATACCTTCTTTTATACAAAGTAAAACTATAAAGTCAACCAGCACATGATAATTTATGTTCCATCTTCTCACAATCTGGCTTTAGGATGCTCTTCACCATAGCTTTAAAGTAGCTATTTTCAATAAATACATTCCAAACATACATGAATTTAAACTGAAAACTAGATCTGGCCCTTGATGTGTCTTGGAGTACCTGTAAGGATCTATTCCAAATACAGAGGTCAGAGGGCTATTTTTTTCCTCTACAGATCCCCTGCTGTTGGAATTTCTAGAAAGAGTCCGTAAAATAATGTTATTTTCGGTGCTGATCTAGACACTAGATCTAGAAATTCATTCACCTGAAGAGTCATCTACAACAGATTCCTCTCAGTATTTCACATCCACATGTACACCTGACAGTCATTTTTTTGTGTCCATTTAGACTTCCTCACACTTCAGAGAAAAAAAAAAATATGAACAACAAGTTGAAAAACCAGCACCATCACTGTGTTAGTTCCAGCAGAATATGCCAGGAGGAAAAATAAAATACTTTTTTTTTTTCTTGTCCAAACTGCATCCAACTTAAAACAAGAAAAAACACACATGTTGAGGAGGCATCACCTATCTCTGTTCACTGTCCCTCCAATGAAGACAGCTGGCGGAGCAAATCGTTGTAGTGCTTCCTGGTCTACTCCAGCACTAAGTAATTGGGTGAGCAGTGACATTCCAGCCAAGGCAGCCAACCGTTGTGCTGCGGCAGGCCGGCATCCGTCGCGGAATCTGCTATGACGCTCGGCTGCAGAGGCAAGCTATAATAAAACTTATAACTCTAACCATACCCACAAGAGGACATCTGACATCACTACAAGACAAAAATCCTAAATTATAACATATACCCTCAAAAAATATCAGCAAAACCAACTTACTACCTTCTGTTGACCACAGACAACTACAAAAGGCCTTACAGTTACTGGAAAACAAAAAAAAAAATCTATCTTGGTGCTTTCCTCAGAAATGAGCATCAAGACAGAACAAATGAACGATCGAATCTCCCTGCTGCTGCAGAAAACAAAGGAAAAAATGCCAGAAGCCAATAGACTTACACAGGCAAAAGGTTCACTCAGTTTGTGTTGTACCATCCTCCTTCCTATACATCTATAAACTAAGGACAGGTGAGCTTCCTTGGCCAAGGACATCTTTTTTTTCCCCATACTTTTCACCCAAAAAGAAAATAAGTACATAAATAAATGATACAGAGGAAGAAAGCCGAGAGCTTGGGAGGCTTGAGGAAGTCTCATACAAAAACTCAACTATAAAACATCTTTCTTGGCCTCATTTTCCTGGAGCACACACAAGCCAAAGAGAAACTACACTAACCCTCTTTGTTCCTACACATATGCATTTAGGAAGGAAAACTGCAGGTTCCAAATTCACTCTTACGGGGCTCCATAACAAAATATTCCATTGACACATAATTGTGCAGTAATTGCAAATAGCAATTGCATCAAAGAGCTCTGTCTTCTCTGTGTATTCAAATATGTTGCTTTGTAAAGCCTTTAACAAACAATAATGCGATGCTGATACAGTCTCGATCTTCAGAATGACAAATAACTGTAAAGGGAAAAAGCTTCTCAGATCCATATTCTCTGTACAGATATACTTTGATCGCTATTTGATTAAACTGAAAAACATGTCGTCCCCCCTCAGAAAAGTTTATGAAGCACAGATTATATCAACATCATCCTAGGTACATTTCATTTTGTAGTCTAATAACGCTCCAAGTAAGAAATCCCTGCACAAAGCCTACCAGTCAGTACCTGAGCTCAGAGGAAAATGGACTGATGTCATAAAATATTTCTATTATCAATTTGTACTCTGTGTCCTAACTACCTTGGAAATGACCCAGACAGGGCATTTTGTTTTGAAAATTTAGCATAAGCAATTTTGTAAGTTATCAAAATATAAAGGTAAATTGCTTGCTTCCAAAAAAATTCTGGGCACTTCTGTGTTCTTCCTACAGTTATCTGATATTGATCCTTGTTATAAAAGGACATAAAGCCAGGCAGTATGCTAATAGAGCACTGCTATATACTCCAACATGATTTAAGATGTGCTTCTACACGAAGTCCAGAAAACCTCTCACACACCAAATGTTATGTGCTCAGTATGGATTCTTTCCCTACTTTTCTACTTCAATTAAAAAAAAAAATTTGGCTGGAACATCCAGGCTCCTCCTCAAGTCTTCTAGAAGTATCAAAATATACTTGAACTTCAGGTAAATGGGGAAAAGGCATCTTTTTTATGACTTATCAGACATATTGCAAACATCTCAGGGGTTCTGTTTACATTAAATGCTACTGATTGCTCAAAACACCCACAACAAGAAGAGACGAATACCCCACATGGTTTAGTAAAATGAGGAAAGTATCCCTTAAAATGAGCGGAAGACGCCACTCGAAGTTCCCAGCAGTCTAAGTAATGTACTGCAAATAAGAAAAAAAACATGCAAATAGCTAATCCTGAATATTTATATAATCAATGCTATAACCATGGGCAAGTAGGTAATGATATCGGAGAGACTAAATAACTAATATCATCAAGCCATAAAACCAGGGAGGTAGTTGGGAGATACCTCCATGAACGTGGGTGGAGGACGCTACTCTAGAAATTCCCATTTAACGTTTCAGTGGGAATCCACTAAAGGGAAATTCATGAAGTGACACACCAGTGTCTTCCTTTTTGAAACCAATCACATAAACAGGGAAAAGATAAACATCACAGTAAAGGTTGCAGGAGATCAAGGTATATAAAGCACAGGTAATTGCATAAATTGCCTTTTCTGAAATCTGTAAAAACAAGATCAAGTTGTTTCAAGTAGAAATTAGGTTGACAGCAGGTTTTGAAAGGCAGTCCGTCATTCACCCATAGCAAGTGCTTCCGCTGAAACTGTACTTTGAGCCACAAATGAAGCCCAATAGGAGCTCCTGACAATGTAGGGTGGGGGGGGCGGTGAACAGTGAAAACCATCTTGTCGTAGGAAATAGTCTTCGTACTTTCCAATACTCCTCATTTTTTCCTTAAATTATGGTTATTATGTATTGGAAAAATATTTATATTAATCAATTGAAGAAAGCTATTTAACATATTTGCAAATCAAGGGGAAAAAAGGAATTGTAAATTAAACCATCATTTAGTTTGAAATGTTGTCACGTTCCAGAATTTTAAAATACTAAGAATCACACTATTCAAAGATTTTAAATAATTTCCACTTAGTTTATATATCACATACTATAAAGCAAACTGATTACAAAAAAGTAAAACGACACTAAATTGTTCCCTGATTTTATTACAGTTATATTGTTTGTCATTTCACTTACCCATGCTTCGTGCCATATATCTCCTTTTCTTTTCCTTTGCCCTTCTCTTTTATTTTTTCTTTCTCTCTGCCTTTACGCCGCTCTCTTTCACGAGACCCGCTATGAGTTCTCCTATGAGTGGATCTTTCACTACTTCGACTATAAGAACGTTGACGAGGTCTTGATCGTGATCTACACAAAATCCATAGTATTAAAATTCAGCAGTCATACATTTTTCACTGTATGTTAGATATGTTATATAGTCCAACTATTTTAAACACACTTTCAAAGATTTTAATACTTTAAACAAAAACCTGACAGTTTATCAAAAGAAATGTGAAAAAGAAAGCATTGCTTCTACTCTGAAGGAAGAATGCAAAATAAATTAAACCACACTACGTAGTATTCACCCGTTAACAAAGTAATCTGGTACTACCAAAGTAATCTTTGGAGCTATTGGACAAGGAAAGGAAGGAAATTTTTTCTTGAACATTACACTTTAAATTCTTAAGTTCTGATCAATTCAGCTTGGCAAATAATCAAAGAATTTACAGCTGCTACTAAGTGTTGTATTTACATATTGAATACAGTAGTAGTAATAACAATCCTACGATTCTGTGTTCCAACAAAACCCAGAAAAAACAGAAGTGACATGTCCAACCCCCTATCTTTAGCCTGCAGAGCTGACACTTGCACACAGCTTCGTAATATCAAATTCAGATTTGAAACACACTTTGCAAAAAACCTATAAATAGGCCAGCCCTACAGGCCCAATAATGCAAGAAACTGCGTACAGGTGCAAGGGTTTGTGCACATATTTGGTTCTTGGTTACAAACTCCTACATGGCTATAGGATACTCTGTTCTCAATCATGTTATCCATTCTTCTGTAATAAATGTATGTTGTTACTGATACACTTGAATGAAAAAAGATCAAGAAGTACTACAATATGACTGTTTCTGTATGTACCCAAAAAAACCCTTTTCATTATTCCCAAATTTCTTTTAGATGATCTTCTAAATTTTAATTTATAATTTATCATGGATCAATACATCTTTTCTATGATACAATGAGCTATAGACAATATTTAGGAAAACAGCAGTTCAAGTTTGCATTAGTTTCTATTACATTTTGATAAAAGTTCTGATGGCACCTCATTGAAAAGTTTCATTAAGTACTGAGAGGGTTGGGGGGGAAGGGCATTTTTTAAAGCAGTATAAAAAATTAATTTAGCACCTCTTGGAATGCAAAACTCCAAGGCCTTTAAAAGCAAAATCATATACAAAAGATCACTCAATTTAAAAGGCAACAACTGTTTAATAAAACTCAACAATAGAGTAAGCAAAAGAAAATACTACATCCAGATGAAGCTATAAATTACATTTTGGAAGAATGTTGTTATTGAGTCTGGAATTTGTCCAGCATACTGGGGTTAACATACCTGTTCTTGCCATGGAGGCTTTCAGACTAGCACTAGAGGTCAGAACCTCCGTTTTACATTTCATTCAGCAGATGGCATCTCTTGCAACACAGTACCTCCTGTTGTCGGTCACACTATTAGCGCTAATACAATAGATCAAATTACCACTTAAGTGGCATATTATGAACTATAGAACATTTTCTGTCTCAAAATGGATTTTTATTATGTCGTCACAAATTCAAAAGCATCCATCCATTCTTTAGTCCTCAGGTAGAGGAAGTTTTGACCTAAAAGAGTATTCTGGACATCAGATCTATTTTTTGGTTGGCACACAGACTCTGGTTTTACGAGCATCATGATGAGGCAGGCACAGATTTACAGACCACTGCCCTATGGACATTCACTATTCAAAGGTAACCTTGATTTCTGAGAACTCTACAGATAAGATGCAAAGTCAGAAACAGTAAAAAAACCAAAACAAACAAACAAAAAGCCCTGTAGCAACACAAATCACCTTCATTTGATGCAAGGCCTCTCCTTACTTTAGGGCGTAGTCCTTCAAACAGTAATAACTGAGGAATCTAAAATATTTATTGCTAGAGAGCTTACTTTCTCAACTCAAATTTGAACTTGATTTCACATCTACCTTTCGCAGGTGCAAATAACAGCAAATTCAGTTCAGATTAGCCGGATGCTCAAATCCTAGATTTCTTTTTGTTCACGTGTTCAGAACAAATAGCAGGTATAATTTATATACAGAAAAACAGTTTTTAAAAATTAAAAGTAGACTTGTTGCATCGAATTTGTAATAACGTACTTATACCAGCATTGACAAACTGATAAACGTTTTCTTTACAGAAGCTGTCACTGTTCTTCCATTTGCAATCTTTTGCACCCATAAAATTCCTTAGCCTAGAGTGATCCCTAATCATTGTTTATGCTTTGGGTTTCACAATTACAGAAAATAGCTGATATAGCTTGTGTTCCCTCTCCCAATCACGCAGGCGAGGCAGGCAGATGACTATCAACGGGATATTACAGTGAAGATCTTAACAAAAATGTTAAGTTCTACTCCACACAAGCCCTCTCTGCAGGACACATTAGTTCAGTCAGTCCTTCAATTATCGGAGCAGTTGATCTGGGCTGTAGACCAGCCCAGACCACAGATGCAGACAATCCAGAATTGGCTTCATGCAGAGACAAATTCAGTTTGGTCAGACTTGTTCGCTCAGATAACAAGTTAGCACATGTGGAAGGGTCTTCAGGGCAGTTCAGGTGTCAAGCCCGGCTGCCTTCGTGGGCTGCAGACCCAAACTGACTGCAATGCCCTATTTTAGGGGATCTATTGAGGGAACAGTGCAGAAAAAAAGTTGCAAAGTGGATCTAGTGTATTCTGCTGCACCTGAATCAACTTGCAAAGTGGATCTAGTGTATTCTGCTGCACCTGAATCAACTTGCAGAGTCTCTCCTATACATTGTTCTCCGGTAGCTAAGATGTACACAGGGTTTATTTGCTCGGTACAGGACAGAGCAGGCAACACAGGAGTGCTGGGGGATAGAGACAAGCACACCCTAACACAGCCTCTTGATGTAGCACCAGGTAAACACCAGCCACACTGACCTATGATGGATCCGCACAGAGACATAGCCTGACCTCCTCCAAAGATGAGTTTTCCTGGGTTTTCCATCGTTGTACAAAGTTCTTTGCAAGTATTTAATTTTTCATTATTTTCCCTTAATGCTGCAGAGCTAGAGCCCTCCCAAATAAAAACTCTGCCTGCTAAGTTCATTTTATTTATTTATATTGATTACAAACAGTATTTATAAAGCACGGACGAAACAACACAACTCCAGAAATACAGAAAGATACCCAGTCATGAATAGGGGCGAATTAAACAAGGACAACTGAGGCAAAGAAAGAAGGAACAGTCTAACATTAATGCTCCCTTCAATTCCTGAATGCTAGTGAAACTTAGATTCTGCTAATCATTTTTAAACCGGGGTAACTACTGTGTTTCAATGTTGAACAGCAATGAATATTTTTGAAAAAGCTTATCTTGTATTAATCTTTCTCCTTCACAATCTATCCAAAGTCATAGTAATGGAGGACTTTAGAAAAACCACTAGGCAACCACAACACACAGCTTTATTAATAAATTTAAGCTGAATCTCAACTCTTTTTAAGTCTTCTGCTAGTCTGAAAAAATCTTAGGGACTTCTCACACAAGTAGAGGCATGAAAATTTTAAAATATATTTGCTCAACTATCTAAGTAACAGCTTAGTATATTATGAGTTAAGACGCATTATGTAGTTTTACCACATTTTGATGAAACAAAGGAAGCACAGAGACTAAATACTTTAAGATAACAGACACAAGATGGCAAAAATAACAAACTTTGCAGTATAATTCTCTAGAACAATTTCATCTTACATGATAAAATAAGTTCTGCCAGCAATACTTCTAAAACTGAACCGGAACTAACAGGAAGCCAGCAATAAACCACATAAGAACTGCTGAGCTTAAGCAGGTAAGACCACAATCTTCTTGATCTCTGCTAGTGCGTGCACTCTTAAGACAGCTCTCAGTTTCTATGAAGCGCCATAGGAAATGATGATTAGCTATGATTGAAGCAAAAGCCACAATTATACTGATATACTGAGTGATCGCTGCATCACTTCTAGAATGCATAAAACCGTACCTCATTAGGCTATGAAAATGCACAAGCACTGAAATGTATAGGGACTCTGCAGTGCAAGTCTCACGGGGACAAGTGGGAACTGCAAAACACTTCGGAAAATAAAAAGGTAATGGGTTTTGCCTACAAACAGGTTTCCCCTGCATTCGTCAAAAAACAAAATATGAGCTAAGGCTTCTTTCTCCCCAAGCTGAAAAGCTTAAGGAAGGGACGGACCAAAAGAATAAGCAAAGAAGAGACTCACTTTATCTTTTAAAAAAGGCATAAGATGTAATCTTAAGGGGGGAAAAAAAGTCAAGTATTTTAAACATGAGAACAAAAATGAGATTATTGATTCAATAAAGTTAAGAAAAATAAATGAAGCTAAAGAGATTAGATTCCTAGCAAGAAGGAAGCAAAAGGTATGCAACACCATATACTAAGAGGGTAAAAATAGGTATTCAGAAAGCAAAGAAATTATACAAAAACATTTAAAAAAATACAAAGAAGGAAAAGCACAGTTTCCCACAAAGTATGCAAAAGGATGTGCCGTGTTTGTATACAGGCAGATGTTACTACTCTTCCTGGGATTTTATTTATTGGCAAGTACTCCCAAAACAAACTGCCACTTAAATTTTCCCTCCTACATACAACTGTTCTAAGACCTCAATATCTAAAACCTGCCTAATTTCCTCCAGCTCTGAGGGAAGCTCCAATCTCTCTTACATCCCAGGCTAATTAAACCCACCTGTTAATACCATTCAAGACTAGTTCTGCAACACCAAGCACAAGCTTAAACGAACCAGGTGAGAAGAGGACTACTCAACAAAGAAGCCACGATTCCCCATTTAGCTTGGTCTTGTCTGAAACTACTGGCTAACTGTAAGTGACTGCACGAACAGATACCATCCTGCAGACATCAGGACAGAATTAAGACAACATTTAAAAGCAAGTCTGGAATGTTGTAAGCTTCAAGTCTTTGACTTTGCAATCCAAATAGCTTTCGCTACTTAATTTCCATGCTGTTTCTTCCCCCCGCCTCTTCCTTTTAAAGGAAGAGGAAACATTCAATCTCCAACATCCACTGCAGAATTTGAACAATGAAACCTCAGAAACGTAGCTCACGCTTTGCCAACTTCAGGTAAGGCTACTGATCTTTCTCTAGTACACCAAGGCTGCCGGTAACTAAAAAATTAAGATCAAGACCAACAAGAAAAATGATGCTTCCTATTGCCTAAAATACATTCAGTATTTGGCAGTGTCATGCCCCGGCAGCACAGTCTGGGCTCTCGGGGTAGAGCTCTCCGCAACGGCAGACGAGCAAGGGCTGACCTCAAGCCAGAGGGCCATTATCTGCACCTTCACAGGGCCAGGCTTAGGCACGCTGGAAAGCTCCACTTAACGCCACAAACTTCATTTTACAGTATGTTACCATTTTAATAAGATAGCTGTCTTTATTCTTTGCCTATAAGCCCAAAATCCTAAAGTATTTGTTTTAAGAACACTTCATGCAAACTTCCGTAAGGCCTATATTAAACCCAAAATACGCAATAGGCTCTTGACAGTGGAAGATAATTTCATAAAATGAAAATTACATTTGCTACTCAGTGTATAACAAGCTGCGGTACATTTCCATTTGTAGCATGAACGAATTCACCTGTATGTTACTATGAATTACTATTAAAATACCTTGCAATATATACAGAACAAGAAATAAAGATGTAACTTTATGAAATGGAGCTGCCAAGAATTCATCAGTAAACAAGAATGAAAGTCCACAGATTAAGCAGAATAAAGATTTTTCTATTTTATTATGTTGAAAAATAAAACCAATCCCAATTATTCATATTAAAGCAAGTCCCAAAGTGTTCAAATTATAGAACTACTACTGGAGGGGGAAAAAAAAAAAAAAAATCAAGCTGGAGAATAGACTGCACACCCCCTTCCCCCCAAACCAACACACACAAAACACCCACCCACCATGCCAAAGGTTAAGTCATTTAGTCAAGTTCAAAGATCTTCAAAGAGTTCTTAGATCCAGATAAGCCCATATGTTACCAAAATTCTGTGAAAAGCTATTACTTTCCAATCTGCTTTTCATGTCTAAGTTACAGAACACACAGATGCTTGGCATCACTCAGTATCCCTAAATTCTCACACCAGATAATCAAGGCTCACCAATAACTTTCCTATCTAAAATCCTAAGAAACGTCTTTATTCCATCAACACTTAGTCCACTTGTAAAAATTGAAAGTATCCATAAAAGCCCATTCAGTTACTGCACAATAAGTGTTAATTTGCTAATTTCTTCACAGGTAATCAATTAAAATGTAAAATATTGGATAAAATTAGTTGCACTAAATTTAACAGCTGCTCCATAAGCATAATTAGTTTCACAAGGGCCATATGTATTCTGAACAGAGACAGAGTTGAAACAAATAAGCAGATTTTAAAACAAGTTTGAGGAAATCTGCATTTAATTAGCAGGTGGGCACTACAACTGCATAATGTTTTTATACATTTATATTTATGAAGTGACAGAAGATCTAAAGGCTTTTTAAAATGGCGTTTATTGTTTGAATGGGAACTGTTTTGCTGCATGCTAAAGTGATTTAAATCCTTATAGCTCTGCTTTGAAAAAATCATAAATGGTGAAAGAAAACATGTGGAAAACTGTAAAACTAGAAAGAATTTGCGACAAAAAGCAGATACACATACCATAACCAAAAGGAAACTACACTTAATTAAATGTACACTACATCTGGAATATCAGCCTAATAAAACGTGAAACTATTAATTTTCATTGTTCTAAAGGAAATGAGGTCAGTGTCGTTTAGTATTTCCCCAATTATATTGCACTAAAGCATTGAACTATATCTTATAGGTACAATCTAATCTTTTCAAACCACTACAATTTGAAAACAGTCACTGAGACAGACTTTTTTAAATGGAAAGAGGAATTAGAGCACAAAAACAAGACAGCTCAAACAAAAGAAAACAAGTGCTCTTTCAGTGAAGGTAAGTTTTTGAAAAAATAAGCTATTTTGTCGGCAAACAGCAACCACCACTCAAATGAAAGTTTCTGAGATGTCAAGTTCTTCCCTGGCATTCTTCTAAGTATCTCTCAGCAAATACAATTCTTATTAGATTATTATTAGCTCAATAGCCGCAAACAAAACCCAACAAATTCATGCCTCTTTAACACTTCAGCAATAAATCAAAAGTCTGGGAAAGAACAATGAAACACAACTGCATTGCATCAAACCGGGATATTCATATTGGTAATAAAGACCTAGTGCAAATGCACAACTAATTGCAGCAAAATGACATGTTCTCTTTCAAAGCATATTAAGAGAAAGTTTCTTGTTTAACTCAACTTCACTAGCAAGAAAAAAAAAACATGGTACAAGTTGTTGGGGAAGGTAAAATAATTTCAAGCATCAACTGCAGTTGTTCAGAGTGTGGAAATTACTAATGCTATACTTTTTTTTTTCATGCAAATAATGCTACCTCTATAAAACACTCCAGGTCACTATTAGTTTGCAACTTTAAAATGCATGCATTTGAGGAAGTTAAATATAGATAATATGTAGGAGGATACGGTTTGTTTATTTATTGTTAAATAAAAGGTGAGTGAAAATGAAACTAGGCAGAAGCAGAGAGTTGGCTTTTAAGTCTGAAATGAGACTGGTACTAAGAGGAAAAAGAAGTTGCTTCAAGCCAGCAGTTTAGACAGTTGGTAAGTGACAAAATAGAAGGGTATTACAGATAGTAACAGTATCACCCACAGTGCCAGAGAAATGCAAGATGAAATATAAACAATAACAGGGACAATCAAGAACACAGTTTGCAGAACTGAGACAGTGGATTCACCAGATACAATCATCAACTTAGTTCAGTAATAAACAATTTTCCACCCATAAATTACATTAATTACATAATCAAACATTTGAAGAAACAATACTCAAAATTCCAGTAAGCTGGAAAAGTAAGTAAAAAAAAAAAAAGTAAGTAGTTACTGAAAACTTGGCATGAACATACATAAATGCAGCCAGACAGAAGAACAGCTAGAGAAGACGCTACTTTGAGTCTTGTTTAAGCAAGCAGTCCTTTGTTACTAATCTAGTTCTCCAGACTACAACCTTCTGGTCTACCTCTTCTCACTTCCAAGGAAGATTAAAGTGCCTTCTTTGCCACAACGCCTTGACTATCCTACAGAGAGTCTCCTTACAGTAGCTGGAAGGCTCTAGATCCAGCGCCAACAGCGACAGCGTATCTCCGGTTCAGCACGCCCACAGCACCACAAAGGTGTTGGAAAACCTACAGGAGATCAACGACTGGGTGAAAAGAATTTACTCCAGAAATACATAAAGTTTACTTAAATTGAGCTTTTGTGTCAGCAGTCTTTGGCTCAGACACTTGCTTCTCATGGAGTTTGGGCAGAACTCCTTGCCTAAGGAAGGAGTGATAGAAGAGAAGCTGACTACGACCCTACCAGCTGCAGGAGCACTTCGACAAAAGCCTTCACGGAAAACTAAAACCAGAAAACAGACTCTGCTAAATATTATCTGAAAACCAGAAATATAAATCATCAATTAAACACCTGCTATTCAAGCATGGAGATAAACCATTTGTTTTTGTTGATGTGCTTTTATAAAATGCTAACAAAGCTAGCTACGCTAACCTGTACATAATTATAACTTGCTTCCTTCATCAAATGGCTCACCTGAGGAGCATTTCCTTGCATGCAGAAGCGTGATCTGCTTGAGAAGGCCAGATGCACATTACAGATCTGTATGGAAGTACGTAAACTCACTGCAGTGTTATTGGATACACATTATTTTTGCATTCGGCATAGAAAACTGTATATGCCATTTTTCAACAGGCTTTTTTATGCAGAGGCAGGATTGTGGGAGCAGCTGTGGCCAAAGGAAGTGTAATGAAGTGTGCTGGCTGGGATTTGGGAAGGGAGAACAGCTGTGTGAACAGCTCCCACTGATCTACTGGAATTGCGAGCTGCTCCGCTCCATTAGTGATGGCAGGAGGGGACTCTCCCCGCACTGTATTCCTTTAGCTTGCACAGGGGTCGCTAATGGCCCTAGACATAACTGGTCCAAAGGAGCTGAGGGTCTTTGGCCTCATCTTCATTGGGGGGGAAACGCTGCATCATTCATTTCCCTTGTTAATCTGTACGAAGATTCTGAACTGCTTCTCTTTGCTAAGATTTCACCTCAAATTAGGACCGTCAGCTTAAGAACACATCTATTTTTACATGAAATTAATTTCTTTCACATCTTTCTTTTCTTAGAGACTGTCTCAAAACAGGACTTTTTTCTAACCCTACGTTCATGTAGCCATCTCATGACTGATAAGTAAAAGCTAGAATTTAATTCTAATAACCTTTGGGTTATAAAATAATAAAGAAATGGGATTTAGTACACCATCCTGGCTGCTAAATAAACTAAGAAAAAAGCCACCCCTCCAATTCCCCACCACTTCTCATTCAAAGCAGTTCTAGCAGTCTTGAAATTCTAGACTTCAAGGGCATAAAAACACATACACCAACACAAATGTAGGCAATACCCAGCTGCACATATACTATATATAAAATTCCATATAAAACCAAAGTTAAGGTTAAGAGCAGTAATTACTATTCCAGTAACCTGTTAGCAACGACAACAAAAAAAAGCTTGCATCAGTTGAGAATATCCAGCTTGTTCTCTGCTCATACAACAGTTTAAAAGCTACTCAACCTCAAGGTGAGGCAAAGGCAAAACAGTTGTTAGTCTGCAACACAAAGATACAAGCAAAAAGGATTCCTTCCTCTCCTAACCGAATTCCAGAACTGCCACTGCTTAGGTTGAAGAAAAAGCAACCAGAAAAAATGGGCTGTATGAAACTTCTCTTCCTTTAGATTGTCTAATCCTGCAGAAAAGACATTTTGTATCTTTTTTACATTCTTTTCAAAAAAAAAAAAATGGGAAAAGTTGAATTCTGTATGAATGAATAAGGTAACATATTCTATTAGCAAGTAAATTCATCAGGCTTTATAATTAATTTATACATACACACGCAGTTATTCTATTCTTGATACAGCTGGAATCTATTTTAAAAAGCAAGGGTCCAGCTTACTTTCAGGACTCTCAATAAATACACCAAATTCTTTGTTTCTACATCATGCAGGCATTAGTGACTCTGCATCTGCTATGACAGGAAGATCTGGATGTATCACACAGCAATGAAAAAAGGTCAAATTCATTATCCAAGTTGAATCGCTATCCAGGTAATTATTTGTTGTAAATTTGACAACACCTCCAGTACTACGTTAAACAGTTAAGGAATATAAATGAGAGATTTCAAGGTTGAATTTTTCACTTCCCTGGTGCCTCTGAGAAGTTCAAATTAGTTACAGGTAAGTGCTACTCTTCCGTCTCTCTTTGACAAGACCACTGTTTTACTTTTTGTGATTGTAAAACATCTAAGATTGAGGCCCCAATCATGGTTCGAGCTTAAAGATGCTGTAATACTTATGTATACGTACATCCACAAAGAGATATTAGACAGCTGAATGAAATTACCTAAACAGATGCTTGAAATCAACTTACACCATGGAACACTAACTGTTTTCATAAACTGAAAAAAATCCAAAACTCAAACCCCAGCCCAGAGCATTACAGCACCATCGTTGTCAACACGAGGCACTCAACCCACTAAGAAGTACCAGCACGGACCCAAAACTGAACCAACAGAAAAAAACATCTCAACGTTTCTCATTCTTCATTCTTCAACACTGCAGCAACTTGCAGGACCATTTAAAAGGCCCAACAACTGCTTAAAGACAAGATTAAAGCATATGCTTGTCCTTAGAAGCAAATACCTAATTTAAAAGACTGGAACTATTGAGAGAGATTCGATTCACATGATGAACAGAGGTCTCAAATGACACTTTGGTAATAATACTCAGATGAAAAGCTGTGTGTCTACTTGCACTTGACTGGTAACAAATGAAACCATTACTCTCTGCTCACAATTAAGAAAAACGGAAACTTTTTTCTTTAATTCAGTGATAACCAGACATTTTAGGTTTACATTTTATGAGATGTAAAAAGTTTGAGGTATTCCACCTACACTTTTTACCACATTAGGTTTATGAAGCATATAGAAAGACTTTTAGAATACCATTTGTTTTCCCAAAATAAAAAAAAAAGTCTTAACATATGTAATGAAAATAGCCTAACTTTACTATAGGCTCGAATCTCTGAAAATTCAGTCATAAAAGGTCTTTAGAAACTCCTAAAGTGCACACACAAAAAAAGCAAAAGCATATCACGCCATACTGTCAAAATCTTTTGAAGACACAACATAAACAGTTTGTATATTTTATTACTGTTTTTCAATACAGATTCCATAAATGCAAAGATAATTTTCTGATTTACATGCAAGTCAGATGCATCGTACTTTAATATTTTACAAACACCGAGTAGATAGAGGAAAGCATGGTCTCTTTTTAATATTCTCCTAGATGAATACTGAAGCTTATTTGCTGGAGACTGATGAAGAATACATAGCTGACAGGCTTGTCAGACGCAAAATCTACTTTACTGGAAGTTATCACCTATAACCCTGTTGTGTCTCTGCCAAACCCCAACTCTAATAACTAATTAAAAACTCTAAGGAAGGGGTGGGAAAGAAACTCTGGAAATTTCACTTAGTATTCTAAAGAAAAAGTGTTTTCATCATGGAACCTGCAACTGTTACACAAAATATTGTAAAATAAAACATACCAAAAAGTGAAACAACAAAATCTGAATTGTTTTAAAAAAAATACATAAAGCAACAAAACTACTTGATTATTAGACTTCAAAATGTATTATGTTCTGATCAATTGATGATACAGATCACAAACTACTTGATATATAGTCCCATTTAAATGGGACTATAATGATCAATTAAATGATCAATTAAATGCGATTTCTACATACCTATGCCTTCATTTAAAAGATTCTTGGTTTTACTGTGGAATTCTCTTGTAAGCTTTGGTTTTTGTTTAAAACATAATATAAAAAAATCACAAAACCACAGCAAAAACATGGAATAATTGCACACCAGCATTGCATGGCCTTCCTGAATCTGCAAGAAGCGTGCAACAGCAGCTATTATGTACTACACTCATCTCAATTTTGAAACCTGAAGGCAAGAATTAAAATGTAAACAATATTATTTCCATCACTGAGAATATTAACAAAATTATGCAGTTAACAAGCCAACTCCAAGAATAAAACACTACCTATTGTGTCCCTCAAAAGCTTCAACAACTCTCTTCCCAACAGCTACATCACGACTCCCAGAATATTAACACCATTATGGGGAACTTGGAGAGGAGGGAATTGGAATATAATGAGATTTCAGAACTGAAAGGTAGTAACACATATTAAGCTAACAATGTACTAAATGAGGAAAACTTGCCTGCCGCCCCTCCGCCACCTTCAAATGCCTCTTCAGTAGTCACTGACGTCCCCATGCCTACAATGACACCGCTGGCTGCCTGCGCTTCGTGGTGCTGGCAGTCAGTTGTTTTACTGTTCTGTATTTTTCACGTCTCGCCAACTTCGTTTTTTCCCCACACCTATTGTTTCCTGCTACTAATCAAACTACCAAGTCTTTGGGGCTGAAATTCTATTTTGAATATCATCGCTACTGCAGACAGCGCACTAAGAGCTTGATCCCTCTCTGGCACTTTCCTATTACAAGTAACATAAGGGTACATTGACTAACTGCAGGCAATCAAGATACGACCATTCCTCAGATGAGATGATATCATCTCTAACAATCTATTGTACTTCACAGTTGCAACATACCAGAAACTTGGTAACTTTGGTTACCAAGCTTCAGTTTCATAAGATGCACCAATTTTGTGATCGTATCAGCTTACTGTAAGATATGTTCTGAAATAAGGTCAAGACTTCATTGTATTATTCAGATAATTCGATCTTTTTAATTTAGCTGAAGCATGGGAATACTCCATAATTCAGATACTTTACCACAGTCTTCAGGAAAGCTTTCATCAGAATACTCGAGATCTTACTTTATCCTGTTGCCTGATCCACAACATTCAGACTTCTAATGCTCCTTTCAGGCTAGGGGTAAGTAACAACGCATCCTAACAACCCCTAATTATCATCCCTCTGATTAAGTGGCTCTA
Organism: Calonectris borealis; assembly: GCF_964195595.1. Classification (NCBI taxonomy): domain Eukaryota; kingdom Metazoa; phylum Chordata; class Aves; order Procellariiformes; family Procellariidae; genus Calonectris; species Calonectris borealis. The sequence goes on from NC_134320.1 coordinate 28,095,828, forward strand.
TTGACTTGGACGCGAGATTAGAGTTGCAACCTAATGCACTTTTGCAGTCTCCAGCTGGAACACAGTTGATATACTCCGATTTTAGCAAATGCTTGCTCAATGGGTCTAGCAGATAGGACAATCAATGGTTCAAGGCATGTAACTGTGCAGATTTTGTCTTTATCCTGTAAATCAGAAACAACTAAGGACCCCATCGGGATAGGTTGCTGTTTTTCTCCTCAGTGAGTGGCTGAGCCCTATAACAGCACTGATACACACTCCTTCCTTTCTCTGTATTCGTGTTGATTCTACTCTTGACTTCACTTTGATTTACAGGGTTTCACAAGTAAATTTAACAGTGGACTGGAATCATGAAAAAGAGGACCCTTATATTCTGATTTGGTAGTTAAAATCCCTGATGTGGCAGACTTAAGGAAGAATAACCAGCTGACTTGAAATTAATAATGGAGAATAAACAGATAATAATTTAAACTGAAGGCTTGCTTGAAATTCGTCTACATTTCCCATTTCTCAGACATATTTCCTTAAAAAAAGAAAAAAAAAACCCACAAATCCAAACAAACCAAACCAAAAAAAAAACAACCTTTGAACTTTTCACAGACAAACGAAGCAAAAGATTCAGGGCAAGAATAGCGTTAACAACTTCTTTCTTGTTCTATTATTATTTGTTCTATCGTTTATTTGTAAGTTGTAGAATATACCACAACACTTGGACAGGATTGTGTCTAAGCAGCAGAAGTGGGAAATAATACCATTTGGCCATTTTCAATTCATTTTCAGAGGGGAAAAAACCAAACAAACCAAGAGTTATTTAACATTCCCGAATTCAAACCTTAAGGAAGCCAAAATGACATTGATTCCTTGGCAACAAGTCTATCCTTGACTGGACAGCTCGGTCTTAGGGGGTCTCAAGCGAAGACAAAGCAAAGGGAGATGAGCTATGAGTAATGCAGGACACAGACTTGACATAACGCACAGTGCCCCTTTCAGAAGTCATACCTGAACATTTGCCTACATCAATCTGATTAACTTGTGGAAGGGGCATGACTAATTTGCTCAGTATGTGAAATTTTGTATTTTTTATTTACTGCTTCTGTTTAGCCATTTACTTGAAGAATATGAAATTTTCTCTTCTCTAGTTTAGTAGGAGAGTCAGGTCCAGATATATTTTGGAAGCTCTCACCAGAAAGGGAACAACTCTACCTAAAATGAAACTAAGTTGTTTATTACATTCTTTTGTAATGTGCATTTCATTTTAAAATATGCTCAAAGAGATTTATAAAAACTTGACCAAAGATCCTTTCCCAACCTATTTTCTTGGTTTGTAGTCCTCAGCTGCCATAACAGTACAATCTTTAATTGTACCATATTTTTGTTGTAGGATAATGCATCTTTACTTAAACTGTTAAAATACAGTGCATTAAAGAGTTCACAAAAGATTAATGACTTCTAGCTAGCAAAAATTGCATTTTGTTAGTCAAAAATGAGATACAAATTTATAAACTACATATACGTCAATGAAAACAGGTCAGTCATATTTTCTTCCAACATGCAGGGAAAAAAGTGATCTAGACCACATTTGCTATGAATTTCACATGGCATAACACTATTTACCTGTGCCCCAATGTTGGGTAGTCTGCGGAGAAATAGCACAATGTCAATACAGGGTAGTAAATTCAGGTTACACTAGAAAAGACGACTGCTTTAAGACAGAGAAAAGTCCAGACGAACGGGAAGTACTGGCCAAAGCTGCTCATCGTTTCAAAGCATGCTGAAGGTCCCTGACAGCAGTACTCTAACAAAGCCCTGTGGAATACAAGCTGATCTTCCAAAGCAAATCCCAGACGGACAGCAGAAGGGACCTCCTGTCTTCAGGGAGGAGAACATTCGGTACAATGAGAGACTTTATACAGCCAGGTCGGCAACGGGGTCCACTCAGAACCCCAAATTCAAGACAAACCAGATGTTGAAATTTGGTAATTACATAAATGTATATTTAAAGTTCTCACTGTGAACAATTTTATAACTAACATGATAGCTATATTACATTTTCCCTTTGCACTGCTATACTACATCAAAGAAAAATATACTCATCAGTAGTTACAATTTTGACTAATACCAGAATTTCCAATACAACCAATCAGAAAGTTCAAAGATTAAAACTGTTGTTCTACTCTACAATGTATTTCCTAATAATAGTTTTGATAATCTGGAGAGCAGCATTTCCATATATTTGATGGGACTTCATAAAATACAATTCCTAATGAATATCAATAAGAAAGGTTATTTTTATTTTATATATTTTTGAATATTTGTTTACAAAAGTGATCTCTTCTCAAAAATTACCATTATAAAAGTCTCAAAATTAAAAGAATTTAAAATTTTTTTTAAAGAATTCCGCAGCTTTCCTTAAGGATTATTTATATTTTCATTTATGCTACCACAATGCAATTGCTTTAACACCTTGCCTGTGATTTGAACTAGTAGTTCATGAATAAATGACATTTTTTGCCTTTTTAAATGAGTAACTCTTTTCAATCAATCTTACACTTTAACCATAATCTGAACAATTATTTTTTAAACTTATGTTTTAACATTAAACTACTAGAACCACATTTTTTGTTGCAAAAATGGCAAAGCTGATCTTTATTTTATTAGCCTACAATTTGCTCACCAGTGTTTTCTTAAGCTATATGAATGGCTTATGTACATTGACAACATCCCACAGATGGTTATGATTATGTTCAACAGGACAACGCACTCATTGAAAACTTTCACAGACGCTTACCTAATGGGATGTCACATTAAATCTGACATAGTAAGATAAAATAACTACATACTAATTATGACATCTCAAAAAGGTCATTTTCAAACGATATTCACAACATTTCTACTGTAATTATTGACAGAATGGTGCACTAACATTCATGTAAGAATGAGTTTTTAAACAAGTGCGATTATTACATAGCTTGCGTCTGCCAGAAGATGTCCTTGAATATACATAGCTGTCAACATCTTGGAAATAGATGCCCCTAACTACAAAACTCTGGTAAACGTCAGAATTCGATTCGACTACTACTTGCTTCCTCTCTTAATGCTTAATGACTAATTCCTCAGAGATACCCTTAAAAGCCCTAAAATGTTGTCCTTGGGTAGAAACTTTCACTCAGCAATCAATCGGGAGCAAATTAGATGATTGTGTTGAAATGTACTGCACTGTTTAAGCTAACAAATGAATGAAGAAAGGTAGTATATCGGAACATATGCCACTACACTGAAGTTGCTAAAAGGGTCTGTTGGAAGAATATTTGGTTTCCAGTGAAGCTAATATGCTATAAGAAGGGACAGTGATGAAAGAATACCAAGTCATATGGAAATCCAAATATAGTGACAGACACAATTATTTTACTAATTGCTAATGAATACAGTCAAGTGGCTTCAAAAAGCAAAACTTTGCTTGGACTACTTCAGGTTTTGACCTCTGCATGAGCAAATGCATTTCAAACTGAAGCCCACCAAAATTGATTAACGGCGCCAGCCAAGGCCAGCGTGTAGTTGAAGCTTTTTTCCATCTATCACATGGCCCCAAGGATAGTTAAATGAACCTTAAAATGGCTACAAACAGCTCAATGACTACACAGACTCCTGCCAATTAGAAATAATTAGGCAGTCATTTTGGTGGTAAGTCTTTTTAAGTGCATACATAATGATGCAATGATGCTTATTAGCGATCTCGTATGAGCTATGCTCAAACAGCCTGGAATAATTATGCAACTATCACAAAGCCTTGCACATCTCTGTACTTCACCTTAATGCATTTAAAAATCCACTTCATTACCTCCAGTAATTAATCCTCCATTAATTGCAGGAAAAGCCCAGTTTACCGTGCTTCGTTTCTAATTATCTTATAAATAGTTATGGTTCTAATTAATGTGTTCATTAAGCTGAATATCTTTCTCAAAGCCATGCTCAGAGCAAAGGTTCTGCTTTTGAGAGAAAAAGCCTAACTAGCCATAAGGTGAGGCCGTTTTGGTTGTATTTGCTTTTATTTTAGTATATTCAACCTCCTAATTGGCATTTAAAATCTAATTTGGAAGAACTTCAAGAAGGCTATATAGTAGAAAAATAGGAAAAAGATTTTTTTTTTTTTTACCCATTCTCCAATCAACAAGCTTAAAGCTTTAACAGGAAAACTTTTAGCATACCTTTTTGATATAGACTGGTAACAGATTTTCAGTGTTATGCGACAGATTAATTTAAATTCTATTACAATTTAGCTTACCCCTGCATGTTTCCATATAAAAGCAGCAAAAACTATAGAAGAAAAATAGATATCTAACAGTATATGCATAATTTAAAAACAACATACTACTGCCCTTGCCTCCATTTCTAAGATATAAATCAGCAGTACAGCATTACAAACATATTGAAATCAGTTATTCAAGCTGAGCATAATATAACTCTTTAAAGTCAATGAGAGTTTTTTAGTTTGCCTTCCTAGGAGTTGATATGATCCTACAAAAACCGCAACTGAAGAATATTTTAAAATAATATTTATGGATAAGGAAACTCCATATTGAAAGCATATGTTTCACAGTATTTTGGAGGCATGCATGTATGAATTTGTAAAAAACGTAAAGATTCAAAATAAAAAAATTCTACCAGAGTACATCCAAAATATTTAAGTTACAGTTACTGTTAAGGTCTAGATACTAATTTCCTGTCTTTTCCTAGATTTTAATTTTTTAAAAATACACATTCTATTTAAATGCAACTCCCTCCAGTTACACTATGCAAAAACAAATAGAAGTTTTCACATTTTTTCCTTATGTGATCACATATTTAAAAAAATATTTTGCTCAGGTAATTACTTAAACACTATTTTGACAGTAAAAAGACAAAGGCCCTACATATGCCTGAAATTATGGTTTTGTTTTTTTTTTTAATCTTTTATTCCTGTAACATCACACCTGAGTTAAATCTGGAATCACTGAAGTCAAGTGCAGCTTTGCCATCGGCTCTGATAGGGCCAAAGTTTTATACCAATAAACCTGTATTAGGACCAGATGAAGCATTCTCATCTATATATATTCTTGCTCTTGCATTTCAGGGAGACATGGTGCCTTGCCTTAGAAACCGGCAACTTTCCCTGTTCACAGTGCCATATTCCAGCTTTAAAATTGCCTCTCACCTGAACTCAACTTGAACAACCCAGGCTTGACCCTTTTTTCCCCAACCCACATTCTCCATACGTGGGCACCTCACCCTGTTCCCTTGCTCCTCACTAAAAGAAAGCAAGAGAGAGCCTTCAGACAGATCAGCACACTGAGCTACCTGGAGGCATAGATGTGGCAGGAGAAGAACAGGTACTACAGGATGAAGGGACAGTCAGGAAAGTGTCAGAGTACCCAACTTTAATCAGCTTCATCTGGCGTGAACGCGCTCCCAAAGCACACTTTGGTCATAATATCAACAAAAACTGGCAGCTGCCGACCTGGATCTTGAAGAACGACTGATTTATATGGGATAAACTTTGTTTGTACAAAGGTACCAAAAATACTGTATGCAGCAGCTGCTGTCCTAATCACGAAGACAGCAATGCCCTGCTACTGAGCAACGGCTTCAACTGAAATCTTGGACAAAAGCAGTGATCAAAGAATTCCATGGCACGTATGCTGATTTATACAGAAGAGTGATCATCTCTAAAAAAACAAAACAACAACAAAAAAAATCCTCTAAAGCAAGAGTCACCCAGCCACAAAGATGGATTTTGAATGGCATACAGCACAGCTAGGAGCAAAGAACCATAATACCTTGAGAAAAATAGCTAAGAAAGGTAGTGGTCCCCAGGTCCTGGCTCCCATGAAGTTCCAGACTAGCTTCCAGCCACAGAGGCAAGACATTACTGATGAACATCTTACCTCTATGGTAATTAATTTCTCCCAGGACCTGATATATTTCTAGCAACATATTTAACCTCTAGTTTGAGAAAAGCAAAGCATCAGGCACAGCACACTTCAAATGTTGCTGACCCCTGATCCAAGGTGGCTGGTTACAAGAACAACAGCCTTGTTATAACTGCCCCTCATGTAACTTGAATAAAATAACACAAGAGTAATATACAAAGATAATTGAGGAGGACTATGGTAACCAATCTATTAATACGTAAAGTAAACATGGCAAGGAATCTGTGGAAGAAACAGTAATCCATCATTAAAACTATCGTGAACAGGGAAGCTGAATTAGGGTTGTACATGCAATCTTAACTCTGGCACATACAACTTCAGCAAGGTTGACTTAGGTACATTCAACAAAATTCAGATTGAATTTTTGAAATACACAGGGTTGACAGCTACTTGTATTCTACTGTTACAGGGTAACCGTTACTCTTGCTAGGGTTTTTTTTACATTCTGATGAGTCTCGTAGAAAAGATATAGTAAAACACTTTTGCGGCAAAAATACATGTTTTTCGCCTGCATCTTTTTAAACTAGATACTGTTACTGTCATATGTTATTAGAACGAGAAAGAATGAAAGATGGGAATAAAGTAAATAGTAAAATGTTTCTACTGGATTCTACAATTTTGTGTTTCACATTTTGATAATCACATTCTAGAAACTAACACTGGCAACAGCAGCAATTTACATAGCAAACAATGGCGGTCTTATATAACCAATGCATCTTTAAGACATCTGCTATATGTTGGTTTGCATATCTGCCTCTAGACACATCATCTCTGCAGCAAAAAATAAGATTCTATTTCACGGCCAGAGCTTTGGTAGCAGAGAAAAAGAGGATTAAAAAAAGTAAAAGTACATAGTAGTTTGGAATGTAGACACATCAAAATCAAAAAGCCAATTCTCCACTAAGGGGAATCATATTTTTCCTCCTGTCTTCTTGAGTACCTTTTCCCAAACAGAAGACTGAAGCATAAAAAAAAAACCACACCCCAAAAAACCACCAACCTGCAAATACGTCCTTTCCCAAAGGGAGAAATAAAAGGTTTTAGAATAATAAGAAGCTATACTTAAAATACATTTTGTGTACATAACACCTGGACTGCTTTAGAAAAAAGGTTTACATGTAATTAGACTCAATACTTAGCTCTAAATGAACAGCACTTATGCATTCATATCTTTTTTAAGGCTCTTTTTTTTTTTATACCAATGAAAGGCATCAAAGCAACAGTCACTAGCAGCTATCTGGCCTTATTGATAACTTAAGAGCCCTTGGTGTTGCCTTATGAAGTTTAATTTCCCAAAGCGGTCAATTAGATCTTGGTAACGTGCTCATTGGTGGGTTATTGCTCTAGGATATATCTTCAGTGCTACTGCTTCACCTCTGTATTTTTTCCAGTACATTCATGTAGACAAACTGTTAAATTCCTTTTGAAAAAAGTCAGTTATTATAGGCAAAAAATATTTTTAGAGACTGTTGGTGATACAACCTGTAATGCACCAAGATCCTAACTAAAAAGTGCAGGTTTTGATTTATTATAGGGAAAAAGAAGAAATATGACCCAACATTACCATCCACAGAAAAACTAAAGATCACATGAGCAAACTCAGTAATCTGAATTTCACTAGTTCTTCCCTGCCCCAAGCCTTTATTTGAAGTTTAATGAAAGAAATACTACAATATCTTAATTAAATACACATTCTAATGGACCCAAAGACTCCAAACTTCCCCACCAATAAGAAGAGAGACAAACGTAATATTTACACCGATTCCTTACATAATTACATGGGTCTGTACAGCTAGTTGCATGCGAGTGTGTTAATTTGTGTACCAAGGACAGAAGAAAAAAATATCCTAGGCAGCAGATCAAAACTTTAAAAGAAGAGTAACTCCAGTAGCTATTACCATGCAAAAAAAGAAGTAATGAAACATTTCAAAAGAAATATTCTTATTAAATAGCATTGCTTGATTTCTTATAGGACTTTTATCTGCTTCTCTTTGGAAAATTCTTGGATTCATTTCCAAAGGAGGTATTTCCAAAGCATTTTTATAGATTAAGACAGCTTTTCAACACTGTCTGACAATGTGTGCCCAACCTTGCTCTTCACAGCTGCCTTGTCATTTCTTGTCTCTCACAGCACATACACAGAAAAAGCCACGTTTGTACCCTCTCCCTTCCCTTGTAGCTATCTCATTGCTGGAGTCAATACTGCTATTGTTACTCAAACTTCACTTCCTAATTCCTTCCATCTCCTTCCCATCAGACAATACAACTCATATTGTCTGATGTCTGTAGGATGGTCAATTCAGAAAACCTTCACTTTCTTCCCTAAGCCTTTCCTTTCCCCCAGAACAGCTAACATCACCTATGTTAATGCTTATTCCCATAGGCAAGACCTCTACTCAACTGAAATCAACTTCAGCTTTAATCCATACATCTGCATCGTATTTAAATTTAGTCTTTCTTCACAACATTCTTAAAAATCAGTCTTCTAAGTCCACACAACTGCAATTCGTCTTATTTGTGTGATGATCCTTGTGCACCACTTGAGCCATTCCATTTCCCCCCCACCCTTTTTTTTTTTTTAATTAATCTCTCCTCTACCTCCTCCCGTTCCTCCATAAACTCTCAGTCTAATTTGCAAGGCCCCTCACAATTTTGTTCTTTGTTTATCTGCCATTATCTCTTCTACTACACATTGCTGCTGACATTAATGTCTACCTCAAAATGCACATCCCTTTTATCTTCCTCTCTCCTAAGAACCCTTATTTTCTTTTCAGGCTGATGCTGTTCTAGAAAATTCTTCCTGAGGTTGTTGATAATTAAAACTCTACATGTAATCTATTAGAAGCTATCCATTAGTGTGTGCTAACCAGAACAGACAGATACAGCCTGTAACTAAATGGAAGGTTTGAACACAAGTTAGTATAGATTATGTCTTCATCCAACACTTGTTATCAGCTGTAAGATCTGATAGGCCAGGGTTTTGATTTGGAAAGACTAACACATTAATACTACCACACTAAAATAATATGATGCGTGGAAAAAAGAGAGACTAACTGAAGACAGACCCCTTCCTATTCACCATTCCAAGTAATCCAAATACAAAAGCATTCAATGATAATACTGTTTATATCTTTGAAAAGTCTTACAAACAACATTTCACTGTGCAATATCAACTCTTCACTAAAATATTTCCTAGTAATTGTTTGGATTTATTTTTAAGAAGATATTAAAAAAGGAAATTCTCACAGACCAAAGAAAACCCGCAGGCAAAAGACGACTGACTCTTGCCAGTACTAAAAACTGAAACCTGCAAAAAGCTTAAGATCTTCCCTATACAGTGGCACGCTATAAAGAACACGGGTAAACAACTGATACATAGCAAGGATTTACAGCTTGCCCCAGCCACAAATAAGTGTCTGAATGAAGCTATGACCTTTTTGAGAACAGATCAAACCCAATGGCAAGAATGTCTAACTTCAAGGTATGCATTGTCTAGTATTGTATTTGTGTTTGAAGCAGCAGTGTTGAAAATGCATCTAGAAGGGGGGGGTGGGGAATTATTTTCTTGTAATTCCATCAGCACTGTGTGTCATAAACCAGGCAATGCAAATTACACTATCTTTAAAGATTACTGAATTTTTGAACCTGACTATTCAGTATGTATACCAACACAGCACTACTTTAAAGAAATTAGTAGGGTTTTACTATTATTTATTTTTCACATTGCACTTCTCTGCATGACTAGAGGACCCTATTTTTAAATATTACAAACTACAAGTGCTAAACACGAAGAATTCTGGCAAGCTATGAGGGTTGAACGTAAGTTAATTTTAGTTTACATTACTAGGATAATGGCAACTTCAGTCAACAAGCTGCTTTTTCATATCAAAAAACAAGTCTATCCATAAGAAGTAGGTCACCCAGCCACTGGACTGCAATAAGATGCACACATTTCAATATTAAATCAATTAGACTGAAAGAATGGTAAAGAAGTAAGATGTAACCATATACCCACACACATACTGGGAAAAAAAACCCCACACTGATCAAACACTTCCTTCAAAGGCATCAATTCTACAAACAGGATTACTTTACACACGATATTTTCTCTTCTTAGATATGTATAGATGTGCTAGCTGTTATTGTGTCAATCTTTAACTTGAACTCTGTTAAAGATATTTCAAGGCAGCAGTTCTCAGTTTAACGTAAAGGGAAAAGCCAAAAACACTTGGCAGACAATAAAAACAAACTTGCTTATTTAAAGGCAATTATAGTGAAATACTCTATAATTACAGAATTGTATGAAATCAAGGAATAAAGGTTAACATCTTCTGGTTAATTCTATTTAAAGCTACATGAATTAAAAGATTTGCGTTACAAGTTCTGATGTAAAGTCAGTATTCATATACGATTAACTTGCAGAACAATTGCAGTGAAAACTCTAAAAATATTAGCAAGACTCTATCCACATAGAAATTATATGAAATCTGAGTTTCTCCATTCCAGAGAAGCATAATATTCTAATAAGAACTATCCTAATCTTCACCCAGCAATAATTTCAAGATGATATTATTATTCTCATTTCCTTGAATAATATCCATACTCCAGGGCCATTTTCCTTCTCATATTCAATATCATGCATGCTTGTATCAAGATTCCTTTCTTCATATCCTGTCACAGTATCAATCACTGCCTCCTGTCCACTCAATCCACTTTTGATTTATCAGCCGCCGTCTTTCTGGACTCCATAACTCGACCCAAACCATTTTAGCAAGACATTGACAAATAGCACCCAGTATCACATCAACCTGTTCCACTTAGTAAACTAAGAAACAGTAACTGTGACATCTCTGCATAAGTATTCCATTCTATTCCCCAGACTGATGTATATTAATGAGGAGATGGTATTTGAAATGCTTCTTCCACATCAGCATCTAATATGATCAAATTAGGAAATGGGATGATTTATTAAATTTCGTAGAGCTGAAATATTTCTTTATATCACTATATGTGTGGTTTCAGAAAGTGAGCTGTTGCTTTCAATTTTTCTACTGAGGATGTGCCTGCATTTCACAGACGAATTATTGTCTTTAAAAAGATTGCAAGAAGGCGAAATGTTATTAAGCAAATGCTCAGTAAAACAAACTAAATCGGTTTTAAAATTCCTAATTTAATGTAAATCTTGGTTGTTTTGCTGAAATTCAGTTTGTGATCTTATTAAGTCATATTTGCATTGTACTATCTTGCTGTAGGACAGCTTTAAATTTATAGCATTACTAGTAAGCCCACTTTTTTGACTCTAAAAAATGCATCTAAAATAAAATAGTTATAATATGCACAAGTTTTCTTATCTTCTACAATACAATACAAAAAGAATGATTTTACGTTACAAACAATACCTACTCAAAATATTTTTAAAACATATCATTATAAAAATCTAACTTTTCAAATTAAAACTTGGTATTTCAGTATCTCACACAGTTGGAGTTCTGTAAATCATACACTTAAAGAAAACACCTATGTTAGAGAAGTTATTAGAAGAAATTACATTACAGCCCCATATACTTTTACCAACATTTTCACTACCTTGAAAAACAAAATACCTTAATTTGATGGGGGACTATGGGGAGAAAAGACATTATGGGATACAGAATTTGTGCCATCTGCATGACTTATACCAAAACCAAATCCAGAGATTTAAAGATACCATGTAATGGATCTCAACTTCCAGTATGAAACTAGTTTTCTGGTGTCAGTCCCAATCCCATTGGCGGGGCGGGGGGGAATCACAGTTGCTCAAATCCCAAAGGTGGTACTCTGAAGGTACAACAGTAAGGTTGCAAATCAAGTAGCATAGAGGTGATCTTCACTTTATTGCTGTATCTCATATTGCTGCTTTTCAGGTAGGTCAGTAGATTTTACTCCCTGCACTGGCAATTCAGAAGCTGGAGATCACAAGAATGTGGGTAACACACTCTCTACTGCACTAACACAAGGTGGCTGCCTGAGTTACTTCTGATCATTTTATTAGCTAGTTCACATAAGTGTTTTCTTCAGTACTTACCTTTAAAAGTCATATGAAAACAAGTTGCCCCACCCCAATCAAAAAAATTAATGAATTACAGATGCCAAATTTTTATGAAAATTCCACTTCAGCGCTACAAATACACACATTTCCTAAGACAAATATTGTCTCTTTGCATTTAACAGCTTTGAATGGATTTTTCTTGTCTGGCTGCTTTTTTAATGAATTTCAACTTCTGGTATCCACAACCTCCAACAGCAAGGGCTTCCACAGCTTAATTATGCAATATGTAAGAACCATCTCCTTTTGTTTGACTAGGATCTGCCACCAGCTGACTTCATTCACTTGATGCCTGCCCCAGGTCTTACATTGGAGAAGATAGGAAATGCTCATTCCTTAATCATCTTTTCATGCCATTCATTTTTTAATTTTTTTTTATACCCCTCCAACATACTCCCTCTTTCCTCCACGATCTCTCCTCCAGCCTGAAGAATCATCATGTACTCAGTCCTCTTAGGAAAGCTGTTCATACCTTCGATCGAGTGCACAAGACAGATTTTGAGATCGCAAAGAAAGGAACTATTTAGCATGGCTGCGACTGCCTCAACGCTAACAAACAGGGAAAACACAGGTCTCTAGTAGCAGCCTTCTGCAACCTATTTAACTCTTCTCCAGAAATAAGATTAATCCATGGCTTCTCAGTGTAACATTACAGCAGAGAGCAGACTTGGAAAAAATTACAATAAAGGATTCAATGTGTTCTGTTGATTTTAGTGTTATGCTTTAACATGCCAAAAGACTCTTCTGTTATAATTTAGGATGTTATTTATAAATATTTTCCCTGAAGAACCACGTCTGTGAATAGTAATATCATTTAAAGTGACCTGGAGCTATACCTTCATAGCTACAGTACTGAAAAGCTAGTATATACAATACTATATACAATATTTCCTAGCACAAAATGAAATAAACAGTAGTCATGTTTTTAAAGTTTTTAGGTGCATAATTTCCATATATTCCAATGACAATTAACATCAGTAAACCCCTTGGAAAAGATGACCATTAGACTATGACTAATGAGATCTGCAATTTATACTTACTACAATAAAACCGAGATCTTTAGATCAGGTTATCATATTTCCTCATGCTGAGTATCTGACATACTGAAAAACACCTTCATTTTCACCTTATTCTTTTGACATTTCATTGTTTGAAAACTCATTTTGTTAGCAAAACAGTGGATATTTACGGGAATATTTCTACACACAGCGCAGTAGCTTATCTGGGGTCTACAGCTCAGATGGTAAGTATACTCAAAGAGACACCAGACAGTTTAAATAACCAAACTGCTACTACAAAGGCACTGTGGCAATAAGTGTCCAGGAAACTATTATAATGAACAGCTGTGAATAAGTCATGAGAGAATACAAATAAGAGAAAGTGAAATGTTCACATCTTTCAACAGCAATATTTCAACATTTAGAGGCAACAGCTCTACTGATTTGGTACATGAAAATAACATGGTTTACTAAATTCTTGGTGCAGGTACACAAAATTACCTGGCTGAAGATCTGTAAACACATACCAAAAAAGCTTTTATCTGTCTGATACACTCAATAATTAATTTAAATTCAATAGTAAATGCTAACAGTAATTCTGATATCCAGGGATAAATTTTATTTAAACTTTTTAATTGAAAAATACACACACACAAAAATTGAGCTTCTTTTAATTACAAAAGTATGAAGCAGATTGTATAATACAATTTGCAACACCTGATTAAGATTTAAATATTTAAACTATGTTTATTGTTGAAAATATCTACTTGTCACAATCCAATTTATCAAAAATTTCAGCACCATAGATATCCTCAAATATTAAGAAAAATTTGCATAACTAAATACTCATCTCTTTCCAAGGGAAATACAGATGAGAAAATAAAATAACAGTGCAGTCTGATCTTCAGGGAGCCAATGTTATGCATGGGAGTTATGGAAATCAGTAATCAAAAAAAATCCACAAGTTTTCAGATTATTACAGTTAAACCAAGGTGACTCTATTAATGTTTTTTGCACTTGGTCAAATGCAAAACATATAACTTATCTTCAAAACCAACTGTTCCACCAGTGTAATTTAAAGATTTAGTACATCAAAAGCACACCATAGAGATTTCAAATTAGGAAGAGTTTTAAGTGACATCTAGTTTAGACAATCACTTGCAACCACTTTCTCTAATATATTGCAAACTCAGTAACCATATGAAGATTTTAAATGAATGTTTTTACAGTAGAAATAATAATTCTTTTTCCTAGAAAAGAATCTTACCTTCTTGTTCTACTTTTTGACCTCGATCTTTGAGACCTGTAGGATTTGCCTCTGCCCCTTGATCGGCTACGACTGCGTTTTCTTCTAGAACCATATGAAGAACTACTGCTCGATCTGTGTCTGCGTCTAAAACAAAACCATGCTATTAGTATGCTACTGCTTCTTAAAAAAAAAAAGGCAACAAAAAACCTAACAGTTCACTTAAAAGGGACATTCAAAACCTGTGTTTTTTATATTATAACATGTTGTAGAAGCCTCAAATACCACTATTACACTGTAATAAGTAATTCACATACACATGGGCAATGCCTGTCTTTAAGAGTTTACATTTTATATATATAACCTTAACCTTACAGATTTGTTATCTCAACTTCTGTAACATGCAATCTTTGTTCTGCTCTGATATAGACACACCCTCCCCCCACCTTTTTTTTTTTTTTTTTAGTACTATTAGTAATCAAATAATCAGTGTTAATTTATTCCATTTGAGCTTGGAAGTTTTCTCCTGAGTTCAGTCAGGAGTCAGAAGGGTATCTTCCCTTTCCCCTCCCACCCAACCTCCCTGTTTCATTTATTCAGAGAATAAATTCTTATACACATAGGAGAAAGGTGAAAGAATAGATAATAAATACATAAATTAAACCAACTAATCCCAAAACTGGGGGAGGGATACCTTCCAAGTCTTAATCTTAAAATTTCCTCTCTGTCTCCATCTCCCTAACAGCTAACTAAATAACAATTTCAATCTTTATGAGAACCTCCATATTTTTGGCCTTTATTATGTTTGATTAATATTAAAATATAACACCACATAGAAATACTTCTGTAATTCAGGATGCAGTCAATGTGATATGTACTTGTCTAGCACAAGGGAAAGGGTGCTGTATTACGTACAAGTAGTGCTGCAGTAGTCCAAACTGGAAAAGATATATATAGGTTAACTACTAAAGAACAGGTCTTCATCTGAAAAAGGAATGCAATGTTCCTGCTAAATGAAGATGAAGAACAGTAATCTTAGAGACTGTTGCTTTTGATTCTTAAAGGGCCAGGAATAAATCCAGCAGGACCCCAGCGTGTAATAGTGACTGAACTGCCAGGAGCAAATGCCCTAAACTAAGGGCAAAGCAAAGGTGCCAGCCAGATCCTAAAAGCAGACACTTTCGTCTTTTCTGGATTCAATTTAAGTCAACTGGTCTTCATCCAGACTCTAATCTCCCTTCAAGCTCTGTTTTTATCTGCAAGATAGCCATGCCTGCACTGGACTAAAGAGATTCATAAAGCTGCATGTCATCAGCATATTGTTGGCATCGAAGCCCCTGTCATCCCACTGTGTCCCCTAAGGGCTGTATGTAGATGCTAAGCAGGAACAGACGAAAGGGGGGATGGAAATAAACAAATAAGAAACCCCCCACAACCAGCCAACTTGCCCCTCACTGACACACTCTTCTGCCAGCTAAAGAAAGGTTTGTCAGGAGCACTTTCTAATACATTTACAGTGCAGCTAGACACAATGAGTATTTTCCAGCTTGACCTATTAATAAATTGACCACTAGTTTGACTCCAGGATCACCACAAGTCAGACTGAGACACAACCAGGACATCCAAAAAAGTCAGGTATTGAAAGGGGCCTCTGATGAAAGAAATACAGAATTAGATCAATAAAAAATTGGTAGATACAGCCACATGATCTGTGTTCTAAACACCTGGCTGACTACTGTATTCTGTACACATAAAAAATAGCAAGAATAATGGTGAAAACTAGCTGTTGCAGCAAATTTATAGACCTACTGTAAAATCACTTTAAGTCTTTCTATTGAGAAAGTCTACCTTGTTGTCTGGAAAGACCTACTTCGTTTTTTACAACAGAAAAAAGTAACACAAAGTAGTCTATATATATAGACTACACTATATATAGTCTATACTATAACAAAGTAGTCAACTATAGTTGAATGAAACTTCTTTTCAAACTGATGTTAATGTATGAACTATTATATTTCCAAAAAGAGACTCCAAATTCATTATTTAAAAGGAGGAGAAAGGAAGAATTATTTTAGTTGGCTGGTTTTTGTCTGTTTTGATAAGGAAGTTACCTTTGGATCTGCACATACACTGGTTTTGTATTCTTGGGGGAGGGGGGGGGAAGGCGTTTTGGTTATTGTGGTGGTGGTGGTTTTGTTTTTTTCTTTAAATGTAGGTGAAAATATTGCCACATCTTCCAAGATTCAGAGCAAACTTTGCTATAAAATTCCAACCTAGAACTGATGACACATTGGATTCAAACACTTCTAGCTTTCTGCCATAATATGAAAGAGCTCGATTTGTAAGCAACTGCAACAGACAGTAAATTACTACAAATGCACCTTTTCTCGTAAGAATGTGAACGAGACTGTAGATCTCGAGACCGTGACCTTGACCTTGATTTCCTTCCAGACTTTTTACGGCTGTATGTTCTGCTGTCTGAGGAGCTACTTGAAGACGAACGCCTGCGGTGTTTCTTTTTCCTTCTGCTTCTGTTCTCTTCTTCTGTGTCCGAGGAGCGACGTCCCATTTTTAAACTACGTAAAAACAAAAATTCTAAACTGTAAGAAAGTCTCGTGTCTACATTACATGTTGTTATATATATAAAAAAATATTTAGTGTGTGTGCATATATAAACAAACATATCATTATACCATTTTAAAAGTTATCACGTGAATAGAAAATTTGGTTTGCATGCAAAAATAAAAATCAAGATTTTAATATAAGATGTCAACAAATCCATGTTACCAAGTAACTTGAAATTTACACTGTCAGCAAATTTGAATTAATTTATTATGGTATCAAATATTTGTTATGAATTTTCACAAAAGATATTTCACAACCATTTAAACAGATAAATGCACTGATTATTTTTACATTTTTGCCTTAGATATTAATTTTTCAGAAATTTGGGGAGTAACGTGTAAGATACTTCTAATACCTGATATTTCACTTTAAGATGCTACACAGTCAGTAGTACAGCATCTTTAATATGTTTAATTTATAGTTATAAATTAAGATCTATAATACTTACATAATCAATAGAATGCAGTCTATTGATTTCAGCTATTGATGTGACTCATTTCATGTGTCTTTAGGTTGTGCAATTAAAATAATGTACATTTTTGTCCTACTTGTCATAATTCAAACATGTGTTGAGAAAAAAAATTCTAGAAAGTTATTTTTAAGTTAATTTAAACTAGAGTTAGGTTGATTTTGGTTCTCAGTTTAGATCCACTCAACTTTAAATTGCTTTACTCCAAAATCAGACCTATAAATACTAAATTTCAGAAATGTTTCTTGATTGCCAATGTGTTTACTTGGACAATGTTTACAGACTTTGATAACAGATTGGAAAAAAAATGGAGGGTTGGGAAGCCTGCCATTCATTTAATTGTTGCAAAGACTATCATCTTCATTTGGAAATCCTAAGAGATCAGTTTCATTGCTTCACGATTAAAGAAATGCTGTACTTCTTGACTTTCCAGGTTGCAAAACGCACATATTGCTTTAAAACTGTTTTTCTGTCCCAGCGGTATCAGCCCTATCCACCCAAGACTTCAAGACCCCTCTTCACACTCACTTCAGTTAATGGCAGTTAGTAGTTGCCCCTCTTCCCAAGAACAAACAGTTATTTCAAGGCTCCCTAGCTACTTCTGCACTGGGAAAACAGGAACTCGTAATTCATATCAACAGCTAGATCACAGATCTATTTTGCCACAATATCACCTGTCTTTAACCAACATTGAAATATTACAGGTCCTCACATTTCTAGCATAAATATTGTTCATTTTCTGCATAGAAACTTTTGCCCTTCCTCACACCTTTTATCACCTAGGCAGCAGACCCTAATCCCTACGGTAGAGACTGAAAACAGAACAAAAAAGAAATTCTCCATTAAGTATGTTTATGCTTAAATTCACAAAAGGTTTACATGCAAATACAAGTCTTGATTACGCTAGGCCTTTCAGTCAAAATGCATGACTGAGGGGAAAAAAAAAAAGAAAACCCATGTTTAGTTCCACAGACAACGTCTCTTAACCCTACATTTTCACCCTCAAGTTCCCAAGACAGCTAAAACTGTTTTGCACACAATCACACTTGCTACAGTCCTACAGGGATATATCTAAACACCCAAGCAGGCATGGGATTTGCCAAGTCAGTGTACTGTGACCAACCTTCCCAAGGGAGCCTTCCAGGTAGCCACTTTCAAAGTACAATAAATATACAGACAATGCTGAGTTTGACAGAATTTGAAGACTGTCAGAGATGCAGGTTCGCTTGTCAAATTGAGACACGCTCTTCCCACACTGCTGAAGCTTGTCCTAAAGACTGTCAGATGCCTGGAGCCAGGGCGAGGAAGCTACAGCAAGCACAAGTCAAGAGTCAAAGGGACATCCTCCTGGAAAGCGCCAAGTTCTGGACCTGGCATCTACTTCAAGGAGAGTTTCCATATTTTACCCAACAGTTGTTTAATGTAAAATACAAGAGAGTCCCTTATGTATCTGGATTTTCTTTGATGTTCACGAGAGTTCATTTACTGCCACAATCAAAACAGTAGCTACGTAAACTCATTCCTATGTAGCCAAGTCCCTGTGGATTGCAGACGGCTCTTCAGCACACAACTCGGAGCTATCAGTTCCATTCCTGCAGCCAGGAGTGCCTACAAATTAGCCGTCACTAAGCTTTCCTGCAGTAGATTCCTCTATTACTTCACTTCTCAATAGTTTCTGTTTTCAGCACTTTAGAACTGGTCCTTTAGCTAATAATCTAAACAAAGCATTTTTGAAATATTCAACTTAAAACAGCAAATCTCTGTGCACCTAAACCAGCAACATTTTAGGAGGATGAACCGCTATGCAAGAGAATTTCTTTTTTAAATGAAATTATTTCTACCATCTTACTAAAGTTTATTCCACACAGATTTTGAAAAAGAGAGAGACAGTACTTTACAGACTATTTCATCTCATTTAAGGAACTATGACTTCAATTACAATTCTGTAGAGGAATGCCAATTTATATCAACACACCATCTTGTGCAGTCATTTTATTTTTTCCCCTCATAGTAAAAGATTTACAGAGTTCCAAGTTACTAACAGTTATTGAACAGTAAAATAAAGCTCTTCAAATATATACCAATAGAACAATCTTCAAATGAACGTGAACCTGAATCTCAAACTTAAAATAAGCAGAACTGCTCAGAACATGAAACTACAATGCACGGATTTTAAGTTAAAAGCTCACAGACCACAGCTTATGAAGCAAGATTAATGAAAGAGACCAGGGAAACAAAAAGTACGAAAGACATTTCTGCCGAGATCTTCACCACTTGATATGGATATCATTATGAGCCAGAACATTACACTTCAACATATATGTCGTCTGTTGTTTAACTTCCTTTTTTTGCCATCAGCTTTCTTCCCCATTTGGACATATAATTGGATTAAGCAGCATATAAAACTAGTGAAACACATTACATAAATCTCAATTTTGTGTCTTCAGGACCAAAAAAGAACTACATGCCATGGCCCTTCCCTATTACAGGGCAACCCTCCAGCATACGTGCACGTACTTGAGCCTCAGGAGCTCCAGGAGCACTGGGTTTACCATGGATGAGCGACAGGACAAAGGCACATGGGTGACTGATGACCTGCACGTTCTAGAGTTTCCACTGGAAAAGAGGTTGCCAGAAGCAGACTGTTGATCCCAGAACAACTTATGCAGCCGAGTCCTGGTAGCTGTCTCCTACGGGGATATCTTGAACATACACAGGCAACAGACAAACCTGTCTGACAGGCACTATCTTTCACCAGGGTCTTTAGACCACCCCTTCAGTACACGAGACACATTTTACTGCAAAGACGCCGCCTATAAACACAGCACTTGAGAGCAGTCAATTACCAAGACCTGTAACAGGTTAGTATTCTCCCTGACTACTGCCTGCTCCCTCCATCCTCCTGAACAGACCTGGGAAAAGGGACTGCCAGCATTGATTGCTCACACCACCTGAAGCCTGATGGATGGAAGAGTTCTTCCAGCAGGTCAGCAGTGGTCCATAGACCATTTCCAAACAGGACTGTATAACAGTACCTACAGAGCGCAGAGGTGAACTAAGATCACTCGGGGAACCTTAATTAGCAAAATAATGAGGGGGGGAAGAAAAGGCAAACAGAAAAAATTAAGACTCATTACAGGGCATCATACGCTGAATCTCATGGGTTTTTCCTACCTGGCTGTTTCCATACAAAGTCTGTAGATCCACCACAAAAACTTGTACCATAGAGTTAACAGAGTGACCTAAGAGAATTCACCCTTATAGCTATGGGGAATCCCATCTTTAAGGCTCCTTACCCTTACTTCTCAGACAGAAGTGTTAAGCCATATGTCTTTGCAATAGGAGATACGCTTCTGCCAACCCCTCTTTATGTGTAGGCACTGTGGAAGATAGGGCTCTCAATGCCTGGCGAGACACTAGAGGCTTTTATCCTGACTATGGAGCAATACTAGGAGGAAGAGAAGAGGAGGAAGGAAAGGCATATTAACAAGCACCAACAGCAAATGAACGGTTTCAGATGAGCTTAGAACCTGGGTTACATCCCAGGCGTTTCTGGGGAGACAGTCTCCTGACCAGCACATCAGTACAGCTCATTCTTTTCCATCACCCAGCCCCAACCTTCTGCCTGCGTGGTTCTCATCCACTCTGAATTTCTCATCTCACCCACTTCTGAATTTCGATCAAACTACTCTGGTCAAACAGCAAAGGAACACTGAGAATTCAGAAGATGCTGTCTCAAGATACGAGGACCTACAGCAGCTACATGGAAACTCAACTGAAGCCTGAGCTGGAACGTATCGTCAAATTAATCAGCTACTTAAGTAAAGACTCTAGTGAATATCTGTGAACTTCAACATTTTGAAGGCTTGCAATTAGTCTGAAATTGAACAGCTTTCAATAGAATGACTAACAGCTGGACCTGATAAATTTTAAATCCCCACTCTGGAGCACAGGCATGTTGAAGTACCTAAAAGACAGGTTCTCCAGGCCTTTGTTTTTTTAATAGTTAATTTTTGTTTAAGTCTGGTTTCTGAAAATTGATGCTGCAACACTTTGGTTGAAATGCAAACGAAGTGCATATTCTCATACATGCGTTTTGCCAAGAGAAACACCAACATCAAACATTTCAAACCAACTATTTACATTTGACAAAGTTACAAACAGTGCTATCAAGCTCACCTGCAAACAGCTAAGTAACCTCCCACCCTGCATATAACAAGGTAAAGAAAACATAGATGACATAAGAAACAGACAGACTTCTCTAGAAAACCTGTTCAAAGAGAGTAGGGTACACTTTCAAATGTAGTAAGAAGTATACATTCATTGATCTGACCTTGTTCAATCTCGTTTCATAGTTTTTTAGAATTACTTCAAGTGTGCAATACATATTTTCAAGCATGAGTTTCAAATTATTATTGTATTTACTGTTGCAGATTGTAAGAAAAGAATATATTTTGGTTGTTTTTAATCAGAGGCTGTTATCCAGTAAACATTACTGCAGCAATAAACATTACTGAGCACAGCATCCAATTAAACAATACAATGTTTAGCTACCGTAATATGCCAGAAGTGATGAAGACAAAATAACCTCCACATTTGTTCAGCATCAAATCCAAACAATTTATGTTTGTTAGTCACTAAGAGACTTTGACTTGCAATAATCACTAACCACCTGCGCAGTTTACGTAGCATTTCTACAAAAAAGATCCTTTAAGAAATTCTAACCCATTATATGGACATTGATGGAAAACATACTGCAACCATCTCAGTATCCCCTTCTTTCCTACTGAACTGTGCAAGTCCATCTATAGGAGAGAATCAACAAGTCAGGATGAGATGCTACTTGATGAGCTTCAGCCAGGAAACAAGGCTATCTGAGGTAAAATGAATTCTAAGTCCTCAACAAACATGCTGACTAGCTAATAAGTAGGAGTCAAAGTGTTACTAATGGCAGCGCTGTTCCCCAAGACAGGGAAACCACAAACAGGCAGAGGGTAGAAGTCCCTCTCAGGCAGTTTATCTGCATGTACAGATCAAAAAGTGTCTTTGTATCTACCTTCACCAAGCTTACAATGATGTGGAAACTCTCCCTGCTCTACAGTTCAGAAAAATTGCTCTCAGTAGAGGAAGAGATTTGATTAGAAAAGACAATAAGGTGGCTGTTCTTAAGAGGGCAGCAACCTGAATTATTGTTGTTGATTTTACATACTTATGCAGTGGTGCCTCTTTCCCTTCGCCAAGTTTCCACATGACTACGGGAGGAACACCTGAATCGCATCTACCAAGACAGCTACCATAACTGGTCACCTCAGAAGAAAGTCTAGAGATCAAAGAATCACAGGAATTGAGTTACTTTCTTACAGTCTCTCCCACAGCAACAAGAATCCACAGACACCAAACGTACCACAACACTGTCTTCTGGTTACTTAAAGGATGTCCTCTTTGACAATAACATCAACAGTATTTTTCAAAATCATTAATTTTGAACTTGAAGAAAGTTTGTCTCAATTCAAAATAATGAACAATTTATAGTAATAGTATTCCTTAATTCAGCTTCAAGTCTTTAGATTTCAAAGTTAAATGTGGGAAAAACTAGGCTCAAAGAGACATCACACCCCCACAGTCATTGAGGACACCAAGAGCAAAGTGGAGAATTGAACCAAGACCTCAAACCCTAGTACGGTGCTCATCTCCTGCGAGCCGGCCTCCACAAGCCATCTTTTGCTCAATAATTCTTAATTCTACAAACTGGCCTTCCACCACATAGCTACATTTTCCATACTTGAAGGCAGTAAGAACTACAGACATTCCTATTTTAGATCAACGCATGTAAGTTCACTAACAGCATTAATTAATCAGCATTTCTCCCAAGTAACCAACTTTCAGAATAAGCTTACAGACCAATTAAGTTTATGTGAACTTTATGATGCAGCTTTTGGTATTTCTTTTAAATCAAGTTCTAAATACCTTCCTCACTCATGGCATATAGGATCATGCAGAACCACTTAAAATAACGTTTAAAACTCATCTTAGATCATTAGAACAGATAAACTGTTCAAAAAAAAGTTCCATTCATGTCTGAAAAAGTAGCACCCGGAATTGTATTTAGCCGAACTATAAAATGAAAATACCTAAAACAACTGCTGCTAGAAACAGAACATCAGATACAGAAGAAACCAAATCGCATACCTTCTTTACCCACACTTTCACAGACAAGAGCTGGGAAAGTAAGATTTCCTCTTATCATCCTAGGAATCAAAATATGAAATGGATTCCAAGGGCAGGTGCCAGGGACAGTAACACCCATTACAGACACTACGTGCTCCCTGCTCACATCAGCTGGGCCCTGCTAGTACACAGCGGGAGGCAAAAGAGACTTGGAAAAGACTGGGGAGAGAGCAGTTCCCAGTGCTCCGTGCCAGTTTGCACCGGGGAAATCCGACCGGAGTCAGGAGAAACACCCTCCGGGCTCTGCTCTGCTCCCCAGCCGGCTGCTGGGCGCTGCCGGCGGCAGCTGAAGGTCTTTGGCAAGGCTGTTCTCTCCGCGCTGCTCCTGCTCTGCCCCGCACCAGAGGGTACACGCTCCTCTGCCCGCTCACGCAGCGAGAGACTACTCCTAGAAGAGACGGACACGTTCGTGACCGGGGCTATCACCCCCGCACCGCACTCCTCAGCCGGTCACGGCGTTGCCCCGGAGCGCACGGCAGCGCCAGGCCGCCGGGAAGCCGAGCCCGGCACCGCCGGGACCACCCCGCGGCCAGGGCGGGAGACCCGGGAGAGGAAACAACCCTGGAGCCGCAGCACCCGGCGGCCGAGCCCCGCAGCCCGGCGGGAGCCCGTCCTGGGGCCCTGCCACGGCCCGGGGCGGCCAGGCCGCGGCGGCGCGCCCGGGGGTGGCCCCGGCGTCGTCATGGCAACACTGGTCAGGTGCGGCCCGGCCCCACGCCGCCGCTCCCACCCCGCCACCCGGGGGCCGGCGCGTCCCCTCAGCGCGCCGCGGCCCTGGCGAGCAGCAGCAGGCCTCAGGGCGCGCCCGGCCCCCGCGGCGGCGGTGGCCGGCTGCGCCCTGCCTTGTCCCTGCTGGGGGCGGGCTCGCCGCCGGGCCCCGCCACGTTACCTGAGCGGCGGGGCGGCCGGGCCGGGCCGCGGGAGCGAAAGCGCCGCCGGGCCGCGGCTGCCGGTTTGAGCTCAGCGCCTTCCTGGGCGGCGGGCAGGCAGCAGCAAGCCACCGCCGAGCTCATCCAGGCGGCCAGGCAGCGCCGCCGAGCGCCGAGGAATCGATGAGGCGCGCTCGCCGCCCCGGCCGGGCGAGCCCCCCACGCACCACGCGTGACGGGCAGGAAGGGGCGTGCGGCCCCGGGGTCGGGGTCTCCGCTGCCCACGGGCGGCTGCAGCAGCCCACGGAGCGCTGTCTGCGCCGGGCGCAGCGCGGTGACAACCGCAACGACTTACCGGCACAGTGCCGTGGCACGCTGCGGTCCGCCTCCCCCGCGGGTGACGGGCTCCACGGGGACAGCGGCGTGGAGGGTTTCTCGTGTCAGCTCGAAGTGATTAACGAGGGTCGGTGTTTCCCGGAACTGAGAACCGCCCCCGTGGCCGAAGGGGCAGCGCTCCACCCGCGGCGTGGGCACCGCACCGGGGCCGGGCTGTGCCCAGGGGAAGGGAGCGCCCCAGCCGCGGGGTGAGCACGTCCCCAGCTCAGCCTCCTCCGGGCAACGGCGAGAAACGCAACGAAACGATTTAATCCCTACGCTTAATTCCGTCTTTTGACGAATTTGGTTAGTTTAACGCGAGTTTCCGAGCACACGCTCCCCGTCACGGGAATTGCGAAGTGTTGCGTGAGGATAAACGAAACACAAGGATGGAAGAGCCGCTGACCATCAGCGTTCCCGTCGGGACCCTGCTGTCCGATCCCCCCCCCCCCCGGTACCGAAAATGCCGCGCGGGGCGGAGCGGGGACAAGCGGGACCGGTTCACCGGCGGCTCGACCCGCGCTGCTGCCCGAAACGGAGCAACGGTAAATCGTTGCCTATCGCGGCTGAGGCGTGTGTAATTGGATCTGAAGAAATGCTAATTCCACCCTCGGTACCGTACCTGCCCGAGTAAATAAACGCTCTTTTATGTAAAGTCATCTTCCCAAAGGTCAAACGAAAAATCAATACGTAAGCAAGAGTTAAACAATTTGGAATAATTTATTAGAATTCGAGCAAAGGTGTAAAAGAGACGACTTCTGTCAACAAAAGTGCTCTCTTAATGGGATTTAAACAACAAAGGAAAAACAATATTAGCAATAAATAGCGTAATTCGCTCTAATCTGACGCCTCAATTCGCCGTGTGAGAAAACGTTAATGATACGGCTGTATTTGTCACTGTCAATTAGCCGGTAATTTATTTGGTGGGTCTGGGCGTCCACGGAGGAACTTTTCCGGCTCCCCCGCCGCTCGCCCGGGGACGGTTCCACGGCTCCCCGGCGCTGCGTACCGGGCGGGCTCCCGGCGGGGAACCGTCCCTTCCCTCTGCCCCCCGGGCACCCCCCGCCGGGGCCGACCCCCGCGGGGCGGTGCGCGGGCGCGGAGCCTGCGCGCCCCCCCCCCCCGCCCGCGCCTTGGCCACTCCCCCGCAGCTCCGGCCCCACTCCCGCGCCGCGCTCGCCCGGGACCTCGCGCACGGGCCCGCGCCTAATTAAATTAATTAGGGCGCAGCGCGCGGCGGGCGGGCGGGCCGGCGGTGCCCTGGCCGCAGTGCCCCGCGGCGGGCGGCGCGGCCGGGCGGCGGAGAAGGGGTCCATTCAGAGCTCCGAGGGGAGGTAATTCGCCGGGAACAAGGGGCAGGCTTTGCAAAGTATAAATAGTGCCACTTCAATCGCGGCGTCGCTGTCAGACCCCGAGAGCCCTGCACGTCGGGCGGCACGGCTGGGCTCGGCTCGGCTCGGCTCGGCTCGGCTCGGCACGGCCCGGGGCGCCGCCGCCTCCCCGCCCCGTGGATGCCCGCCCGGGGAGCCGGGGCAGCGCGCCCCTGAGCCGCAGCCATGGAGGAGCTGACGGCGTTTGTTTCCAAATCGTTTGACCCTAAAACGAAGGAAAAGAAGGAGCTCATCACCTACCGCGAGGTGCTGGAGAGCGGGCCCCTGCGCGGAGGCGGCGGACCGCGGGAGACCGGCGGAACCGCGGCGGAACCGGGCCGCGACGAGGCGGGCAGCCCCGCGGCGCGGGCGGGCGGCGGGCGGTCCCCGCCGCGGGAGCCCGACGCCGCCGCCGCCGCCGAGAGAGCCGCCGAGGCGGCCACCCCCAAGCTCAGCGACGGTAACGGCGGCACCGGGGGCTCCCCCTGCTTTCCCTCCCCTTCCCCCGTCGGGGTCGGTACGCGCGGAACGGAGGCGCGAGCGGGCGATGGCCGCGCGCCGGGCGAGACGCACCGCGGTCGCGGGTGGAAGGGGCTCGGCAGCGGCAGCGCCCGTGGGCAGGCTGCGATGAGCGTTGATGGGCGGCTTTCCATGTTTTCCCAATTTCGGGAAATACGCGGCCAGCCTCGAAGTTTATATTAAAATATTTAAACGGACATTTAACTTGCTCATAACACGATCTGTTCCTGTTTAGCATCCCACGGGAAGCCGCGCTGCCAACGAAAGCCCGGGCACGCGGGCCCGTTCGTTCTCCCGCGGGTCTCGGCAGCGCGGGCTGAGCGGACGCGGACACGCGTGGGGCCGGGCTGCGCTGCCGCCGCTCATCTCCGGTTCCGCGCCCCGGCCCTGCCGGGCGGCTTGCTTCAGAAATGCCCCGTGGTTATTCCGCGTATTTTCCGCGCCGGGGCGATGGCCGCGGTGCCCGGAGCGGGGCCGTCCGCCGCTGTCGGCAGCTGCGGGGAGGCGGCGGGGCAGGGCCCGTCCCCATCGCTGCGCGGAGACCCGCGGTTCGCTGCCGCCCTTTTGTTCGGACAAGCGGAGCGCGGCGCGGCCGGCAGCATCCCCGGAAAGGGCTAATTAACAAATTCATGCTAACGAGCGGGGCGCGGGGGGAGCGGGGGGGGAGCCGGCAGCCGGGGCAAAGCCGGGCGGGCAGCGGGGGGGTCCGCGCAGGGTCCCCCGCGGTCCGTCCTGGGGCGCGTCTCTGGCAGAAAATTAAAACAAGGAAAAGAAAATACCGCGGGGCGCGGAGGGGCCGCGCTGGCCGGCGGAGCGCAGCGGGGACCTGTTGCTGCGCTTCCCCCCGGGCGGGCAGCGGGGCTGGAGACCTCCGGCGCGGTGCGGGTCCTCCCGGCGGCTGCCGGGGTGCGGGAGGCGGTCCGCCGGGCCCCGCTCCCCGCCGCCAGCCGTTACCGGAGCCGAGCGGCGGAGCCCGGAAAGGCAGCGGCCGAGGCGGGCCTAGCGCGGCCCGGGCGCACAGGCCCCGCTGCCCCAGCCCCGGCGGGCTCCTGCCCACTCCCCCCGGCTGCCGGAGGGGAGCGGCGGGCTGGGGGGCTGAGCTCCGGCGTCCTCGCTGCATCCCCCCCCACCCCGGCGCTGGCACCCTGCGCAGCCCCCCCCGGCTCCGGGGTCCCCCGTCCCGGCCTGTCTGACTGCCTGTGTCGTGCCCAGTCTCCCCAGAGCTGAAGGACCGCAAGGAGGATGCGAAAGCAATGGAAGACGAAGGACAGACGAAAATCAAGCAGAGGAGGAGCCGGACGAATTTCACCCTGGAGCAACTGAACGAGCTGGAAAGGCTTTTCGACGAGACCCACTACCCGGACGCCTTCATGCGGGAGGAGCTGAGCCAGAGGCTGGGGCTGTCCGAGGCCAGGGTGCAGGTAGCCAGGCCGTGACCGGCTGCGGGGATGCGTGGGTGCCTGTGTGCGTGGGTGTGTGTGCGCGGTGGAAGGGGCCAGCTCGGTAAAACCCGGCCGTGCCCGGTCCCCGCCGCTCCTGAGACAGGCTGTCAGGGAGAGGGGGGGGGCTGCCCGCGCCGAATTGCACCCAGAAAAATCTGTGAAATCACCTCCCCAGGCTTTCTTGTGGTTTGGGCTCCCTGCCCCTCGCTCCGTCGCGTTTTATTTAATCTCTGCGTTTATTTCGTCTCTGCCTCGGCAGGAGCTACAACGGCGATTTTGTTGGCGTGGGCTGCGGTCCCTCTCCGGGCTGCTCCCGGCGCAGGGCTTACCGGGCGGACGTACCAATTAACTTTATAGATGTAGCGACCATAAACTAAATTAGGAACTGCTAAGTGCAAAAAAATTTACAGTCCGTTTCTCGTCGTAGTTCTTAAATCTTGAGGGAAGCGGCAGGAAAACTGAGTGAGGTGCACAGACCGGCTTTGTTCGGATTTATGAAATACAAAAGTCTGGAATAAAACCAGGCTATTTTAAGCGTTCTCCCATACCGAGAAGCCGCAGCTTCCTTTGATTTAACCTGCGCCTTTAACCTCGGGCTGCCCTCCCAAAGTTTCTCAGAATCGGTGCCTGGGCTGGTTTCTGCGAGTTTTGTCAGGATGAGATGAAGAGTGAGGAAGGCTTTGCCCGGCTGGGGAGGAAGGTAACTCCTCAAACGAGAACAAATGTAGCTGCTCCGGTGTATTTCCCTTCTAATAATAAAAGAAGAGAAAATGATGGTCATTATTTGTTTGAACACATGGAGTGGTTTTAGGCCCCTAACATCTGCAGCTGTTAGAAAGTATTGCTGTAACAGATACTCCCCCTCGATCTTTGTGCTCGTAGGCCACCATCTGCACCGAGCCGTGCGCGCAATCCTTGAGGGGTTTCCCTGCATCTAGTAGGGTGAGGACAGAGACAGAGCGGTCACGTCGAACCGAAAAACTAGTAATAATAAGCAGCTTTTGTCATCACTGACATAAAAAAAAAAAAAAAAGACCCTTCATTTCCCCCCCTCGCCCGTTTTTTCCGCCTATTCACGCCCAGCAAATCTTAACAAAACCAAAGAAAACAAAGTTGCTGGACTTCAACTTGGCGATGAAAAACGTAACAGGGAGGTGCTTCTTCTGCCGGCGCTTTGCTCCACAAAGAACGCGGCGGCGCATAATGCGCGCTCCCGTTACGCCAAATCGCAGGGCGCATAATAACTTTTGGAGATTTACATAGATTAAACCCATTCCCTTTAAATCGTTCTGGAAAACGCTTTTGCAATAATATTTTTTTTTGCCTCGCATCTAATTTGTAAATTATGGAACGTGCGTTTCCGCGGGAGGCTGAGGGCGAACATGGCTGTCGGGCAGATTTTGCTCGGCTGAAGTAAATGACAGGGCGGGGGAAATTCGCGTTTATATTTGTCTCTTCAAGTAAGACCTCAAAAAAGAAATTTTTTTTTTTTTTTTGGCCGTGGGGAGAGGATTGCTTGGTCGATGTGGCTTCTGAGATGCGGTGCAGAGGTCTGTCTTTAAACAGGAATGTTTTAAGACGCGCTCTCCCTCCTTCCCTCCCTCCCCTCTCTCCTCTAAGCGAGCAGAACTTTATTCTGGAAATTTATTTCTACAATTCCATTTCCAGTATTAAAAGTGTGTTCTTGTCTAACGCGCAGCCTTTTCTGTGGAAGCAAATTAGATTATCATGATAATGAGACAATTATTCCGCTTCTGTGCCACACTCCACTGCACAGAGGAACAGGGAAATCCTAAACTTCTTTGTAGCGAAGCTTTTATGACAGTAATTACCCCGCTCCCCCCCCCAAAAAAAAAAAACTGAGTCATTAAACTCTTTGGTGTTTAGTTTTTCTTGAAGATAAAGCTAATTAATTTATTTATTAATGAGCACGATCTTCTCGGGCCTGACGGTGCAAACATCCAAACCCATTATCGCCAGTTAGTATTCGGTGTCAGGGGGCGATTTAGGTCTTTTGGGACCCTGATGTGGAAAGACGAAACCGGGTCTCGGAAGGTAATTTCTCTGGAACGAGCACTCTGCGAATGTCGATTTTCTCTATGTTTTGACTCTTTTCCCTTGCCTTTTGCGTTTCGGAGCCCACGAGCGGGGGCTGCCCGGGAGGAGGGAGCCCAGCCCCTGCCGCAGCCGGGTTTCTTTGTTTGCCGGGAATTTTTTTTTTTTTTTTTTAATTCTCGGTGGGTTTATTTTTTTTTGCGCGAACGTCTTCCCCGCGGCGGTGGCAGCGTGGCCGTGACGCCTGTGTCCCCCCCCCCCCCCACTCTCCCCGCAGGTCTGGTTCCAGAACCGAAGAGCCAAATGCCGAAAGCAAGAAAACCAACTCCACAAAGGTACTGGGGAGGAGGGGGGCGGTTGCGGAGTGCCGCGGGTGGGTCGGACGCGCGTGGGGGGGGGGGCTCGCCCGCGCTGACCGCCTGCCGCTGCCTCCCGCAGGGGTGCTGATCGGCGCCGCCAGCCAGTTCGAAGCCTGCCGGGTGGCCCCGTACGTGAACGTGGGCGCGCTGCGGATGCCCTTCCAGCAGGCAAGTGGGCAGTGGGTCGCGGGTGGGTGCGTGGGGGGTGGACGACACGCGTGACACCCCCCCGCCGCCCTTCTCCCGGCAGGTTCAGGCGCAGCTGCAGCTGGACAGCGCCGTGGCCCACGCGCATCACCACCTCCACCCGCACCTGGCCCACGCACCCTACATGATGTTCCCCGCTCCCCCCTTCGGGCTACCGCTGGCCACCCTGGCCGAGTCCGCCTCCGCCGCCTCCGTGGTGGCCGCCGCCGCCGCCGCCAAGACCACCAGCAAGAACTCCAGCATCGCCGACCTCCGCCTGAAGGCCAAGAAACACGCCGCCGCCCTGGGGCTGTGACCGGGCTCGCTCGCTGGTTTTTTAAATAAAAAGGGGAGGAAAAAAAAAGAAGAAAAAAAAAAAAAGACGAGGGAGAGGAGAAACTGACGGGAGATATATACTTATTTAAAGAATTAGAGGAACTAGACGCGCAGCTGGGAAGTTCACAGGTTTTGAAACTGACCTTTTTCTGCGAAGTTCACTTTAATACAAGAAATTTGATAAGAGAGGCGGGCCTCCTTTCACGTTGCATCAGATACTTGAGTTTAACAACCACGTCTGGAATAGCGACTAAAAGAAGAGAGAAAGACGACGACGAAGAGGGGAAAAAAAAAAAAAAAAAGAGACAATGATTTCTCTGCGAATTTCTAATGGGAAACTGTCCGGGATACTTCCTCCAGCAGCATTCCGGGTTGCATGTATTTGTATTTCATTGATGGAGTCCTTTGATTCACTTGCACTTCACCCTCATCTTTAGTAGAAAAAAACAAAACAAAACAAACAAACGTGGCTGGGTTCTTTCGCTTTTAATCTCGGAGGGAAGCAGAAAGAGAGAGGGAGATCAAGCACTACCTTTTCCACTCTTAAATCTTTGTTGGTCGTTTGCTGTCCCACCTCTGAAACAAAAGGGAGCGGAAAGCATCAGGAGAGCGGAGCGTGCCTCCCTTTGCTGGGTCTCTCTTGTCCTGAGGGCAAAAACAAAAGAAACAAAAGAAAAATAATAATTTAAAAAAGAGTATTTAATTCCCAACCACCACTTTCCATAACGGCAAATTCCAATAAGAGGTACTGGGTACATGTAAAATATGTTGATACACACGAACAAAGTTTATTTTGGCTATAACTTGTGAATTGATAGTTGACTGTCAAACATTTACATTTTATCTCATAAAGGTGTATCTATTCACGTAATCTTGTGATTTTTTTTTTATTATTATTATTATTTGAAAGACATATAGCTATTTAACCTGGGGTACCTTGCAGTCGGTGATGGTTATCCCAGTTTGCCATCAGACCCTCGTGCTTATTGCCAAGAGAGAGGGAAAGCTCTTCTACGCGAACTTTGGTATGGACGGGCTTTGTATCTATTTGTTCTCCATGAAAACAAAATTATTTATATTGACCATATTTTTTCTAGTGTATTTTAAGTTATTTAAAAAAGAAAAAAAAAAGAAAAAAAGACGCTGTTATTTCATTACATTTGTTGTCGGTACAATATATTTTGTTTCACTCAGGTTTGCTTCACCTTTTTTAATCCATTTTCGACGTCACGAATTTCAATAAGTGCCAAGTAATGAATTTAAGACACTTTGCGACCTATTGACTGAAAAGGGTAACGTTTCAGTGGACGGTTTCACGTCACCTCTGGTACTGTTAATATTAAATCATCGGTGATATTCTTTCTTTTCTGTGTTGACACCTTCTGTAGAGCTCGCACGTTTCTTTCTGCTCCGTAGATATCGCGACAAACCGATAGCGCCCAGCACGACGAGGAAGCACCGCTCACCTCTGCGCATCTTTCGTTACCGCTTTTTATCAGTTTTCCTGAGATGCGGCTTCACAAAACTTCTCGCGGCGTTTTGATTTGGCTTTCTTTTGAAGAAAAATAGACCGGTGGAAGTTATATAGCAATTGTGTCTTTACAAGTTCTGTCAAGTTCCCTCAGGTAATAAAATCGAGGAAAGTGAAATGGCTCAAAATATTTCCCAGGGAAGGAACAGGGGGAATTCGCCCGCCTCCCTCCGAGCCCCCCGCGGCCGGGCAGCAGCGGGCAGCGCCCGCACCCCGCGGTGGGGCGGCCTCGGCCCCGGCTCCCCCGCCATGCCGCGGCGGAGCGGCCGCAGCGCCCCGCTCCTCGCCGGCAGCCACCCGCCTGCCCCGTCCCTCCCCGCCATGGCCGACACGGGGCCCCGCCTGGCGCCCGCTCCTCCACGCCGTTCCCGCCGGGACCCCTCGGTTCTTCCGAGGGCTCCGTGAGGAGAGGGCGTCCGCCCCGGGGGCTGGTGGGCCGGACGCGGCCGTTGTGAGGGGAACCCCCGTGGCGGGCGCCCCCCCCCATCCCGCGGGAAGGCGCCCGCCATAGTGATTCCTGTGAGGGGAAGGCGCCGGCCATGGGGGTCCCTGTGAGGGAAAGGCGCCTGCCGTAGTGATTCTTCTGAGGGGAAGGCGCCCGCCATGCGGGTCCCCGTGAGGGGAAGGCGCCAGCCATGGTTCTTGTGAGGGGAAGGCGCCCGCCACTGGGGTCCCTGTGAGGGGAAGGCGCCCGCCATGGTTCTTGTGAGGGGAAGGCGCCAGCCATGGGGGTCCACGTGAGGGGAAGACGCCCGCCACGGGGGTCCCTGTAAGGGGAAGGCGCCCGCCATGGTGCCCCCGCGCCCAGCCGCGGGAGGCCGGCAGCGCCTGCGGGAAGGGGCCCGCCTCGGCGCAGCGCGGGAAGAAGCGCCCGGGGGCTGCGGGGAGCGCGGGCGGGCCCGCTGGCGGGGCGCGGAGGCGGGTGAGGCGCAGTCCCCGGCGCCCCCTCGCCCTCGCCGGGGGAGCGGCGGCCTCCGGCGAGCCGTGCCTGCTCTCTGCGGGGAAGGGCTGGTCCAGGCCCGGCCGCCGGCAGGCTGCGCGCAGCGGGGAGAGCCGGCGGCGCCGCTGGGTCCCGCGGAGGCCGAGCGGCCGCGGGCGCTGGACGGAGGCTGTCGGCCGGCGGGAGCCAGCCCGAGCGTGTCCCGGCGGGCGGGCAGAGGCAGGGGCAGGGGCAGGGGCAGGGGCAGGGGCAGGGGCAGGGGCAGGGGCGGTGACCCCCCCTCCCCAGGAAGGGAGCCCTCCCGGGCAGGGCTGGAAGGAGCGACGGCAAAATCAGCTCGGACGTTTATATGCTATTAACGGGCAGAAAATGATAGATTTTGTGTTAGGTAAAACAGCTTTATTCAAGCAAAAGTAAGATCCTGCTAATTATAAAGTCAATAAAACTAACGGTGGTGTCGATTGATCCCCAAATAAAGAAGTTAATTAATATGTGCGCGAGCAGCTAATATTGCAGGCCGGTCATTGCAGCCCCGCAGTTCACATCCACAGCACAGCCTCGAATATTCTCCAGATAAACTTGTCACGTCTTACCTCCTCTGTTTAAATATAGTTGCCTAACAGTCTTGTGCAGGTTATTGATGTATGTAACGTAAACTGTGATGGATACATACAATGTGAATTTCAAATCTTTACAATATGCTCAGATATCGGCATGTCTGTCTTCAAGATGATTGTAATAAAAAACATGAAAAATGTACTTGCATCGTAACAGGGAAAGACGATTGGACGGTGTAAGAGAACTGTGTATTTTTTAGCGCAGCTGTGATTAAAATAAAATAGTCTTAACGGGATATTTCTGGACAGGAATACTTACATTCCTGGTTTCCTTGGACTGGAATACCTAATAAGTCTATAGGCCGACAGAAGTTGGCCAGAACTCTTCTGTTTCTATTTAATTTCTTAGAGTGTCTGAACCTATATAAAAACACGTAGGTTTCATGAAATTTAATTATGGATATTTCATGAGCCAGCCGGTGCACATACAATACATGCTTTCTGTAGATAAAATTTTAGCATGGGATTTACATGGAGATGTACTGGCCTGCGAAGGGGATTTAGAGAAGAGATCAAATAAATCATGTAGGAAGGAGTAAACACCTGTTTCTGCCCTCATAGAGCCGATCGCATGTTCACAGCAGGAGCTTATGCAGATTCTTACTTGGTGAAGTAGCAGTTTCCACATTTTGTTCGCTCTCGACAGCAACACGATGTTAGGTGAGCAGCGAAGTGCGATGGCAGCCAGATGTCTTACAGAAAACTCCAAACACCACCACGCGAACTCCAGCCATAGATTTCAGTTCTCCATACAAGAACACTTAAAAGGAGAAAGAAAACACTGCTTTTGTCCAGTGCGTAGAAGTGCATGAAAATGTGCTAAATACTGTGTATAAAATTGATATGTCTCATATTGTTCATTAGCAGCTCAGCTTTATTCCAGGCAAAGCTTTTAACCACTGCACTTAAACTTGCCTTTCAGAAAAGCGGCATCAGAAGAGCCCTTGAGCCTCTGTGGCATCCAGCCGATGGTTCTGCGCAACAGCAGTGTGCCCGTACGAGTACAGCAGTCCTAGGAGTGAGCTGCGGCTGAATACTCAAGGAATAAATAATGTGTTTTGTGTAACAGTACACGCTGTACTAACTCCTGCCCAGTAAATACTGATACTTGTCCAATTTTGTGGCTGTTCCCTTGAATTTTCAGTTTCTCACAGTTTCTGAGCCTGTTCATCCTTACTATGAAGTACCAGCAGGTGAAAGTGCACCTTAAAGGTCGTCTACTACCTATATTTAAAAAATAAAAGAAGCAGGTCTGTATCACTTTGGCATTTTTGAGATGGGCAACAAAGTTCTGAAAGGAACTGGAAAAATTGTGCTCATTTTTAGCCTTTCCTATAGTTAAGCTGCAACTGCCCCTGGTTTTGGTGGAGGATCTAGTAAGTGTTCTCAGAAATGTGAGTTGTCACTACTCATGCTTTACACGAGTGGCCAGTCTTCTCTCCAGATGTTCTTTAGGCAATTAGGTTAGTGTGAATGAAGAAAATTCTCAGAATTTTCTACACCATGAATCTTGCTGGTCCGGTTGCAGAGTATTTAGGGGTTTGGCTTTTAGGATGCTGTTTTGCCAGCCATTACTCATTTTACTGACAGGGCAAAAGCTAAATCTCTAATGGAAAAACCAGCAGAGCCCTCCATGCCCGTCATCTTTCTTGGCGGCGTGATAACAGCGTGCCTTCTTTTGACGAAGAAAAATAACAAGCAACACAAACCCAACCCCTCCCCAGTTTGAGGCTGACTTTTGTTTTCGGTGGGCAGGTGCCTGTAGAGGCCTCCCGAATGCGGTTTCGCCGAGCGCAGGGCGCTCCTGCCTGCAGTGCTTGCAGGGATCCGCTGTATCGTTCGTGTGCAATGTCACCCATGCTTTGCACACACCGATGCTGTGCCGGCATA
This sequence comes from Calonectris borealis, assembly GCF_964195595.1. Taxonomy (NCBI): domain Eukaryota; kingdom Metazoa; phylum Chordata; class Aves; order Procellariiformes; family Procellariidae; genus Calonectris; species Calonectris borealis. The sequence goes on from NC_134320.1 coordinate 28,131,934, forward strand.
CGGCTCCTTGTTCTGTGTTGCAGAAGGCAGCCTCTTTTTCAGCAATAATGTTTTGCACTTAACTTTTCTCCTAGAGAGGGAAGATAAGCTGAAAGAATGAAAAAGGAAAAACTGCTGCTTTGCTCCAGTAGCTAACGCCGCATAACCTGCCTACTCCTGTGGTCTCAGAAAGTAGGTAATTTGGACTCTGCTGTCCCTTTTTCTGTCACCCTAGCACCAAGTTGCTAGCTCTTTCTGTAAGATAGTGGAAAAAAATATGTATGCAAAGGCGATTTGCATCATCTTTTGCAAGCCTTTTCTCTGTGTTAAACTTTTTAATACTGCAGCTATGAAAGATGTTTGAGAATGTTTTCCTTCATAACAAAGGTTTTATGGCCTTTGCACATCAGACATGCTCTTGCTTAAATACTGATGTGATATCAAGAGTCTCCTTTTACACGGGTAGAAAATCACCCAGGGAAAAATTCTGAGAGAGAATTCAGAAATGGGGAGGTACAAAATGCACTCATCATGGGCCAGTGCTCCGAACAAGGGGCAGTTTGACCTTACCACCATCCTGAAACCACCGAGGATATAAAATACGGTGCCAGAATAGTGTAATCTTTTATGAACATCTCCCTCAGAGAAGAAAGATAACAGTTTTAATAATGCATTAAGAAAAGGCAGCTGCATCACCGTTCAGGCTGACGTTCCGTGTGTCACAGGCTTATATCTACATCGGTGCTCCTCGCTCAGGATTCCCACCGTGATCCTGGAAGTGCATCTTCCTGGATCCTTCCTGGAAGGTCCCAAACAGTGTGCAGCCGGGTGGCTGTAGGGACCATCAGCAGGTCCCTGCACTTTCCTCTTTCTGCTGGCGCTGGTGCCCTGGTGTTTTGCTCTTTGAAAACGTCACCCTTGATTCTGCACCTTCTGGAAAAGGCAGCAAGCAGACACAAGCTGGTCAACAGTCGCTTCTGTCCGGTTGACAAGCTGGTCAGCATTTGTTTCCATCCGACCTTCAGTGTTTTGAAGGCACGCTTCAACAGCGTCCCCTGCAGCTGTATTATCACTCAAGCTCTCTGGCTTCCTGGGCTTGCATAAAGTGATCTCGTGTCACTGTGAAATGGTAAACGCTGGCGATTTTGCTCAGGACTCAATGGCGGTGGGGTCATACTGACTTCACAGTGCCTGCGCTCTGCGACACCCAACGATTCTAATTCTCCAGCCATCAGCCTTTGACTAGCACCTCCACTGCTGTGGTCACGTGCTCCAGCAAGATGTTAACACGCTCCGCACACTCTCTAACAGGGGAAACATTTCGTCACTCCGATGTTAGGTGGCCACTGCCGCCTTCCCATTTCCCTAAGAACAAATTAGACCTACTATTTTCTGTTGCCTACAGGAGGAGAACATGTCCAGCCAGTCGCTGATGATGAGAACACCAGATGCGGCTTATACAAGATGGTGGAGTTAACCCGTATTTGAACCGCTCACGCTAGAAAGAGTGTTTAAAAAATAAGAATTGGCCGTGTTATTAGAAAGCATCTGAATTTTGGATGCAGCCAGAAAGAGACACAACAGCTTTTCTTGGAGGGCGTTTTAGTGTAGTGACTAAAATAGTTTTTCTGGTGAGAGCCGGCACCAAGCGATCGCCCTTCTCAGCATGCCGGAGGATCGTAGAGGGTGCTTTAACCCTCAGACCGTGCATCCTACCGTGGCAAAGACGGCCGTGTACAAACTGTGGTATTAACAACAACAACACACTTAAAATCTCTTAGTTGTCCTTTGAGTAAATATTTAAGCAGCGGAAACTTGGCTAGCACTTACCAAGATTGGTAATCTGAAAATTAAGATGCTGCCTCTAGCCCGTTACAAAATAGCTGTGAATACTCGGAACATGTTTTACACCATTCCTTTACTTAATGTGTATACATTATTTATTATGCAGATTCTCTTTTATGAAATATTTAGGTTTGGAAGTGTTTTGACATGTGGTAATCTTTAGGAAGAAGGTAAACATATTCTTTTTTAAAGAAAATGTAAATAAAGTATTCCCGCAAAATATCTTTGAGAGGTTAAATGCAGGACAATGGAAACCACATGTAAATGCCCCTGCTGTCCCTGTGCAGAACATTCATATGTATTTCCATTGACTTTGTTGACTGCAGCAGAAATTCTGCTTGGGTGAAGACCGCAGGACAGAACCTATACGAAAAAGAAAACAATAGGCTAATGAATTAACTGGGTTTGATACATTTTAAATATCTGGTTTAGATCATCATAATTACTTGGACAGCCATTAATTTAAAGAAACACCATTGCTACAACGTTCGTCCTTACTATGGAAAGGGATGCTAACTAATCCATACGGTTTCTGGTAATTTTTCAGATAATTTTTCTCCTTGCCCCGTACCCGCAGGCGGGTTCTTGGTTATTCTTATACTGCTGCCACTGCAGGAGAGGATTCCCCGATAGGATCTGTTTGGCTTTAAAGACCAGATTCTTACCTGGTGTAAACAGCGGTAGCTCTGTCTTACACTCATTGCGTCAGGAAAAGATGTGACCCGTAGTGGGTTTTGTCCTTGTTTCATGCAGCTGACAAACAGCTTTATAATATGAAGCAGATGACAATTTTTACATATGTAATCAGTTTAATTGCAGAAATAGTTTACAATATTTTTCTACCTAGGTAAAGGATTTTGTACGAATTTCAAAAGTAATTTAACCGTAGTAATATTTCTAAAGGAAAGATAAACATTTGCAATTCATAAATTATTTTATGTTCAGATATAATTAGTTTAGATTAATTTCTAATGGACTCGTTTTGCTTGTAATCAAGAACTTATTTTCATGGGCCAGGGAAATGCCTGTGAAATTTCTCTCCGAGCTTTCTTTCATAACATCTGCACTGAGACTTCTCAGTTAAACAATGGAAAGGCAGGATTTACAGAGTGTCAGCTCGCTGTTCTGTTCCTGGAGAAAGATGAATTAAGCCTTCTGTTATAAATGGAACATATATACTTCAAAACAATTGTTATTAGCCAAGATATGTCCAAGGTCAGGCTAAGTTATGTATGATGTAGTCCTATGAGTAATTTATCTTTATGGCTATTTGAAGTGTGAATACATTTAAAATTTTTTCAGGCTTTTGCATAAGTTTTCTAAGTGTCCCACTTAGTTTTCGGAAAAATAAAAATTAACGTTAGCCAGGAATTGCATTTGTTTTTAACTGTTTCCTGTGTGCTCACACACTCATTGTTCGTTACCACAGGGAAACGTGGCGGTTCAGTGTACTTAGAGTGTTGTCAGCAAGGAAACGGTAAGTTTGGTCTTGTCTAATTTCAGAAAACTTGAAGCAATAGCTTGCAGATACATAGATTAACGTTAGGGGCTCAGGCATGCCAGGATAGTAACTGGAGCAGAAAGAAGAATTTTAATTCTGCCATTGGTAATCAAAAATGCCATTTATGTTTAAAAATGCTTGCCCTTTCATATTTTAACAGCTAGAAAATTGGGATAGTCACAATTTAAATAGGGAATTGAATTTTCAAAAGCTTAAAGAAAACTTAAGAAATTCTGAAAGCTGTCCTCAAATCTGCACTGGCTTCTTCTTGCCCCGGGTGTCTCTGCGGGCAGTACCACCACGACTCCTGGGCTCTCGTTTCTGTAGCGCAGCCCTCCTCTCGCACGCAGATCTGGTCCCTGTGTGCTGGATACACCCTGTGCTTCTGCTGACTTCAGCAGTGCGTACCTGGCACTCGGGAAAGAGCCTTTTATTTTAAAAGTACTAATTCTCTTCTCCACACATTGCTTATTTCCTCGAAGTTCTTAATAAAGCTAAAAAACAATCCACACAAAACTCTATAGCCACCTTTACCATCCTCCAAGTTCCTTGGCCATCACTGTGCCCAGGCAGGCGGCCAGGAAGTTTATGGTAAGTTTTGGTGAGTTTTGAAGTAATGAGATCAGTTTTTAAATCCCCCAGCTCATATAAATAACAGTGGATGGGCTTAACATAACCTTACGGGAGATCTTCCCCACCCTTTGTCTCTGGGAGTCTCGAGAGCAATTGCAGCACAGATGAAGCACCTCCAGCTGGTACCTCACATAACCCTTCCTCATTTCTTGCCTGGTTCTGCATTTTTGCATCTCCGTGCTGACTTCCATGTCTCTTCCTTGCCGCCGTCTCTCACGTTACCCCAGTTTCCCTCCAAAATACCATCGGTCTCTTGCTCCGCATTTCCTCTTGCCCACCAGCCTCTATGATGTGTCCCTGTGGCATCGTTGGCCCTGGTAGCCCTTCTCCGTGCTCCTCACCCCCGCGCTCCAAAGATGTTTTTTCTTGTCCTCGTTTCTCTCCACTGGCAGTCCTTTCTCCTGGACACAGCCTCGAGCCCGGTTAAAATGCTGTTGGGAAACAAGTGAGCTGGTCTGAGGGTGGCTGGGGAACAGCGAGAGGCGCCAGCTAGGTTTAGTAAGGCAAAATAAAACCATACAAAAAGGACTGAGCTCCTCTGACATCACATCAACTACGTAAAAAACACTCAAAATCCCCACGACTGTCTCAGCTGCCTCTGCCGGGGTGATGTGAAGGAGTTCTGCGCTGATCGGCGGCACGGTGTGCACGGTAGCCCCAGGGTTACGCTCCCGTCAGACGCTGCAAGGGAAACGTTCCCTTCTGCGCACCATGTCATCCTTCGGTGGCTTTTGGAGAGCGCTGCACGATGGAGAGGTACAGGGCCCTGCAGCAGAGCTTGCAGGCAAGGTCTGCGTGCTGCGTCAGGTCTTCTCTTGAAAGCCCAAGGGCTGGGACCCGTGGGTATCCTTTCTCCTTCTCCTCTTCTACTGAGAGCCTTGCTCCTGCTCACGGCTGCCCGGCAAGCGGCAGGAGACAGCAGAAGGCAGCCTCGCCGCTGATGGAGGGAGACAGGCTCTCGCTTCAAGCAGGAGCAGGCGCCTTGACAAGCTGTCCACGGGAGGGACGGCAGCGTGAGCATCTTCATCTCGGCAGAGGCTGATGGAGAAGACAGGAGGGGGACCCAGCCTGGTGGGGGGGACCAGGGGAGGTCAGGGTGGGGGCTGCAGGGGAGGTGGGCAGCCCAGGGGTGAGCCCCTCTCCATCCATCCCTGCCCGAGGCATGTGAGCATTACTGCTCCCTCATCATCTTCCCCTCCCTTACAGATCTCATCCTCTTCCTTGCTAGAAAAGCAGATAAGATGCACTGGGAACCTGAGTACATTTTCCAGCTAAGCCAGGTCTGTACAGAGGGCAAGTGCCGCGGTGAGCACTCTTCTGCCTCAGATCTGAAGCTGCTCTCTGCAGCAGCCGGTGCCTTCCTGCTCTCTTCCACTGCTGGGCTTGCTGCCCACAGCATCATTCTCCTGGGAAGATGTGAGAGCTCCCTGGGGACAGAGACCCGGAAAAATACCTATTCCCTGTGTGTCCTTAGGAGGCAAAATCCTGTGCACTGACAAGCATCCCGGACAGTGAATAACACTGGGAAAATACAGCAAGATGGTATGTTTGTTAATTTAGTTTGTCCAGCCAGAATATAGTGGTCCCAGGACATCTCTCCGTAAGGTCAGAGCGGGGCGGGAACGGACCCCCCCGGCAGCCGGAGGCTGAGGGAGCTCCAGCCGCCCCACCGCTGGGGTCCAAGTCCACGTACTCACGGTCTTGCTGTTTGCCAGGGGAGTCGTGGCAGATCTTTGGTGCAAACGCAGCCCTCTGAAGCAGGGCTCTGCAGTTTTTACTGCCAGAGAGGAGCACACAGCCGTGTCTCCCGGAGGATGCTGGAAGGAAGGCTGCAAGCCAGGCTTTCCAGAAAAGGTGCTGCAAAATGTAAATGAAAAAAATCAGGTTTGTGCACAGAAGAAATGCATTGTCCGCAAATTGCATTTTTCCTTGATTTCTTCTGTACAGCTATTGAGTAGGCACAACCTTGTTTAGCTTAAAAGATCTAGGAAAATTATAGCCTAGGGCTCTTGGCTGGTGTCTGAGTGTTGCTCTTATCATTGAACAATTTAAGACCAAACGTCCGTTGCAACTCCCGTACTCAATAATACCGACAATTTGCCCTGGGACACCAAGGAAGGCATCAAATGTGGACAGGCTTTAGAACAGACTCAGAGCAAAAATGTATAAAATTATTAAACACAGCTACAGCTCCTGCAGAGAAGCAACAAGCTTGCAATACTGCTTATTTTCAAGTGGTCACGAGTACTAATGTGAAAAGTATTGAACCTCTGTAAAACCAGACTAGATCAGACAAATAAATAAACTGAAAACAGCTCTTTGAGGCAAACTGCCATTGACCCCTGAATTACAACTTCCAGGCAATAGCAAAATTAGTTAATTCTATAAAGCAGTCTCGTATCTAGGAGCCTAGGTGTGCTTTGTGCAGTAACAGCATCAGGTCCGGTGATATTGGGGGTGGTGGATGCAATAACCAAGCTTCACTGTGGATGGGCAGAGGAAACAACTGAGCTTGCTTGTGTAACAAGATGGCCAAAACAGTAGAAGCCATTCCCTAAATGCAGGCAGAAACCGAGATGAGTCACAGAGTAGGAGCGTGTGGGTGGAGAGCGTCCTCGTGGCGTGATGACAGGCACAGAGGAGAGGTCTGGACGCTGCGCTGTGTCTCTGCGTGCGCGACAGCGTTGCAGGGAAAACATGAGAGAAGCAGAGAGGAGCAGGGAGAGGAGGCGAAGCACCCGGAGCAGAATACGATGCCAGGGAGAAGCACGGTTTGTTTATTGTGACTGCCGAGGGAGGGTGGGAGCCGTGGACAGAGAGAGGAGTGGAAACGGGACTTGGTGCATTGGTTGTAAATAAACACGGATGTATTCGTGGAGTGCTTTACCCACTCATCAATTTATTTTCCTAAATTAAACAACCCGACAGAGCCTGGACAGTAAGTTTATGACACACAGGCTAACAGTACTTCCCCTCCGGCCAGATCTGCTCTGACGACCGCGTGAATTCAGAAGGAAAAGGATGGAGGGAACATCCACAGTTTGGCCCTTGACGTATCATTATCTCGTGCGCGTTTATGTCCCTACAGAAAGACCAGAATCCTAGAGTATAACCAGGAAATTAAATTTTCTGATATCCATTAATCCATCATCCATTAATGGCCACTGTCTCCGTAATTCCCGGTGGCAGGGAAACCAAAACGCCTTCGGGGGAGCTGGAGGCTGCCCGTGCGGTCAGGGGGCAGAAGGGAGCACCACCGGGCGAAGGGCATGTGGATCGTCCTCTTCCTCGCTAAATATCCCTCTGGCCGCGTTCCTGCCGCGAGCGAGGTAGTTCTTGGTACGGGGACGGTGGGTTACCTTGCTGGGAAGGGTATGTGCAGTGAAGAAAAGGAGGACAGAAGACTATTAAGCTTTATGTAGTAATTTTTCCCTCCACCAGATTTTGTACAAATAGACATGCGAATAGCCAATCTCAGCCTGGCTATCAGCAAATTGCTGTTCTTTAAATACAATTTATATACAAAATATAATTTAATTATAACTGTCTTCCCTCATTTGCAACGTATGGATAATATTTCAATGGGTTGTGACTAAATGGAAAGTCTGATGAGCCAGCACCCTCTGCGGCTACGATCCGTTGGCATAAATGTAATTTCTCAAAGTATAGCTTTTTTTTTTGAGATCCATTTTAAAGAAAATTTAAATCTAAATAGCAACTTATTTCTAGGTTCTCAGCAAAGTAATTCGGTACCTAAAATAAACTGTTATTTTAAAATTTCTTTGTGTACAAAACCATACACATTTCTTTGTATAGAAAGAAGTTGAATTCCACTTTACATGTGAAACTCGATCTTGCCATAAGCAGAGAGCTGTGAAAACTGCCTCCCTGGGTATTTAAATAGCGTGTGTTTGCATGCAGCTCCGCAGCCAAATAATCACAGAGTGCCCTTGGCTCCCGGGGCCTCGCAGCCCGCACTGCCTTTGTAGGATGAAATTGGGTTTTCAGAGGGGAAAACATTCTTGAATTAGTCATTTTTCAATGTCTTTATTTTACACTCAAAGTGAGGGCAACGAAGCGGATTCTGTTAAAACTGATTTAAAGAGGGTTTCCCACTGAGCTGGTGCGTTGTGATCTCAAGCCTAGCGCTGGAGCGGCGTCTGGCTGGCGGGCGAGGCGAGGGCGTGCAGGGCGGCTGGGCAGCGCACGTCCCCGCCGGCGCCGCGTCCCGCCTGCGCCCCTCCAGCTCCTCTTCTTCCAGGAGAGAGCGGAGAGCTCCCGTGTGTCCGACGAGATCTCTACCTACACCCGTTGACCTTCTGCAGCGGTTTTCCCCACCCATCGCTTGGGAGCCAGCCGTGAGGTTCGTAAGTGTAAATAAAAATTAACACTGGTTGTGCGTGGAAATCCTGGCGGCGCTGGAATTCAGCGTGTGCAAGGACTGCAGGAGCAGGCTACGCTTCTAAACCGAATCAAAATGACCTCGTGTTCTTAAGACACTCCCCACTGGTTAGATACGTGGCATATTTGGTGTAAAGTTAGCGGTATTTAATAAAGTATCTTCAGAGTGAAAAATATTAGTTCAATATCAGAGAGAAAAGGATGACTAATCTGGTTACGTTTCTGTGATCACTTTTATCAACATTTTTTATAGGATTTATTATTTGGACTCAAAAAAATTGGGCTGCCAGAAAAAAACCCAGCCCCTACCTTCTTAAGGAGGGCTGTTACCTGGTAGATTTTAGCTGATGTTGTCTTTACGCTGCAGTGAAAATAGAGCAAATTATTGACAGTTTTTGTGTGATATTGGGTTGATCTTTAAAACATGTACTTCATCGGGTGTTTGTCTTTTCCCGTGTCTGCTGTCTGCAAATGCTTTAGCAGACACAGATATCTGTGGGAATACTGACCACAACAGCATATTTTATTTGTTGAAAATCAGTTTTGTATTGTAATAAAGAATATTTGCTGTGGCAGCCTGGGTTTTTTTTGAGACTGATTTATACCTGTCCAGACAGCTAAAGAAAAATGCCTTAAGACTTAAATGCACAATTGTATTATCCTAAGTATTGACTATCAAATTCCTATAGTGAACTGACTGTGAATTTCTAGATTAAAACTGAATTCTGATTAATTTAAAGTAACAAAGAAACAAAAGGAAAACCGTGAGCTGTGCTACTACGTGACAAACTGGAAGGGGATGCCCTGGTATGGATGCGGGGTTGAACCCATACAAACAGATGGGGTGGAAATAGCTCTGGTCCGGGCTGGAGCCGAGCTGGCTTCCCTGGCAGGTATTGTCAGGGTCTGATAAGGCAAGAAGGAGAGCCTACGGTGATAACATCATGGAAAGCTTCTTCCTAAATTGTCTTCTTGAAGATATTTCTACTACGAGATGGTCTAACAAGTCTGTAATTAGGAGTTCAGCTAGCCTCCGCGGCTCAGCTCGGCGATGAGAAGCAGATATGCCAAATATAATAGCGCGAGGAGAAGGTGGTGGGAGGGACGGGCACTTAGGGATGGACTTGTGGATGGGAAAAAGACAGAGGCAAGGGGGAAATGAGGGAACAAATGAAAAGCAAGAAATGACTAAGTTTGGAAACATTCCTTTATTTATATTCTTTGGCAGACAGTTAACTTTCTGATGATACTTTCTTGTTATATCTGTCTGACTGGGACCCACTTTCTAACTATTGCCAATTTTTCCCACTGCGATGGTGCTATTTATACCACGTTTTGGTTGGGTTTGTAATCGGCAGCTTAGCAAGCTGGACTTAGACCGAGTTAACCCGTTATAGATGCAACTCTGTTGATACTGGTTTAACTTTCCTAGCAGTGAATAACGTAATATAATATGGCCTCAAGTTGCGCCAAGGGAGGTTTAGATTGAACATTAGGAAAAATTTCTTTACTGAAAGAGTGGTCAGGCCTTGGAACAGGCTGCCCAGGGAAGTGGTGGAGTCACCATCCCTGGAGGTATTTAAAAGACGTGTAGATGAGGCCCTTAGGGACATGGTGTAGTGGGCATGGTGGTGTTGGGTTGACGGTTGGACACGATGATCTTAGAGGTCTTTTCCAACCTGTATGATTCTATGATTCTATGATTCTATAAAAGCATCCAAGTGCTGCCCGAGGAGGAGCCTCCCGCTGTGGCCGGCTCGTGTCCAGAGGTGAGCTCCAAAAAGTGCCCAGGAATCGTGACACCCCGTCTCCTTGTTCGCTAACCGCACGCACTCCTGGCTTTCCCTCTGCTCGCGGTACAGCCCCTGCCCTCACCCGCTCTCTCGGCGTGATTTCAGGCGCGGGAGCCGTTTCGGGGTGCTGGCGCAGGGGTGCAGGTTCATACGAGGTTGGTACCGGCACCTAATCATCATTGCACCAAACCAGTTACTTAAGCAAAGAGTCATACAAGTAAGAAAAGGAACAATGATCAATTATACGTTAAAACCAGGAAAACATTAAAAGCACCCGTGACCCTGGACACAGCCTGTGTTAACCGCCAACATTTGTCACCCCTTTTTTTTTCTTTACCTGATTTGTAATGAAGGTGATATGGAAAAAACAAGTGGTGGAAATTGAAAAAGGTGACTCACACAGGCAACGTTCCTTAAAAAACAGTCCTCAAAACCTCTTTATTTAACTTTTTTTTTGTTTCTAGTTTTTTAATGTAAACTAGTCATTTCTAATTATTTTAGATACAACCAGACACTTTTTTTTCCTGATTTAAAACAGTTATGAATATAATTTTCTCTTTGCAAACTGAATGAGTCCCTAAAGCGGTTCCAGACGCCAGACATGTACATATGTAACATTCCTACTGGAGGAATAACTTTTGATATTTAATCAAAAGAAACAAATTTAACAAACAACACACTAACAGATGAAAAGATAACATGGTGAGAAAAAAAAATCTAGGCTATAAAATCTAGATGAAACTTTTCCAACTTGTAAAGAGGGTTTTACAAACTAACCGATGGTAAGACTCAGAAATTAAACTTCAAAAAGTATGAAATAACTGACTTGAGAAGACAATAAAAATGGAAGAAAGAGGAGATGGAAGAGAATAAAAACAGTCAGCAGACAAATGGGGACTTAAAATGCAAAGAAGAAAAGAGGGAAATCAAAAGAAATATCAAGAAAGAATATTTTCCGCGAGACAAGAATAATAAATTGAGTTATACGAGAAAAAGTGCAAGAAATGCCACAAGTTACAATATTCTAAAGAAAACCGTGAAAATACACAGGAGGAAAGAGAAAATATGAAAAATCTCATTTTGTATTAATTGTGTTCCCCTTCAAACGACACATTTCAATGCTGGAAATACTCCAGTAATTAGATTATTGTTTACAGCAGGTTATTACTCAACTGGTTCCTATTTAGGCTGTCTGTATTTGATCTAATTCTGTCAAACCTTACAGTGAAGCTGTTGAGTTGTTACCTGAAAATAAAGACTTAATCGCGTGAATGTATTTGGAACAAAAATTCTCATTATAACACCATTTTTCCTAAAGGCCTTGTGCGATAGAAGTGTGATTAAGCAAAGCTGCAGCTGTACAACTTACAGCCAATAACAAGATATTGACGTTTAGGTGGTTTGGTTGTTTCTTGACCTTGAGTAGCTTGGGCGTTGTTGTAGGAATCACCAAGAATTTCACCTTCAGTGCAATGCCAAGAAATACAAGTAACGTAACTGATTAAATACAGTCCAAATATTAAGGCACAGTAATAAACTCCAATCCGTTATATAGGTTGTTGATAATTTGCTGCCCTCGCAGAGTGGCAAATCGCTGGACTTTTGGGGGAAAGAGCATTGGAAAAGAGTCCTAAAAAACCCAAACAAGCAATTAGAGCTACCTAAATAATCTCAGGAATACACCCGGCAAGCAAGTGGAAAATGCGGTATGTAGATGTTGTTACAGGGGAAAATTATTTTATTATCATGTGTTTTGAACAACTAGGTTACCACATTTTTCATGTTATGGCACTATGGTATTAGAGACTAAAATCTGATTTGAACCTACTTTTAAATGTTCTTCCTTTCCCTTCACTCCAGGGTTTGAAACTGTCATTTGTGTAACCGTTCTCTTGGCTTCCACTGTTTCTTTTAACTACTCCGCAATTATAATGGCTCGCTAATAGACCATATCATTGATAAACTTCCTCGTTAAGAAGAACCTAGGACAAAAAATGATACTGGTTCTTTAAAAGTTTATCCCTATGGCACCATCATGTAAGCATACATATGGGACAGTAAAAATGGAAGACGACACATTAAATGACATTATTATAAAATGCAATACTCTTGGAATGATCCCTTATTAAATTAGGCTCTATGATCTGAGATGAATTTCCCCGATCCCTAATCCATCACTAGAGAAATATTAAAAGATAGGTCTCAACTGGTATTAGAATCGCACTCAGTCTCTACTTTCATTATTTTGAATTAGGGTGCTACTGGGGGGAAGCCTCTTAATGAGAATTAGAGTGATTCACTGGCCTTCTTTTGGATTTTGACAAGTAAAATATTAACTCTTCAGTCACAGCTGTCGGAATTAAAATACTTGGCAGCCACAGATGCACAAATTAAATTGGCCTTTATGTTTCCATATTGCTGACCTCCTTAGAGGCAAAAACATCAAACCCAACAATAACAGAAAACCCACAGTATGTCATTTCTTGGAAGAAAATATATTTATTGAAGTTTTTATATTTGTTTCAGTTTTAAACACGTAATTGAACAAATACAGAACATTTTTACAAAAGGCTATTATTTTAATTTTGCATTCGGTAAAACTTCAGCTACAAATCAGTTACTCTGAACCATTAATCAGGCAATAAAATAATAAATAAAGTTATTTTGGGAATTTCTTAACTGTTTAAACTAACATAAATCAGATTTACGTGCGGTGCATCAGTGAAAACATCTTAATGGCTTTGACTGGCATTTTTTTAGGGTTGTTTCTCTGTAAATAATAGGCTCCCTTTCTTAGAAACAGTATATGAAAATGCATAATTATTGCAGAAGCACAAGACTCTTTATTACCGGAGCTCCAGTTTGTAACAGCAAAACAAGCTGAAGTTTAGCAATGTCAAGAAAACATCCTTTCTGATCTTTTTCCCTCCCTTTAACTTACTGGTTATGGTAGTGGCGGTGGAATTTCAATTAGTCTCAATTAAGTGTATCTCAATTAAGTGTATTTCAATTCTAATAAGTGTTTCCAAGGTGGAACTCGTAGCGTATAAAAGTCTCAAATAAGGGAATGATGCAGAAGTGGCTTTTTTTTTTTTAAAGCTGTCCTTAAATTATATGATCCATCATATCCAAGCCAGCATAGGGGTTTGTTATTCTTTTATCTGTCTCTGGTCACCTCCAGCATCTCTCCCTCCCCCCTAACGATCACTCATTGATCTCAACTTGTGATCGGTTGAGAACTACTTGGAGGGGGACATTGATGGATGCGTTTTAACCATTTTACCCTTCGCATCCAATACTGCGATGAACTCCCCAGATCCGTGGCACGGTTGCGTGGGGGGAGAAGTGGGGGCTGTGGCGCTTGTAGGCGTCTGGGGGGGAATTTTGGCTCCGGGTGAGCGTGTGCTTCTTGGGAGAGGCTCTTTTTGCACGTAGGTGATTGCAAACCACCTCCACGTAGTTTCTTATAACACATGCTTTTTGTGTGTGCGTGCTGATGGGGAACGGAGAGACTGCGATGTTGACATTATGAAGCACATATTGTGTTTTATATGAGGAAACAGAGTTTGTTACCCGCTTTCTGGTTTTTCATTTTTTACTTACGGATAAACAAACCCATAGTTTGCAAGTGGAAAGCTATGCCTCTTCTGCTTGCGGCAATGGAGTTTTAGAGCTATAACAGCATAATTGCATATCTAAAATAATCCAGCTCTGGAGCCTTAATGTTTTGAAATATTTTGTTATTCGCTGGCAGGGATCTGGCCGGACGCATTTGCACTGCAGCACGCTTCTTGTCCCCGCTCTCAGCAGGCTGCGGCGAGGCAGCAGCGGGTGCGGGAGCATCTCGTTAGTGACATCTGAGACACACTGGTGGTACTTTGTTCGGATCCCCGAGCTCCCAGCCCTCTCCCAAGCCCTGAGCAGAGTCCCCTCCTGGCCTTCTCCGGGAGGAGCTGCCCCCAAAGCGGGGTCTGGGGAAGCCCCTGCTGCCGTGGAGGGAGCGGGTTGGGGACGGCGAGGTTGCCCTGGTGGCTGTGACAGTTTTGGGTTGTGACACCCAACCCCGCGCGGTGCAGAGGCACGACCACGCTCAGCCGTGCTGGGGGGGCACGCGGCATCACCCCACGGCGAGCGGCCCCGTGTCGGGGGTCCCCATGCTGCTCTCTGCCACGCTTCGCCTTGGCCGGCGTGCAGAGCTACGCCTCAGGCGCGTGGGGAAAGCAGTCAGTGCAGTGAACCTACAGCTTTCCCGGAACCGCTTCTACATTATTTTTATCCTTTTTATTACATTATCTCAGCTATGCAAACAGCTCGTTGCATGGGAATAAGGCTTTTCCTATGAGCTCTTACTCCGTCTTTCCTCCTCGCCGCATCCCTGTGCGGCGATGGAACAACACCCAACAGCTCTCCCTCCTGTGGAGCGCAGCAGCAGCTCCTGTCGCAATGAGGATTTCCCCGACTGGATGGGGGCTGCTAACCCGCGCAGACGGTTTTCCAGGCTTTGCCGTTTTTTCACCGGTTTCTCGGCTGGCTGGGCGCCCGTTGGAGCCGGGAATGCCGCGGCATTATGCAGGCGGGTGGCGGGCGCAGCCAGCTCGGCGTGTGAATTAGTTCTGCGCAGAACTACTTAATACATCTTTCCTGGAATTAAATGTGCGCGGAGAGCTGCCATAGGGCAAGCCGCGGGGTGGTTTAATTTCTTTTTTAGAAGACATTAGCAGAACTCGATAAAGGGTCAAGTAATTTCATCCAAGTTGCCACTAGTTAGTTAAGAGAAAGCGACAGGGCTGGAGCCTGGCGTCGTTACATTCCCGCAAATATATTTTATAAAACAGGAGTTTTAAAATTTCATTTTTTTTGCCGAAAGAATGATTACCGGAGGAACGCTTCTTAGCTTTAAAAGATTACCTGGCCGGTAGCTAAATAGGGCTTTTTGATTAATATTTGCTGTTTGGCAAGCGGGCTGAGACCCGAAATGAGATGGTTACTTCTGCGACAGGAGCGCCTTCGCTGCGAGGCTCGCCGAGCTCCCGGGGAGGCTGCCCGGGGAGTAATTTCGGCGAATTGTAAGCGGACAGTGAGTCCGCGGGGAGCGCTGGCAATCATGGCGGAAACAATGTTTGCATCGATCAGCTGTCACGGTGATTTATGGCTTCATTTTGCTGTAATGGAGAATTAGTGGAAAGATTATCAGGGACTCAACACTTTGGCTTGTTACCCATGTCCAGACGAGCAATTTGTCTCCCTGAAGCAGTGAAATACTTGTGACAGCTCCAACACTTGCCCTAATTCAATCAAGAGAAAATGTTGGAATTAATTTGTTACAAGAAAATTTAAATATGTTCAGCAAACAGTAACCGCAGAGCAGCAGGCTGATTTATTGTGCTCGGCAAGATATCGATCCGCTTCGATCTGGCCCATGTTGAGGTTTTAATGTGTAATAATTTCCAATTTAAAGCTCCTTTTCAAGATCACGGGTTTAAAGAGAGGGCAGGCTAGGTCTCAAGACCTGATTAGGAGCCTGTTGCAATGGCTTTGTCAAAAGCCTGTTTGAATGTAAATTCATAGTTATCTTTTGCACTATCTTTAATATTCTTGACATGGATTTTATTGTGTGTCAAACCTCAGGCCAGCTGCCTGCCACAACCATTAATGAAACATCTTAGGAAATAAATCTCAGTCTTTATACAATATTTTCAAAAACCTGAAACATTAGATGTCAGCGGAGAAGGTTTAACAGCATCCTTTTTTTTTTCGGCACAGTAAACCATCAGAGATATAGCGGTTTTACAGCTTGCCTACACAATTAGATTGAATTATTGTGCAAATGCTATTATGCCATAAGCTTAAATTCCAAAGTCTGCATGAATATTTTAGGTACGTGTACAAATCTGTTATCTTCATTGAAGGTGTGACAGCTTATTCTACCTATGCATATATATAATTTTTAAGGTTCTCGTTATTAAAATGCTCTTCCCTAATGCGTGTAGGATAACACCTCTCAAGAAGGTGGCCGGGGCATTAGAAATTTAGCCCCTTATAATTCACAGAGCAGCCATGGTGGTCTGCGGAGCCATGTCGCTCCGCGCCAGGCTCCTCTGCCACCCAACTACAGCAAAATGGTGTGCAAAATGAAGTGTGCTCAGTTAGTCCTTTAAACCAAATTATTATGATTGATTAAAAGGGAAATCCTGGCCTCCAGTGCTAAAAAGCTTGTATAATAACCTCCCATGTAGCTCCAATTGCAAGTTTTCTCTAACATTTTTAGAGCATCAGTGGCTCGCATAATTAGAGAGCAATCCCGTTCAACCTAATCAATAAAAAGTCATCACCCACCGTTGGAGACAGCCATACCGAAGTATTTTTTTGCTCGTTAGTAGAGCTCAGGCGTTAGTTTACTTTAGTTACTCTCAGTTTTGCCGCCATACCCTTAGACCAAGCACTGAAAAATAAGCTCTCTTCATTTGTTTCTGTAAAACTTTCTTTCTAACAGCATCTGGGCCGTCAAACATAGAGTTTAGGCATCATCGCTCGGTCAGCAGTGCTGTGGAAGTGCGGGCAGTGCCTGGTCTCATGGCAGGAGGCCTCCCAGGTCCTCTGGGCACCTGGATTTTTCTGAAATGGCTTTGGAGTCATCTCTTGGGTGACAGGAGAGGCATTGCAAACGTCTCGAACCCATGGATAATCCCAGATGGGCTTTGAACCTTCCTAGCACTAGAGAAAGGACCAATGTGACCAAAGCCATGGAGAGCCAGAACTCGTTAACTCCCCTGGCCATCAAACCACCTTCTAGCCTGATGGCAAATATCTCTATCCATAGGTGTATTTAAAATGTTGTTTTGAAGGATGAAAGTTATCCTGGAAAACATTAGCTTCTTGCTGGAGCGATAGGAGCCACTTTCTGAACTCTTGACTTTGAGGGCTTTGGAGAGGTCAGGACTTCTCATAGAAGATTTGGCTCTGTAGGACCTTTTGGAGACAAAATGTGAAAAATTCCTGGCCCTACACCCAATTCTGAAGACGTGAATGACCAGCAGTCAAACCAGGATCACATTCGCTCATTCGGTAACAGATTAAAAACAAAGCGAATCTGGATAAAACAAAGACACGTTACTCCCTGGAGAAACTCTGGTGCAGGGGTGATGAGCTCTGCGAGGGGATTTGGTGGCCTGGCAGGATGGTGTCCCCTGCTAGTGTCCCCAGCGAGGGGACAGGACACTGGCCACGGGACAAGCATGGTCGCTGTGGTGGGACGCACCACTGCGACATGCCTTGCCGCTGCCTTGGTCTCCTGAAAGACCAGCCTCTGCAGACTTGTCTGCTGTGTCCTCTGCCACCACATTTCCCAACAGGCCCTTTTACCAATTCCTCAGCAGGAGAAGACGTCATCTTTCAAGAAGTCAAAGGACCGCGCTGATCTCTGTTGATGTCTCTGGTCCAAGGAGTTAATGTTGCAGTCTTTGCTTGGTAGACGTGTTCCCATCTCACTCGTCTCTGTGATGAATTCTAACATCTTTACCCCTTTCTGAGACATTCTCTATATATCCTTTCACATGTGTGCACTCACATGCCTTTGGAAAAGTAAATACAATTTTATTAAATTTTTTGCATGAGTTAGATCATAAAAAAAGGGATTCTGGACATGTTCTATAAGCTTTATGAAGTGAGGTGTCCCTGTATTGTCCAGATGCACATTGACTGGGGGCTTTAGTATTGGGAATTAGCATTTTTTTGCAAATGCTGTGATGATATTGTACTTGCACTTCTGCAAATCCATAATTATAATTCAGTTTCTCATTGCAAACTATAAATGTAAATATTTCTGTGGTCATTGATGGAATTTAACTTCTGCAGCAAATAATATCTACACATATGTTTCCTATCTTGTTCGTAACCGTATAATAACATGCATGCTACAGCTAGTAAAATATTATTATAAAACTCCCTTTGCTGCAAATCTTGACCAAAAAATATAGAGTTGCTATCAACGGGAGTCAGCAGAGTTCACATGGCGTGCAGGGCCGCCGCAGTCAGGCTGCGCAGGAGCAACGCGCTGACCTGCAACCTTGTCCTTGCATGGCCGCATCTTCAGCGGGTGTCAGCGGGGGTGTCCCATCCGCGGGCTCCATCGCTTTGCACCAGGCACCCGCGCACCTCCTTTTCCTCCCCGATCTGGCTGGCTTTGCGAGCTGGGACTGTCCCCAGGCTGGCGAGCCCCGCGGCCCCCACGCAGGGCAAGGCTGAGGTCCCGGGGCTCTGCATCCAGGCAGGGACCTCGGCGGGAGGCAGGGCACCATTTTAATGTGAATTGGAGGAGAAGCAGGCCTTGACATTTAAAACTGAATTAGACTGATATTTAAAACTGAGATAAACTGACATTTAAAATAGTCCCATGCTCTGTTGTTTTTCTTTTTTTTTTTTTTCATTTTTCACGGACCGAGGCTCCACCACGTTGGAAGTTCCTTGCGGGGGGTCTGATGCTGGATCGGGACCTGCGGGGACCCAGAGGCTGAGGGCTCGCTGTTGCTTCAGCAGCACTTGCAGGCAAGGAGAAGCCTCCTTGCTGGTTCCAGTGAGATGCAGTATGTCCTCACCCATTAATAACAACACCAAACCAGCTTGCCGTAGGAGTCAGGGAAAAAGTCAGTGTTCCCGAGCCGTCACGAGCAGCGCCAGATTAAACTGTATTTAAAAACCCCACAATGTTGGTTAACAGTGCTAAAAGGCAGTATTGTAGATTAATAATACCAAGAGAAATTTAAAAACCTCATCTAATTTTCAGAGCCGCGCACTTTGTTTGCTTTTCTCATTCTCTGCTGGAACAGCCAAGAACTGGTTTGGTTCACTTCTGCGCCTCGGTGTGCCCGGAGAAATGCGCTGTTCCAGCTCCCGCTCATCAGTGCGGTCCTGCAGCCGTGGGCTGCAAATCCCGCTGGGGGATGTTTATTTGTTTTTTAAAAAGTCCTATCAGAATTTGGAACAGCTTTCTGCAATTGTCTTTATTGCTCAAATAAAAGTTTAGGGGCTGTTCATGACTGCAAACGTAAATGTTGATAGAGGTCTGAAAGAATGGCATTCCTTTCAAGTTAGATTTGCACAAAGCAAAAAAATCTGAAGAAAAATAATCTTTAAATAAGTTACCAATTGCAAACTTTATAATGGTGCCAGCTATTAACAATAGACCCATTTGGGGTGGTTTTTTTTTCCCTTCCCATAACAATTTTTTCTTTCTACAAGGTCATTTTAGGTCTTCAGTCTCAATAATAATTTGCTGTGGGAGCCATTGTAGACAGAGCTGTCTTCAACCTCTCAGCTCGGAGGGAGAAATCCGATCGCACCGTGGGATCCTTCCTAAATCTCCGCGAACCAAAATGTCTTTATTTTGCCCGGACTAGAGATGCTGGTGGGCTGGGGCGGCTCCGCAAGGCTCTGGCACCTCTTGGGCGCCGCGTCCTGCTCGATGCGGGGTCGCAGCCCGGGAGCCGGCGGGAAGGAGCGTGCTCTTCCTTTGGGGTGAAGCCCCGGCCGGGCTTTTCCAGAGTTCCCATTGTTGCACAGCTGAATCCAATCACCGCTATTTGTTTTTCAAAACAGGGCTCAGCTCCCTGTTGCTGGATGATATTTTCATCCGCTGACATTTAACTGAGCTATTTCAAAACGAGCCGAGAACGTTTCTAGAATTCCTTTATTTTTAAAGTTTTATATAAATCAGCTTTTAATTGTCTGTTAGGAAACATTGTTAGTAAACAGCTCCATTTGCGGAGATTTGTGCCCACTCTGGAGGCTGTGCGCTCGCCGGACCTGTGAAATCCAGCTATAAACTGCTCTGCACGTCGCACGTTTTGGGAAACAATATTATTTTTCCAAAACCACCGAGCGATCAGATAACATTCAAGCCCGCATGCTGCACCTCAGACAATATGTCTGTGATTAACCGCTTCCTCCAACTTCTGAGTCGTGTTTTCACTCTAGAATAAAGGTAGAGCAAAGCTATCGAAAAAAGAAATAGCCTCTTCCTTGGAAGATCAGCAGCCGGGCTCTCCTGCCTGGGGGGAGCTCAGCAGGAGGAGATTTCAGGAATTTCCGAGCATCCTGTTGTGACGGAGGGTCATTATGTGGGATGTATTTTATGAAGACTGGGAAATTAGTTTTGTTTGATTATGGTTATGCCTTTCTTCAAATGATCTGCCAGGACTTCAAAATGCCGAGGAAGAAAGGGGATAAGAAATTAAGATCTTCAAAATACAATTTTGGCCTGCTGTGCCCTTGCGTCTCCCTGCCCCCGCCACAAAGGGCTACCAGATGCCGCTCTCTCGTTTTCAGAAGAGTTTCATTAATTTACATTCTCATGAAAATGAGGAGTCAAAAGACTGAGGTTGACTCGTGTCTGCTGTTTGCCAGCTTGCCCAAAACCATTGCCGCACTCAGTGGCCGGCTAATCACAATTAATTATCGGCAAGTGGAGGAGTTTAGTCCTTATGTCTGTAATATCAGTTCACAATTCATTTAGTTCACTCCCAACTTAATCCAGACTTGACTCTGGAGTAGGCTGGCTCTGGGGCATTTCTCCCTTGAAGAAGACAACCCGTGGGCTGGGCCAGAAGGAAAGGCTTGCCAAAACGTCCCGAGGTTCCTCGTACTAAGGGAACCTGCAGGAACGGCTTTCAGTAAAGCGTAAATCCATATCCCCACAGCAGGGCCCAGAGGAGATGGTCAAATTTGGATACTCGCTTTCTGATGAATAAGGAAGCTTTGAAACGCCCGTGACCTTGGGAGAGGTGAGATACGGAGCTGTATCCTTGCTGTAGCTTCTCAGGATTGCAAAGCTTTTAGCATTTTTCAAAAGATCTGCAGGAATTTGGCTATCCCAATACCGACACATTTCAAAGCAAGATGACTGTTTAACTCCCATCTGGCAGAGCCAAGCTAATCAATTTACCTTATCAAGCTCCAACGTCTAATTAGAGGCTCTCCTGACATCATTCCCAAGCTGGGTTCAGCTCATCCTGGAGGCAGTGTAGCCTTTTTATTACTTTCTACAACTTAATCACTCTGTTTTAAAGACGTTTTCTCTGAATTGCTCAAAGGTTAGCCCCTCTGTCAATTTAAGTCAATATCCTCTTCTTTTCAAAATTAATTGCTATTAATTAATCACCATCTGAAGCAGTTTATTGGTATTGATTTGCTCCCTTTTGTATGTTTCTATGAGATCTCTTATTGGCCTTCCTCGCTGCATTTATTTTTCACCCAAGCTACAAAGCCCTTTCGGGTGAGCGTTGGTTGAGAGCCAGGTCCAGGTGAACACCCAAATCTCAATAATAATCCTTCTCTCAAAGGGTAGCCGTGGCGTGTGTGTCTCTGACTTTTATGGTATTTTTATTTTCTGAACTTTCTGATTCACTTAAAACCAGAATAGCGTAGCCATTATTTCAGACTAATTCTCAGCGTTTTGAAAATGAGTCCCAGTTTCGGGTTCCTGTGTGCATGCAATTGAGGAGCCCCATCAACTGTCCCAGCACCCACATTTCAGTGGTCTGACCTCTGGGTCCATCAGACCAGAGCAGAGATTGCAAGTATTTAAACAAGACAAGACCACGGCAATAGCAATAACACACTTTTCCCTACTTGACGTGCAGTAGGAAAAAACAGTAGGAAGGAGAAGACATGGCCGCAACCTCTTCTCTGCGTGATGCTCTGCTTCTCATTGCTCTTCCACGCTGGCGGGAGGCGGAACTGTGACGATGGAAAAGCATTAATTTGCTTTCAAGTTTTGCACCGTTATTGGCATTTTCTGTTCGACCTTTTTCCTAGTGTAATCAAATAGCTACGATCAATACATTAAAAGCCAGATTTTCTTATTAGCTTCTCTGTGAAGCCATCAGCGGTCAACATGTAGCGATCAGTGCCGCATCCTCTTCCGATTCAATCTCATAAAGCTGGGGTTTTGCAGGGTTTAAAGAAGACACCCCATGTCATGTTGGACCTGGCGGGGCTGAGCACAGCAGGGAAGGCCAGCGGGGAGCAAGAATGGCGGCGTGGGAGGAGGTCACAAGCTGAAGGAGATCCTGCAGAATAATATGCTTTCCACAGTCCACTCGAGGACACAGAATGAGGAGTCATTTAAATGCATCTTAGTCCTGAGATCAGTTTTATTCTAACAGACCAGTCGGCAGTAGGACTGGGATACTTCAGACCTCATCTCCTGGCCTTGGGACACCCGTCGACGGTTTAGGCGTCACCCCTCTTACACCTGAGAGGAGAAGCAAGCCCTGTTTCTCACCCAGTTAGCAGGACCCACCACATCCATGAGGGTGAACCAGGAGCGCATTCTAAAGCAGAGCTTCCCGCCAGCTTCCCCCGGACCACGGCACCATTAGACATAAATGACGGCGTCTCTAGCTGACGGGTGGGTTTCTCTTCGCTTGCTGGTCCCTCTGGTTGGTGACACCACATGGCGGTCACGAGACCATGGCATCAGCACCGTCACGCTGCGTTTGATCCGGGACTCCACGAGATGCGTTGCAGGCTGCCGAGCACTGTCATTTTTCAGCCTCTGAAAAGATGTAATTTCTCCTCTCGAAAGCTTCGGGAGGTCCCCGGGGATGTTGTCAGCTGCTTTCACTGCCTTGAAAAAAATGTCATTTTTCTTTTTAAAGAGTGCTACAATTATTATCACCAGGCCTCGGGGCACTTCACCCCAAATCACACAATGCTATTTCGGGTCTCTCTTTTACCGCAAATGTTCAAAACCAGCCGCTTAAATCCGGTTTTCAAAAGTGAATTGGGCATTTAGCAGCCCAAGAGTCCTTCGGCGTCTCTGAGGCGCGCTGCAGCAGCTCTCCAGCCCGCCCGGAGCACCCGGAGGCTTCGTCCCGAGGCCGTGGACCACGTTGGGAGCATCCTTCTGGGGTCCTTCGGGGCGAGGTGGGTTTGCTGAAACTTTCCTCCGTGCCCCGCACTTGGGGACGCCCAGATGTGAGCAGGCGGGACCCAGCTGTGCGGCGCCCGGTCAGGCAGGGTCGCGCTCACTCGCCGGCTCAGCTCCACAGACAAAACGGATTATATTTTGTATATAAGGCTTTGTGGGATTAAACGTTGCTGAATTTGAAAGGCTAATTACTTCTCCGGCAGAGCCTACAGGATTTTTTTTCCTCTGAAGTCTCTGATGACTGTGTTTATGGGTAAGTTTCCCTGAGTACCTCCAAGACTGAAAGCTTTTTTTATGAGACAGATGGAGATGTTCTTTCCAAGAGTGAGTAATATTTAACCTTAAGCACTTTCAAATCCGGCCTCAGGAATATTGAGATGAAAGCCTCGTGGCACTAAGCTTCTTTCAAATGGATATTACAGAAAAGCTGCCTGGACATTTGTCTCCCCGATCCTCCGCTCTGCTTAGCATGCTGCCGGTGTGCCTGTTTTCCTCGAGGAGGTCCGAGAAGAATAAATACTTGTCTTTGGGATTTCATTTTCAGCGGCGGCTCTGCTCTCGCTATTGTATTTCTTTTGAGCATCATTTATTGGATTTGAAGTTCCTGATAGTGCCACTGAGGGTGCGGCAAGGTGCCGTCGTCCTCTCCCCACCAGCAGAGAGGGCAGCTCCTGCGGCTGGGGGCGGGTGCGGGTACCGGGACAGGTAAGCATCCCCTCGACAGTGAGACCATCACCAGCACGGTGGCCGCATTGCCCACCTGGGAAGCAGGTTTGTCGCACAAATACCCGTTGAAGGAAAACTCATGCTTGTGCCATTCCCAGCAGCCCCAGCCTCAGCTCAAGTGAAGCAGAATCCGTTTTTTCCCAATATTTTCAATTATTTTAATACAAAGCAAAGCTTGCCTAGCGCCATGCTTTGCATCTCCTCGATTAGCTCATTGAAACAAACCCTTAAGTATTTTAAGCTAAATCAGATTACTTATATACATATTAAAATGGTGATATTCAATCAATAATCATAGAATCATAGAATGGTTTGGGTTGGAGAATAACCGCTGGAGAAAAATGAAACAGGAAGTACAAATACATTTTCAAGAGCTTTTATTTCTTTTCTTTCCCGGTTGACTTGATTCTTTACGGAGCAAATCCGCATCCCAGGAGAGTTAGTACTGGGGAGGAGGGGCACATGTCGTCCCCGGCTGCACAAAACCCTGGCGCTTCTCAGTTTTTCTTAAGACCTTGCGTAGCCTCCGAGTTTTCGAGGGAAGCCCTCCGCGGCTTCGCCCTGCCGCGGCGGCGGCTGTGCGGCCCGGCAGCCTGTGTGCAATCTGTATTTGTCTTGATCAGGATATTAAACTACAATCGTGCACAAAGCAGCGAGGTCCCTCTGCACTACTGTTGAACTAAGAAATCATTATCATCAGACAGAAGAGAAGTATGGATGATGGATAATGGGTCTCTCCGCTGCCCAGCGATCATTACGCTCCTGCCGATGAGGCAGCAACTGTTTTAAGTCCCATTAGCGGATGATGGGCTGTCTGGAAGAGGATGCTCGTACCTGAGCAGGCAGCTCGCGCCGGCTGCGCTGCGTTAACCCCGGCGCGGTGGGACCGTCCCCTCCCGGCGCGGTGCCGCTGGCCAAGCCCCCGGGGTGCGGGAAGGGGTGAAACGGCCTGTACCCATCAGCTCGTGAGGCAGAAAAATGCAGAAACAGAGAAACTGGAGGGGAAAGGTCAATTGCTGCTTCCTGAAGGGACTGTTGGGCAAGAAACACATTTAGGGAAGTGTTAATGAAACTGTGACATGAATTTGAGGGTTTATAAATGAGACTTGTCTGCTGGTAGCTTTTACATCTGCTTAGCGCGGTGTGCGTTAAACTCTTCCCGTGTCCATGTCTGAAACATCTATGGACATGCTGAGTTTGTCATCACCTGGGGCAAGAGGGGACTTACAGGTCCCAGCTGGTGTCGGCATGGCTGGCATTTAGGAAAATTTAGGACATTTACTTTTGGGCATGAAAGGCACCGCCGGTCACGAGTGGTGTTCCCCAGGGCTCAGTTTTGGGGCCGGTCCTGTTCAATATCTTCATCAACGATCTGGACGAGGGGATCGAGTGCTCCCTCAGTCAGTTTGCAGATGACACCAAGCTGGGCGGGAGTGTTGATCTGCTGGAGGGTAGGAAGGCTCTGCAGAGGGACCTGGACAGGCTGGGTCGATGGGCCGAGGCCAATGTATGAGGTTCAACAAGGCCAAGTGCCGGGTCCTGCACTTGGGTCACAACAACCCCAGGCAACGCTACAGGCTTGGGGAAGAGTGGCTGGAAAGCTGCCCAGAGGAAAAGGACCTGGGGGTGCTGGTCGACAGCCGGCTGAACATGAGCCGGCAGTGTGCCCAGGTGGCCAAGAAGGCCAACGGCATCCTGGCCTGTATCAGAAATAGTGTGGCCAGCAGGAGCAGGGAGGTGATTGTGCCCCTGTACTGGGCACTGGTGAGGCCGCACCTCGAATCCTGTGTTCAGGTTTGGGCCCCTCACCACAAGAAGGACATGGAGGTGCTGGAGCGTGTCCAGAGGAGGGCAACGAAGCTGGTGAAGGGCCTGGAGCACAAGTCTGATGGGGAGCGGCTGAGGGAACTGGGGCTGTTCAGCCTGGAGAAGAGGAGGCTGAGGGGAGACCTCATTGCGCTCTACAACTACCTGAAGGGAGGTTGTAGTGAGGTGGGGGTCGGTCTCTTCTGCCAAGTAACAGCGATGGGACGAGAGGAAATGGCCTCAAGTTGCGCCAAGAGAGGTTTAGATTGGACATTAGGAGAAATTTCTTTACTGAAAGAGTGGTCAGGCCTTGGAACAGGCTGCCCAGGGAAGTGGTGGAGTCACCATCCCTGGAGGTATTTAAAAGACGTGTAGATGAGGCCCTTAGGGACATGGTGTAGTGGGCATGGGGGGGTTGGGTTGACAGTTGGACTCGATGATCTTAGAGGTCTTTTCTAACCTTCATGATTCTATGATTCTATGATTCTGTATCATCTACAGCCATGGAGAGGACATCAGTGTAAACTGAAGCTCCGTGATGCCAAGTCACTCTCCAAAGAGTCTCTCCTGATGTGGTCCCACAAGCCACGGCTGCACTGGGTAGTCACGGGGTAAAATAACCTGAGAAGTAAGCGAGGATGGGATGTACAGTTGGGAACTGTTAGCCAGCGTCAGTATTAATCTGACTTTCTCCCCAGGTCCAGCTAAGTGCCCTGCCAACATGCCACAAATGCTGTTTTGAGATACCGTTTCTGCTCCTCTGTGTAGTATATGACTCTTTGTGGGGTGCTTGCACGCGTGGCTTATATATTTGCTTTTGCTAGCAGGTGGAGGTTGCAGTAAGCGTGGGAGCAGCTGTACAGAAGGTGGTACAGCGTCGGGAGCACGACGAGTCAGCCAGGAGGGATGGAGCGGCAGGAGGCAACGACGCTGCCGGGTTTGGGAGAACAGCTCTCTGGGATGTTTGGGCAAACCCGTGGGCTCCTGGCATCCGTTATCAACGTTGGCTGAAAAATGCCATGGGAAGGGCTCGGGTATTGCCGACTCTGCAGACTCAGAGAGGGCTTCCTACCATAGCCTGTTTCATTTTCAGCCCCTTCCTATTGCTGTGTGCTCCCTGAGTCGTGCAGCTCTGGATGGTACGGGAGAGTTCACAGCTGTTAATGCCACAGCCCTGTATAAAAGCATTCGTGAATCTGAGTAATTTTAAGTAAACTTTGAGAAATTGAATTTTAAGTCAATATCGAAATCAGATACATCACTGGCCTGTGACCCGGGTGCATGGTAATGAACCAACAGCATCCATCGGTCCCTGCTGGGTCTCCCTGGGGGAGCAGATCTTCCCTTGGCAGCTTTGTTTTAGATTACAGAGCCACGGCTGTGGCTCCCTTGGCGTGATTCATCCTGACGTGATCCCCTGGTGATGCGAGCGGAGGACAGGAACCTGCGTTTAGCTGGAAATATGTTTAAAAAGGCAATTTGGAGGGTTTACTTTAAATTATTAAAGAACAGTAATTCACCTTTTAAACTCCCGAAGATATAAAGCACTTTATGGACTATCTTTCAAATCGTTTTGAAAATCTTCGGATCTCTCTCTTGGTGCTCTCACAACTATTTAGTAAAACAATAATAAAACCAAAACTGATACAAATGTTGTCTGTTGTTTAGAGAAGTAAATATCCTTGGTAAGTCTTAGCAAAGCACTTACAACAGAGTGGTTTGGATGAAGTCCAGACTGTTCAATGGTTAATATATTATTCATATTAATAAAATAATGTTTGGAAAGGCACCAAGAGTCCTAATATGTGTATCAAGACCCGGCTTTTAGTAGGTAGTTGGCAATTATTTACCAGTTGAGGATTTCCCACGTTTCTCTGAAATTTATGAGGGTGTGAAGAGGCTGGTTTCAAGCCACATGGCTGACATGACTCTGATGTATTCGGCATTGCGAGTGTCCAAAGCAAGCTTCTCCGCTGGACCCTCGAGCGATGGGGCTCAGCTTTCGCCCCGGGGGATTGGAAGCCTGGGGGCTCCTTTGATGGCGTGGGTGGGAGACCGGTTGCAGCCAAATCAGGAGGAAAGCTGATGCCCAGCAAAGCCCCGGCAGTGGGAGCAGCAGTTTCGGGGCGGCTCGTCGGACCTCAGCTGGGCGCTGGACAGGACATGAAGTTTGCAAACTTTAAGGACCACGGGTGCCCTCGCTGGGGACCCCTCGCGTGGCCCCTCGCCCCGGCCAAAGCCCTCCCCGTGCTTTGCCAGAGCAGCTCTTTGAGGAGCAGGAGCCCTCTTGCAGTAGAAAACAAATGAGCTATTTGTAACCCTTAATTTAAACAGCTACCGAAGTAATAGTATAAATCGTATAATGCAATTGTAATGGATAATGAATTATGCATACAGCCTCTTCCCTCTTTGAATATGCACGAGGCAGGAACTCACGAAGTGGCACAATATTGCTGCTTTATTGCTTACTTAGCCCCTGGTCCTAATGGGGGACACCGAGCACCATCCCCTACCCTCATGGTTATCACAATGTTGTTCCAAACACGCCGATAAAGATCTTCTGGCTTTGGACAAAACCTGCACCAAACCTTACTCTTCCAACCATCAGTAAGCCTGCTATAAATATCAGAGCCAGTTCCAGCTTTTCTAGCCTTTGTACTGTCTAGCTTAAAAATCAGGAAAATATCAAACTAGTTCTAGAAGCTGAAGCAAATAAATTAATTTCAGTGACAGGAATAAAGTGGATCTAATTAGAAGTCCCTCTGCAGTGCCTCATTAGTGTGGTTGGTAAGTAAATGAAATTTCAGCAGTAGTGAGTTAGACTGTTTGTCTTTGGTTATTTTTAGGATTTACAAAATGCCAACAACCGGGTTTCCTCGCAGAAAATTTTCTTCATCAGATGTCTAGAGGCCTTTTTCATAGACCATGGCGCAGCCGCTTCATTTACATTCCCTGGGCACTTCCTTCGCTCTCTGCAGCTCATTCATAAATTGAAACAAATCAAAGCAATTTTTGGAGACAAATGGATTTTAGCTGTCTTAGTGCATGTATGTAACTCCATAGAGTAAGGTGCTACTGTTATATCTGAATACTTTATAAACTTAATTTTTTTTCCCCTGTGAAGAAATGACTATTTTTTTCTTTCTGCGGGTGCCACCATCCTCCAGCGCGGGAGAAACCCACACGTCGCACGGTAATTTTATTACAGGCTTGTCCAGGGAGCAGGAGGACTAATTTGTCAGTCTTATTCAACTTGAGTCAGCTGTTGGTAACCTGCACTCTCCGGCAATCCCGAATTGTCAGTCAGCAACGATTTTCCTTGACTTTCAGTGCTTATAAAGTCATACACGGTGGTAATTTAATGAGCGGGAGATAAAAATTCTGGTCATACTCATCCAGAGATGGTCCTGACATATCGTTTAGTTAGAAACCCTCCTTTCAGGACAGAGCCCTCTCTGATCGAAACCACAGAGTTATTCCCATTAATTACATCCTCAACATATTAGAAACCCCAAATATTGGCAGTTCATGCGGTTTAGGTTTTTGGATGTGTTGCCACCTATGATCCTGTTGTTAGTACCATACCACAAGCTATAGACACTGGGAATTTAATCAGATTAATGGCAAAACCATTCTGGAGCAGCGGCTAAGGGACACGTGCCTTTAGCAGGGAGCAACCTGCAGCCCAGCTGAAGAGCTCTGCTCCTTGTTGAAGGGAAGCAGAGGGCTCCCAATAGCTCTGCACGCTGTTTGCCATTGCCCAGGGTTTGTTTGTTATGCAAAAGGAGAGGGTTTTTTGCATAAAAGGTGAAGATACCTGTGCAGTTTTGCACCAAGTCCCGTCGTCTGCAAGTTGCATCTGTGCGTGAAGGCACTTGGCCGCTTTCTGCCCGGTCTTTCCACCGACACGTGCTCCCAGCCTCCCCCGACCTATGACATGGTGATAACGGGAAATAAGAGGGGAAAAGCTTCCCAAGAGCTTCCACTTCCTGGGGCTGGGATAAAAACCTGCACCAGCTTTTATCCCATTTGCAGCCTGAACTTTGCTGTCTAACCACTAACCGCAGCCCCTGCAATGTGTCAAAACCATTTGGATTGGGATCTAGATGTTCAGCTTCCACCTCCAGAAATGCCTGAATTCAAACATTATTTCTATGGCAGATTTTACGCCTGATTTTAACGTGAGCAGTAGCCTTAAAGAACTAGCACAGACTTGGGGACTATATATTGCAATCTGTTCTAACAAGAACATCAATTTGTACTGGGTTGGGTTAGCTGGGTAGACTACATAGGATTGGACGTATAAATTAGTATAAAGTTCTTAATAGATTTTAAGCCAATGGCTAAGATTAGATCTTTATTTAAAAATATTATATGGATTAAATTCAGACTCTGCGTACTCCCATTCTGTTTCACAGTGTTACTGACTAGACATTGGGCCACACAGGATGATTCATAAAGTTTAGATACCAGAATAACATCTTAAGGCAAGAATAATTTGATTTTTTTTCCCTAAACGTGTTGCCATAGATTTTCCTAAATGTTTTACAAACAGTTATTAAAAGCACATTGAGAATCTGAATTCCCTGTGGGCAAAATGTTTTTGTACTTAACTTTCATTTAATTCAAAAAATCACATCTGGTTGGTGTTGCAGCAAAACATGGGAAAATCGTACCCAGCTATCACAACAGCAGCGACGCGATCCCGCAGATTGCTCGTGGCCACCTTCCCTCGCCCCTTCCTTCCGGGGCCGGGCAGGAGCCACGCGGGGGGCTCGGCTGCGGGACCCCCTCTTGGGGACGGCTCCGCTGGCAGCGGTCAAGCCAAGGCAAGGCTTTGGGGGGCTCAGCCGTTAACCCCCCGCCCGACGTGGGCTTTGGCAGCATCCCTGCAGGGTTCCGCCGGGAGCATCCTGGGCCCATCGCACCGTGGGTGCATGGAGGTGGCCCTGGCTGGACAACCTGTGGTATTAAACAGCAGGCAGGTGCCCTGGGGGCCGGCACCCCTTTCTTATAGCAACCATCCGGAGGCATAAAGGACATTCCAGCATTAATTTATTGCGCCCGTGTTAAAGTTTTAAAAAATGCATTTATCAGCTTTTGGTATTAAATAGCCCGTAACTGAGTAAATATAGGGGAATTAAAAAAAAATAATATCCAACACCCCCTTTCAAATCTGCCTTCCCTTAACGGCACCGTAAATTTCAATGTCATATTCCTGTACCTCGCTGCCCTTAATCTGACAGTGTCAGAGGGATCTATCTTCATTTTCTCACTCTTTTCATAATCTAATCCTCAGCTCTAACATGCAATTAGTGCCCTCCTCGCCCTCCGCATACCAAGCAGGCTGATTGCTACAGCTTTCACTGTGCAATCCATTTAGCCATGCGACTCATAATGAATATGTACATTTTGAGGACCCCGGCGAGGAGGGTCACAGGCAATCAACCTTGAATTCAATTACGCGAGTCAAGGTTAATGACTCGGCGCAGTGGTCAGAGGCATTCAGCCTCCTGCAGATTAAATCAGGCTGTCACAGCTGACAATGCGGCGGCTCGTGCGAGGATCGCGCCGAGAGAAGATGGTGTCACGCTGCGGCCGAGGCTGCGCGGGGCTCTCCCTGGCAAATCTGATTGTCAGGCTCCCCCCGGCCCCTGATACGATTAGGCGGCAGAAAGGCATGGCGAGTTGGGCGCGCGGGGTGCCCGCGTCCCACCGACGCTGGCCTGCGTGCGTGGGGAGGACGCATTTCACCAAACCATCAGTGCGAGTGCTTTTACTTGGAGCGCTGCTGTTGGGTGAAGAAGGAAAAAGCACGAACAACCCCAAACGCCAGCGGTCCCTGCCCGCCGGGCGCCCCGGCAGCGGCGATGCCCCAGCACGCCTGGGGTCCCTGCCGGGCCGTAGCCCTGCCAGCGCAGCTGCCCCTGCCGTGGGCTGAGCGCAGCGCGAAGGACGCTGCGAGCCTCCCCAGCCGTTGGTGGCACCAGCCATTCCCCAGCCTTCTCCCGCTCTGGCGCCCAGCGGGACACCCCAAGCCCCACGCTGCACCGCTCCAAGGAGAGATCATGGTGTTTCAGGCCAACTTCACAGCTGATATTTAAATAGCAACTTTTTTTTTTTGCTATTTCTTCGTGCAGCTCCCCCAGGGGCTCTATTTTTAGCTGTGCTCTAGGTGTAATGACACGGTGCTAGAGGGCTTAGAATAGGCTTGAAGGTGGTGCTTTAATGGTGGACTGCAAACACTTTATTACATGTTTCCATAACCACGAGGGCTAAATTGCATTCCCGACGGCTGGCTGGCTGCGGCACGGATGCAGCGTGGCTGCTGCCTGGCTCCGGGGGTGTCCCAGCCAACAGCGGGATTTCGGCAGGTCTGCCTTTGGTTCAGGGCAAAATGGGGTTTCTGCAATGAGTTTATCCCAAAGAGAGCCAGCGTCCACAGAAATCCCTTCCGGAAAGTCCATCCGTGGGAAGGGGCAATGCAAGCGATTGCTCCACAACGGGACGCTGGGACCAGTGCTGGCCGTGACTGCGTGCCCTGGCACAGCCCTGCATGGGGAGCCCGGCCAGTGCAGGAGGCACTCGACGCCAGCTGGCCTTTGGGACCTGGGGCAACCCTCCGAGTGTTTTGGCTCCATTAAGAGCTGGTGCAGCACATAGCGCATTTGTGCCCGGGAGCAGGATAACCAGCTGGGGCCGGGGCTGCCATCCCCATCAGCGGCTCCTGCTCCCCTGACATGACACTCGTGATGAAGAGCTGCTCATCAGCGCCGACGGTTTATGATGCACTATGTCAAACCTCCGCTTATTAAAACCTCCGTAGGATAGATTGATTTTTTTTGTCCCCTGCAGTGGCTGTGCTGGAGGCGCCCGCGGGCCTTTCCTCCCACAGCTCCACGTGCGAGCAGCAGCGAGCCCCTCTCCGCAGGCACGCGGCTCACCCGCGCTTCAAGCCCTTTGCGGGTTTGCCAAGCTCTGGTTGAAGGTGTGGGCTTGGATTGCCCTCTTCGAGCGATGCTTTGCTGCGATGGCCCTCGGGGACCCCCACCAACACCCACCGCTGGTGGGCTCCTGCCCAACTGCTTATGGCACGTTTCAGCATTAAAAAAAAACCAGTATGTCGAAGATTGCAGAGAGGAGCGGAGATGTTCGGTACTTGCAGCTTCAGCCGTTCCTGCTGGCTCCTGCCTGGGCATCACGGGCACTTGGGGCACCAGAGGCTGGAGCTGCGGACAGACCCCCGGAGCAGCCGGCACCTCAGGGGACGAGGCCCTGGGGTCTCGCTCTGCCCCTCGAAGGCTCCACCCCGGGGCTGCACGCTGAGTAAGGAGTTATTTAGTAGTGCGGACAAATTAAAAACATAAATAACATTCGACTGTCTGAATCTTTTCAATAAAAACAAATTATGAGGTTTATGTATGTAAAGCAGTATCGCTCGGTGTGAAGAATCTTTTACACATGATTTATACTGTTATTAAGTATGGGGCAATTTTTAGAACCAAATCACTGCTGTAATTTCAGGACCATTACATTGTATTTAACACAAATTCGTAATGAATGTATTTTTCAAAATGTCTTTCCAATGCATAGTCTATTGGTAGCTTTTAAAATAGAAACTCCTTTCTTTAAAAAATATTATTCTGCTTATTTTGCCTTCTTTTCCTTCCTTTCCACTGGGAGAAAAAAAATTGGAGACTCCAAATGGGCAGCTTCAGTTCGCGTAACTCGGATTGCCAGAGATGCAGCCCCAGACCTAGCAGAGCACTGTAAATATACACAAATCCATCATTCCTCAGCGTAAACGTTTCCTCTGCCAGGGTGCACATCCACGGCCCCCCATCGCCTCTCCGCGCTGGCCAGCGTGTGAGCAAGGATGTGCCTCGGCTGCCAGCGCTCTGAAATGTGTTCACCGTGTTCCTGCTCCTCGGTAAACACTGAGAAATCTTCTGGGTTTATTTTACTTTTTTTTTTCCTTGGTGTCTTTACAGCTGGGCGTTCAGGACTCGGATACACAGGGCTTGGGGGGAACGGCCACCCCAGGACAACCCTGGGAAATGGGTCCCAGGAGAAAAAACATCTTTATAATCCTATCCGAGCCCCGATGTGCACCAGCTTTCTCCTCTGCCCACCACTGCAACAGCAGGGGAGGGGTGCAGCCCCCCAGAGCCTGCGTGTGCGGGGGCCAGAGCCGAGGGGGCTCCAGGCTGGGGCTGCTCCATCACCTCCGCCGTGCCCCTACGGCCAGAGGCCAGCGTGCGCCCGCTGCCAGGCTCCTCGCCCCCAACACGCAGCTCGAGGAACCGTGGGACGTTCCTAATTGTATCGTCATTAGTGCAGTAGTTATGAATTGCTCACTACCATTAGTGATAAGAAGAGGGAGGATAAAATACGGATATGGAGGCTTAAGCTCCCTGCCTGTTACTTAGAAACTGGAGAAAGTTTCTGCAGATCCATTCGGCTCTTCCACCATCAATTAAACATTCAGAAAAACAGCTCTCCTGGGCAATAGGAAAGCGCTTTTACGTGCTCTAGCTCAGCCCTAACACTTTGAGGCTTAAACTTTCAGTACGTTGAATCTAATCCTTGTAAGAGACGCCGCGGTCCCTGCCCCGCGCCGAGCGATGCTGTCGCTGCAGAGCGGCGGGGGCAAATCCCCTGGAAGGGACGATGCCAGGGGCTGGGGCAGGGCAGCGGCGGGCAGGGAAGAGGGTGATGTACAGCAAAACCCAAAGAGATATTTCTCCGTAACGGTGGTGCCTACAAAGGCTACAGAAGGAGGAATAGCACAACGCCAGCTCACCCCCAACGCCGCCAGCTCAGCTGCCAGCCCACGGGAACTGGAGAAAATCACGGGGACTGTCCCCCAACAAGAGGGGTTTGCGGAGGTGGACTGGCAGAAACTTTAGAAGAAAGATTAAATAGGAGAAAAATATGAAATTGCCGGCAGCGCTTTTTATTGAGGTGAAAGAAAACTCGGTGGAGCGCAGAGGGGAGGTGACACCGTGCATTAAGGGAAATGTTTGTTGTTGTCCGATGTGATTTGTCTGACATACAGATTTCTTAATATTGCACAGCCACACATTTCAGGTCTAGGAAAATTTGCATGTGTTTGTTTAGTGGTCTGGGGGAGCCGCTAACGAGAATTCATAAATCCTCCGTTCTGACTTTAGCTGACGGGAGCCGCCTTTTATTTAAGCTCCTTAAATGCAATTTTGACAAAACCATAACATCAGATTAGAAACAAACAGCAAATTGAAGCTTGTTCGAGAGGGGTAGCGTGACAAGCAGCAAAACAAAAGCTCATGAATTGCCGGCCCAGCCCCAGCCACCGGCCCCAGCCGCTGCTGCCTCGTCTCGGGGCAGGAGACGCGCGCTGAGAGTTTTTGAGCCATGCAAAACTACTGCCTGCCATCGCGTGGGGAATTCACACTGCTGTATAAACCGCCCAGCAACTTGGCTGTCCTAATCCCAGACATTTTCAGAGACTGGGGAATGGAATATTTTTAGGATTACCTGATTAGAAGCATTTACTTAAAATTGCTCTAGTTAGGTTACTGAACATTACGGCCACAGAGGATGCTGTTGGTATGAATTAGCTACCTAAACAGTAGGTGATCAATCAGAGGAGATTTTTAACTGGTCTAACGAGTTTACTTACCAGAATATGCGGTCACGTCTTCCAGGTTTTATTTCAGTTTCCTCCAAGCAGCTAAAAATTCTTGCAGGGGCTGTCAGGGGTCCCTGGGAAAAGCAAACAGGGTGCTTATATATTATGCTTATATATTATACTTACAGTATAATTGGTTTGCAGCAAAAGGGCTTGGAGGGAGATACACGTAGGTGTGTAGGTGATATACGTGTGACTGATACCAGTTTCTCTGAATTTCCAAAAGATATTCAGCTGTAGCAAAAGAGCTGTGGGATTAGATGCTCTGAACCAGTGTCATTATTATGCACAGTTAGATTAAATCATACTTTTGTATTAATAAAAGGCACCCCCAAACTCAGGCTTTCATCACAAAACGGGGCGCCTTTCTGGGTGCATCCACAGCTTTCTCGATGAGCACTGAAAGTTAAATAAA
This sequence comes from Calonectris borealis, assembly GCF_964195595.1. NCBI lineage: Eukaryota > Metazoa > Chordata > Aves > Procellariiformes > Procellariidae > Calonectris > Calonectris borealis. Next base: position 28,167,631 of record NC_134320.1, read on the forward strand.
GCTTTCAAAAGGATTTATCAGGTAAATGTTATGGATTGCTGTGATTTAATTTATGGGATTAGTTTGACTTTCAATTACCAGGCTTCACACTGAATCACTTTATATTTTGAGCTCTGTAACTAGCACTCCTTACACTCGATCTTTCATTTAGAGAAGGATTATCAATAATTAGACACCATGGCCTTATTGATCAACTAATCAATAACCACATTAATCATCAGCAGTCTGAAAACAATTCACTCTTTGCATTAAAAGGAATCAGTGCAATCAAATTAGCATCCTTTGCTGCACACCCATCGCAGGTGGTACCTTTATGATAGATGTAATTTCTGAACCCGTCACTGCAGAGCTAGGAAGTGTTTTCTCTTTCTTTCAACTTCTTAATTAAGTTTGGGTCATTATTTCTTCATTGTCCAGTCTTTATTTGTCACTAACAATAAATTTTTGCTCACAAAGGGTATCAGGTGTAGAGACTGAGTCTCTGAAGATGCCAGTTTATCCAGACATGGACAATCCAGGAGAAACGCAAAGCTCCCTGGCTTGAACCCTGAGGTCCAGCCGTTACCTACATCCACATCGCCCCAGAGCTCGGCGGAGTGAGGTCCTGCTGCATCCCGAGCCAGCTGCTTTGCATAAACGTGTCTCTCTGAGTTTTTTTCCCCTTAGTCACTTAAAATGTTGCCAGGCATTACAAATAATTACACCTTCGTATTATCCAAGTTACATGGATTTTACTTAATCCAGAGCGGAACACCTGATTAAGTTTGCATTTTCTCTTACTCAGCCATAAAAAACATTTATAGCCATCCCTCTCCATCAATCAGGTGAGACTATTAGGAAAACAACAAACCACCCAATAAATTATCCTAATCTGTTGTAAAACTGATCTTAGTAATTAATTTAGTCAATCGTATTTAACCAGTTGGAAAGTAGCCTAAATAATGTAATCACATTGGGTATTTCATGGAATAAAACCTGAGAAGGCCGTAAAAATAATTCAGAATAACAGGAAACTATCATTTTGTTTGTCGATATTATGCAAACTGGTGGCTCGGGTAGGCAGATGGGCTCGGGTACAGCCGTAAATCGCTTTTTGTGGCGGGTCTTTGGGCTGGACGGTAGCTGGTGGGGGGAGACCGTCGCGAGGCTGAACCGTGGCGGCTTCCAGCTCCGCAGGTGGGGGTGGCTCGTGGGGGTGGCCACCCGTGGGCAGAGGGGGACCTGCTTCACCGAGACACCCCGGGACTGGCCTCAAAGCGCCGGCTCACTGGTGTGGCTCCTCAGCCCCCGCAGCTAAGGGAGAACCAATGTAAGCAGGTGATCTTCACGGGGGTCAAGCCTCGGGGCTTCAGCAAGAGGTTTGTTCCTTGAGAGAGTCGAACAGCAATTCAGGATTTGGTCCGCAGCAGGGAACGCGCAAGGTCTTTTTGTGTGTTCATTAATTCCATTGATTTGCCCCTCGCAGTGACATAAAGATGCCCTGGAAATGGCCATCAGTGCACGAACCCGTGTTTCTGGTGGCTGGGACTGTCCGAAGCGGGAGGAAGACTGGTACACGCTCAGCTGCATGGACTGGGATGATGAAAACCAACCCACACCTCCCGAAAGGGCAGTTCCGCTAGAAAAGGGCAGTGCCCGTTGCCAGGGACTTTTACAAGCACCTCGACATGGGTCGCAATCTTCCGACCTGTTTTATCGGTGAAGTATTTTTAATGGAGAGAGAGGGCAGACGTGCTTGCTTAACCGTGTTCAACATGTAGAGTCAGCAGTGGGAAAATAGGAAATAAACAGAAAGGGTCATGGAAGCGCACAAAGGTTTGCACTGAATCCGGTTTGCAGATGGCTCATTTACTCGCAAGAATTTCCCAAGTCAAGATTATTAATAGGGCTGTGGGCTCAGAAACACAGAAATGCTAATGGCAAGCTGGAGCTTTCTGATATCATTTATGTATTCAGCTTCCAGAGGAATCATTGGATTGTGCATGTCCTGCTGGAAAGGACACATTTGTTTCCTTCTTCTAAATAGATCCATACCCCTGCCTCCCATATCGGGATCTGATTGTACACTTAGAAATTTCAGCAGGCTAATGGCAACTTCATGTATAATTTAGAGGAAATACGTGTACTGCAATTTATCAAGTTAAATAACACACGTCACGCCTATGGCCAGGGAGGAAGAGTTTTCTACAACAAACACTAAAAACGCACTATCGGTGGGACGAACGTCAGAGAGGGGGAACGAGGTGCAAAGGCGTGCGCAGCCATGATGCAGGGATGCACAAGGATGCCTTGGACCACCAAAGAGGGGTTCGTCGCCAGGAACCACACTCCTGGTGCTCTGTTGGAAGACCAACCGTGCGGGCTGGCAGACACGCATGGAGCTCCCGCATGTGGTTGTTTCTTGCTCCTTGCCAGGCACATTATAATTTTTTAAAATGATAAAACCATTTCTTAATCACATCTCCTCATTCTTCAAATTAATGAAGGACTTGTTCAAGGCTCTCCTCTCCAAAAAAAGCAATCAAAAAACTGGCAAAACAGAAGCGGCGGCGTATGTTTCCCTGCCGCTGTCACCCGAGACCTTTGACTGATAGCGACTGAAGCTTTTGTGTTTAACCCATGTAGCATTAAACCTTGCAGCACGGGCGGAACGTGGGAACAACAGCGCGTGCTGTTTTGTTTGATGTAACAATATGTGCCACCGTTGTGAGAGGCTTAAACTGTCTGTATGGAATATTTTAACATTGATGCAGTTTGCGCTAGAAGAAGTTTTTAGCGGTGAGTCGCAGGAGATGTGGCAGGAGGGCAGCTCCCCACCCGGCGCGGGAGCGGGGCTGCTGCTGGGGGACGTGGTTCCCCGTCCCTGCATGGGCTCGTCCTCCGTAATACAGCGGAGACCAGTGAGCCCCCTCCCAATGCAATTATTATTAATTAGATGATATATATATAGGCAATAATTATTGTTGCAGTTATATAATACACTCAAATGTGTTTATCAATATCCATAGCGTAGCCATATCCATACATCCCCGATTTCTTTGCTGGTGACTATGAACCAAGAAGCCACGGCTGCCCAACCTACCATACCCTGGCAGTTCCTCCTGCTCAGTCACCTGCTCGGTGCATAACATCTTCCAGCGCTGTGAAAAAGGAAAAATAAAATAGAAACCAGAGAGACCTTGCATTTGGAGATGCTTCGAAAGCGGAGTGGAGGATTCAGCCCTGGGATGCTGGAGCCGCTCGTGGTGCTGGTCCCAGCTCAAACCTCACTGCGGGAGTGCTTTCTGCTGGCTATTTTGGTTTGAGTTGGGTTTTTGTTGAACTGTAAACCTCTTCACTGGGAGACAGTTCGAAACTTCGCTCGAGACAGGATGCACAAATGCTCAGAGACTGCGCTTGCAGTGTTTAGAGCTTGGGTACTGCAGTAACTCATAGGTTAGTAGGCTATTCACAACTCCCTTTCTTATTTTATTTAGTGTCTCTGTCTTTTGGGTTAGCCAGTAATTCTGTCCCTCACCCCGACAGCAGGAAAAAAGAGGACTGGATGGAGCACACTGGGCAGCGGTCCTGGTTCCCAGCCACGCTGATGACGGGGTTTCGTTCGCTCTCCCATGGTGCCAGCGAGATTTCAGCTACAAACGTTAGATCTGCACGCAGAGGGATGACGGCATGCGCTGCGCTGAATCCTTTACTTAAGCACCATCCTCAGCATCCAAGCCACCTTGAACTAGGGTCAACATTTCCAAATCCAACAGTGCGTTCAGTCTCCTTTTTGCCTGTTTCGCGTGTTGTATTTTACGAGCACGCAGTGCGGAAAGCAGGTCGGTTTTAGCTTAGGGAGGGGAACGCTCCCTGCAAGAGGGCAGGTCTTCACAGCCGGGTTTTGCTGGATCCCTGCCCTCCGCGGAAGGGCGGCAGCTCGGCCGCAATATCCCATCAGCGCGCAACATCCCACGGCCGCATCTCCAGCAGCATCCATCCCTGCATCCCGCCCTTTGCAGGTGGGACCCCCCGGTGCACGTGCGGGGGCTCGCAGAGGAGCCCCCCGGGGCCAGGCAACCCCCGCCTCTGTGCCCAGGGCGACTTCTCTCTGCAAACAGCGCCGCGCAATAAAGCCCAGCTTAAAAGACCCATAAAAATAGCAATTATAAGACACGAAGTGATCTGAGGAAGGGCTGGCGCAAAGAGGCCTCCCTCCTTTGATGTTTATTGCCACAGCGGAGCAAATGCGAACAATGCTGGTTTTCATGAACACTTCTTAGCATTCAGTATTTCACATTTGTTTCCAATTTTAACAGTTAACATTGTATGCTTTCATTATGCCATTGTCTAAGGAATCGCTCAGGCCATAGCGGTTGTAATTTATCTTTTGTGCTACGTAATTTGGAGCAGTCCAGGCCAGAAAGGAACATCTGTATTGAGGGACCGGCATCCACGCGCCCTGCACTCCTGCACCGGGACGTGTTAGAAGGTCACTTTCCTCATAAACTTCGTTATCGCTGTTGGTTTTATTCATTATATTTGACATATTAAGCTTCTGTATCTTGGCATAAAGGACACAATATTGCAGCATATTGGCAAGCTCATTTGCTTTTCACAGCTAGTGTTGTGTCCAAATATCAGTCCCCGGGGAGCAACACGTGTATATAGACTGCAGGAAAATGAGCCTCAGCAGCAGGTGGCCTTTTGCAGCCTAATGAACATGGCAATCTGTTACGAGCACGGCAAGGCTTTTCACCAGACAATTAGGCAACTAAGCATGTAATTATTCAGGCCAACAAGAAGAGGCTCTTCTCTAATTTCATCTTTTCATTGCTGTTTACTCACCCACACTCCCCTCATTAATGAGAGATTTTCCAGTCTATGCTAATTGGTTTCAATAACATTCATTTCGGTTGAAAGGGAACGATTCTGTTAATTGAGAATCGAAAGCATCTTTTCATTTCAAGTGCGTCCTGCTATGGAAATCTGAACACTCTCAACAGGTTCGAGCTAATGAAATTAAGTTACACAGCCACCGGTGGTGTAATAGAAATAAAGTAATTTATTTTCACTGAAGCATGTGCTATAGGTCCTGAACAATTAATCCAGCTCGTTCGGGAGAGCCATCGGAGAAGGCGATTTTGAATAAACAGGGCTGCCTGCTTCAGATCTGTCGCTGTAATTCTCAGGGTGGTTTAAGTGCTAAGCTTTCCAGCACGACCTGAAAATGTTTAATGAGAAGGAGACGCGTTTACGGAAACACTAATTCTTTAATAGCTGTTTGGAAAAAAAAAAAACAAACAAAAAAGAGCACAGAGCTTGCCAGCCTGCTAAGTGCAAGGGTGGGTTAAAGCATCGTAAAAGAAATAAATGGGTGGTTCCCGGCTCCGAAATTGGAGACCACCTCGCGGCACGTGATGCTGAGAAGGACTGTGGGGCTGTAATCCTATTTCTTCAGTATTCGGGACCGGGAAAGCAAGAGGGAACTGAAGCCCAAGAAGCGAATATGGGATTGTTTTCGTTGACCACAAGTACTAGGAACTATTTTTAAGGAAAACCGAGTTTCTCAATTGTTGACGTAACTTCTAGCGTTCAGGCTTTAAGGAAAACTTTGGCCACCACAAAACAAACATGAGCACATCTGCAGGCAGCACCGAGGCAGAGAAGGCAGCTCGGAGGTGCCCGAGCATCCCGCCCGGGGAGCAGTCCTGCTCCTCATCTTGGAGTGACTGGTCAGTGCGGGTCAGTGCAGTGGCCGTTAATTAATTAAAAATAAATTTGCGGACTGAGAACTAGAGTCTCCAACCAATGCCAGGACAAAGGGATGGCTTTTCCACCTGGGAAAAACCAGGAAACTTTGAAAACTTCAGTGCTTCAGTGTGGAGGAAACAAAAGATGGAGCGTGCACGAGCTCTTTCTGTATCCAGATACAAGCCTATGTGCACAGGCATATGGAAAGTCTCTGCAGCTACATATGTAATTATTTATTGTTCAAGTACGATGCAGTATATATTTAAAGTATCTCATGGTCATCCAAAATACTTACATAAACAACTGAATAAAAAAACCCCAAACCATACGTTTTCTTGACTTCATGAATTTTTAAGGGAGACTTCCAGCTTTCCCTACCTTCCTGGTATTAAAACATCCTGCTGAATATATTCTAACAGGAGTGAAACTACAGCGTGCAGCTTTTGTTTTTACCCGATGATGGAAGGTCCTGTTCCCAATCGATGTGAATAATCCACCCTCTGTGCTGTTCTTCCAGCCAGAGTATTTGTTTGGTGGGAGATGCCCTTTCCACCATCAAGAAGAGGAATCTGGGGTTGTTGCAGTCGCTGGTTGTGTTTTGTGTTGGCGTTATTTGTAAGCATTTATGCAGGCATGGGGTATGTAAATGCTAATGCTTTTTCTTTTTTTTAAAAGCTGGCTTCCAAAATGCATAATAGGCAGAGACTTATAAAATAATACACTGCAGACTGTTATGAATATTTCAAAGAATTATTTCTTTATTTTGTGCATAGCTCATCGCGCTGACATTTGATTCATAGCTGCACAAATGTACCTGGGGTTGCTAAGGTTACCCAATTTCATTCACCCATGGATAGTTGAGATCTACATAATCCCATCAGATCATCCACTGCATTTCAAAGTGATATTGATGAATGGTGCCTTGCTCGGATGATACGTCCATTTACATGTGATATATCTCACGATTCCTGTCTTCTAAAATATTGTGGCTGATGAAATTTCACATTATGTGCATATACAGAAAGCAGAGGTCTGAGTCTTTTTTCTCAGTTTGAAAAGACCCCAGAAGTAGGAACCAAGGGGGGTTGTTTTGTGCTTGAAGCTCACTTTTTCTACAGAAATTGAGAATATTGTGACTCTAATATCAGACTTTGGTTTTGTCACAAGAGCATGGAAAAGGATCCGGCTCTCTGCGGCGGTAGCATCTCCTGGGTGTCTCCAGAAAGGCTCAGCACCTTGCTTCACTGAGCCAGAGCTTGCTAGTAGCAGCCTCATCACCTTTTAGTGCGGAATATCCCATGAAAGCTGAATAGCTTTGCTAGCAGAAGTTTTAGAGCCAGGCTGGGCATTGTGGCTCTCGGTGTGGCAGCGCAGGGTGGGGAGGGCAGCCGGGGCACCTTTGGGAAGGGGGGCAAGATGCAGGACAGAAACGTGGCCATGACCGTGGCCGTGGCTGTGGCCGTTTCCACCCGGTGAGCCCCGGGGCCGCGGGCCAGCAGCACGGCAGGAGGCTGCTCTGGGCACCGCAGTGGCAAAGCCAGCACAGCTAGCGGGCAAAGACACCCTGCCTGCCTAATATTTTGGAAAATATTTCGGGAAATCCGGTGCGCGTGTAATGCTTGCTCTGCCATTTGCTTTGTATTTATTTTTGGCGTAGTAAGCAGTGAACCTGGGAGCCGGGGCGAGAGCCAGGCGAGGGGCACCAGGCGCCCATGGCACCAGCCCAGCCTTGCCCTCCGGCAGCGAAGCTTGCTTCCTCCAAAGAGAAAAGAAACACGGCGGAGGAAGGTTGTGCCCCGTCGGGAGCCCCGTGGGGAGAGCCTCTGCAAAGGAGCCCCAAAACCCATCCGTGGTCCTTGGCATCACCGAGGTGCGAGCACAACCTGGCCGCTGCACGGCAAGCCCTGCTGCCGTCCTCAGCCATGCCCTCTGCTTCCCACATGTATTATATGCAGTATATATTAATCTCTATATTATAAACCACAGCTAAGCCATAGGCGCCCTTTTATTTGAATTTACAGAAGCGCAATAGCAACCATCAGCCGCTGAGTGTTCAGAGACAGGGAAGACGTTAACTCCATCAACCAGCAAAATCCAAACCGAAGCAAGCCCCTCTCCCTGTGCCCCCTTTTCTTCAGAAACTCAGCCCAAACCACATCACACAGGGCTGGGAAGTGGTGGAGCTGTGGTCTCGGTGGGACCAAGGCACCGGGGGCCCGCAGCATCCCCCGGAGAACCCCCAGCCAAATCTAAGGTGGATGCAGCCAGGGCGGTTATCCTCGGTGAGCATCCCTCACCGCTCCGGTACGCCGTCGGCCCTGCCGGGAGCCCGTGGGGCGGCACCCCTCTTTGCATAAAATGCATGAAAATCAAACAAATTTGGCGAGAGCAGGCGTGGCTCAGGAGCAGGACAAGGACCGAATGTTTCAGGTCATTTATTCACAATGGATAATGCCAACAGATCTCGTTAGCATCTTACTTCCAAGCCGAGAGATGTTTGTAACAAACCTCCTCAGAGATACATTTGTAAGGGAAATGAAGAAACTGTTATTGAAGCAATATGAAGCTGGAGCCTGTGCAGTCCCGAAAACCTACGCTATATTTCATCCTTTAAAAGCTATCATTTTACTTAGCAAGCTGCTTACTACAATTATACAATGTTTTTCTTGGCCCCCAGCTACATTAAACATCCATTTTATAGCGTTCACTGTATTACCCTGAAAGCCTGGCTCCCGAGGAGGGGCTTATAAAGGGTTATACTGTAAAAAAGTACACGGTTTCCTCATTAACTTTATAGTTTTACTGCCTTGTTTTGGGGCACCTTCCCTTCCTCCCTCTCCGCGGCCGGTGGGGCTGAGCACCGTTACTTTACCCAAAAGTATTTGGCTGGGGTCGTTTTCCAACAGCATCCTCTGCTCTCGGCTGCAAAGCCCCTCCTAACGCGATGCGAAGCCCCTCCCAGCAAAGCTCCCGCGCTGATCTACCTGGCTCTCCCAGCATTTACCCACCGGTGGCTCCTTCGCTATCAAAAATAAGGCACGTCCGCAGCGGCGACGGGAAAGCTCCCCTCCAGAGCTGCCCGCCGCAGTATTTATGTTCCCACACCTTCCCAGGCCAGCTGGACTTTTTTACACCCATGCACATTATCGAGATAGTCAGACCAGCCGATTAAATCATGTTTGAACATACGTAAAATCTGTTCTCGTTCCTGCACAGCCCGGGCGATCGCACCCTGTCACACAAACGGGATTTGACTGCTGCTAATTATGGGCAGATAAAAAATGCTGGGCTCTGCAGAGGCCTCCCGAAGCAGACAACGTCTATAGCTGTTGATTATTAAGGCCTATTATATATTGATAGGTTAGGATTTATTACTGAAAGCAGAACCCAATTGCTGGGGATTGGCTGGTAGTGGGGCGCTGGGGAATAGGTGGGGGGCTGTTAGCCCGGGGTAATCTATCAGGGGGAGGAGGAGCGTGCTCGAGCAATTAGGGAGCCAGCAATCCCACCGATGCGCTATCGGCAGCCTAATAGAGATAATGGGTTTTACTGGACAGGACGGGTACAGCGCTGCTGGGGAAACAGTGACATTAGATAAATAGAAAAATGGCTCATTAAGACATGATGATGGCTGCTGCGAAGCAATGCAACGAAGGGCGCGAGGCACCAGAGTGTCTAGCTGGAGCAGATCCTCCCGATACGGGCGGATGTTGGAGGGAAACCTATATAGCTCCGAGTTTAAGGGCATACATTATGCTGGTGTTTGTGACAGAATTAAGCTATTTCCATCCGAACGTGTTTCTTATTACAGTCCCCCTCCCCACGATACTATTTTTACCGCCTCGGTGCCTGCACTGTGCGCTGCCCTTTTTTTTTTCTCAAGTTGTTTGTAGCCCGGCTGTAAATACCCGTCCTGCCCGGGGGTAGCGGTGCTGCCAGGTCCTCCCCGAAACTCGCCTGCTGCCGGGCACCAGCCCTGGCTGCCACGGCGGTGGCAAAGGGCAGTTCAAAGCTACAGAAGCCCTCCCCTGCAAGAGAGCATCTTCTGGAGGGCCAAACCCTCCATCACCCACCGCCAGCATGTGGGAATGGTGAGGAACCCTCTATACCCACTCCTCCGTATCTGTTACAGTCTTGCTAAACAGTTCTGATCCAGGAAGGATTGGAAATTGGCTTCGAACGCAGTAATCTGGACTTCATAAAATGCGCGATCTGTTCACGTGCAAGGAAGTCTGAACCACCACCGCTCCTGGAAATGGCAGGCGGATTTTGAGAGAAGCAGCTCTCCAGAATGAGAATGTGTTTTACCTTCACAATTAGTGTCTCGCTATTAAGCGAAGACCCTGAGTGCTATAATTAATATCTTACGATGCCGCAGCTGAATTACGAAGGTACTATTTCACGCACAGGAATAAATGAATACTTCTACTATAAACCCATTAAAGATGTGCAGGCAGCAAAGTGTATAGGTTAATAAAGTGTTCAATAATAAATAAATTAAGATACCGGTAATAAATTACCTGGTTTTGTCATCATCCAATTTGTGAACCACAGTGTATCAGAGAAAAAATTCGTATTGGATTTGTGCTGCTTGAATTAATAGGGGACGGGCACTGGAAAAGGCTGCTGGCTGTGGGGACCGAGGCGCGGGGTGAGCATCGCTACCCGGCGAATACCACACGCATCCCTCCCTCTTCTGAAAGGAGGCAACGAAAGAGTACGGCTGAAGATTTTCTTCTTCTGAATATTTCAGTTTAACTGAATATAAATAAATCAAACACTTCCAGACTCAGCAGGATCCTACCTCCTGCAATATTGCTCTGTCATCCTATTCCTGCCCGGGCTTCCTTCGGCATCGGCCCGGCTGCATCTTTTATTAGCTCTGCGCTCACGACTGGCCGTGGTTAGCATTGAGTTACAGTAAAACCCAACGGCAGTTGCGAGGTTTTCCATCCACCGGGTTGTCTTACCAGCAGAAGGAAAGCCAGACGGCGTTCGGCTGGGAGCGAGCCCGTCCCAGCGGTGACAGCTCTGCCCCGCTTGCTGGGGGTGCCGGCGGCAGCACCCCGGCACCCGCTGCCCCCGCCCCGCCAACGAGACGGGTCCTGAGGGAGTCCCGGTGCGGGGGTCTGCACGGGGCCAGGCGGCAGAGACCGTGTCCCCGGTGAAGGGCGGGTACAAACCCCACTCCATCCAGGCTCCGGGTTGGCTCCGGACTTGCTCTCCTTCTCCATAAGACGTGCCGCATATAACCTGGGAATAACCCAGCCCTTCCCAACGGGGCCGGTTATTTTTCTCCTCAGCGAACATTAAGGGAATAACTCGCGAACGCTGAGCAAGTAAATGAATTGCACAAACTAAGCCGCAGGAGCACAACCAGCGTGAGTCCGGGTCGGTGGAAAGCAGGCTCCGCAACGACATCTGTTTTAGTGCTCGGCGCATCGCTGCGCCCTCAGCCACCGTCACCCGCGACCGGCTGGCCGCCTCCTACGCAAGGGAAAGCTCCTGGATGTATATCCCATGTCAGGGCAGGTTTTATTAAAAAAGAGATTTAATAACAATTAGGTAGTGTGCTGAGGTACTCCATAATTGCCCTTTATATTTAGCACGACTTTTCCATGAGCCTCCTGCAAGAAGCGTCCATGCAGAGCGGGCCGGGCCGTTCCCCGTGGTGTCTGCGGAGCAGTCCCGCCGTGCAGCAGCACCTCAACACCGGCACAGCCGAACACCCGCCTGGAGCTGGCCATGTGCTGCTGATCTCACAGGTACGGCCCCGCCGTCGGTGCTGGGGAAGGCGCTGGCATGGCCGCGCTGCCTGGTGTCAGGAAGCTCAGCCCTGCCCCACTCGTCCCCGAGACGCTGAGCTGGGGTGAGGTGGGACATGCTGGGGTGTGCTAGGGTGTACTGGGATCGGCTGGCACGTGCTGGGATGAGCAGGGCGAGCTGGGATGTGTTTGGACATGCTGGGATGAGCTGGGACATGCTGGGATGAAGTAGGATGTACTGGGATGAGTTGGGACATGCTGGGACATGCTGGGATGAGCTGGGACATGCTGGGATGAGCTGGGATGTGCACCACCGCGCTCAGCTCCCTGGTCGAGACCCACGCCAAGGGCAGGGGCGAAGGGCACAGGCACTGCTCTCTCCAAGCCTCCACCTTTCCCACCACCTCTTTATTCCGACTCGTGTTTCCCCTGGCACGCGCAGGCAGCAGGACGTGACTGCTGCTCGCAGATACCAGACAAAGGGAGGGAAGCAGAAATTTGGCGGAGCGCCTTCATTTTGGAAACTCTTACATCACTGTCGAACGCGGCGCATGAAACATTGCGACCCTCACGGCAACAGCAAGCCAAATTATTTCCAAAGGCATGCCTTAAGGTTTTCCATGAATTTCTCTGAAGATTCATGAGATCAAGCTATTTTACTGAAGCAAGCTGAGTTTTACTGACACGGTCTGCTCAGACGATGACCACACCCGATAGCAATAATCCGTACGGATGTATTGATCTTCAGCTTTGATGGTGCCTTGGCTCCTGGTGGGTGAGGGCATGCAAAATGCAGATTGATTTAAGAAAGAGCTGCCAGGAAGAGCTGGGATAACTGCAGAGGTGGCAGAGGCACCTGGTTTACTCATCAAATATTTGTCCTCAAACCTGATGTTGTCCGCAACGCCGTAGAGGCGGCTGGAGGAGCCCTGCTCCCAGGGGAGGGGCGAGGTTGGGAGACTGGGTGAGATGCGTGGCCTGAGCATCCATGGCGGCGATGGGACCAAAGGCGTCGGCAGCCTCCGAGGAGGGAAGCGGGTGATTTCACACGTCTTGTGGCTTCTCGGTGGGGTCGGAGCATCCCCCTGCCCCTCCTTGGGGTCTCCCAACCCCACGCCCCTCGCTGCCGCTTCGCTGCCGCAGGTCTGATCCCCCCTGGGCTACATTAAGCCCCTCTCAGTACTCAACCCTGCTCTTCTCCAGGGCCTCATCTTTGCTTTCTCTTCCTGACACGGATGTTAAAGACATTCCCGGGGAGATAACGCAGCGTGGAGGCAATACGAGACCCAGGCTTTGTGAACCGAAGCTGCATGAACCATAATGCTGGCCCATGCACGCTCATTACACTTAATTTGCCTGTGCTGATTTCCAACGCACGCAGCAGACGGGGCGAGCAGGGCTCCCTGAAAGCCCAGGTCTTCGTCCTGGCTTACGCCGAGTCTCCCCGGGCTGCTGGGGCTGCTCCTCCCGGCCAAGGGGGCTGACGGACCACGGGCCAGGGCCGGGGTGGGCACCGAAAACCAAGGGAAACAACAAAAAAAGCCATGGCGGTGGTTAAAAATGTCTTGTGTTTCTTTCCTGCGTGAGGGAAACTATTTAAACTGGCACAAAATAAATTTAAGGAGCATATTCTTGGAATTACATAGAAAAATACCCCGTACGTTTTGGCAGCAGCTAAACATATCCTTAATAGAATTCATATGGGGCCTGGAGTGATCACAATGTTTGGAGAGGAGCCAGATAGTAAGTAATTTAAACATCACAGGAAATTAAATTTTAGAATTCAATTTTGCATAAAGTTTTCTGTAATGAAAATGTCACACATAAATTATGAAGTCTGATTATATTCTTTTTTGACTTTTTAATAAAATAATAGAGGCACTTGACAGTCAAGAACAAATGCATATTTTATGTGAGGAGCATTACGTTAAACAAACGTCCTCTGGAAATAATGGAACAGATGTTAACACTGCTATATCAGTTATCAGGTGCTCTGTTAAACAGCTTCAAACACAAGTATTTATTAAAAATGCTAACAGGATTGTCTCTCAGGGTTATCTAATTGTAGGCTTAAAATGTAGATGTTTAATGTAATTAATTATATGTGTAGAATTATATAGTTAGGCAATAATTTATTGTATATGTCCACATATAAATTATACGCCGCTGTTAATATATAATTAATTCAGTACAGGCAAGGAGAATGACTTTGGTGAAAACACAAACTTGTTCATAATAGAGCGATAAATCAAAACTAAACCAAATTTCCCCTTCATTTCGATGGAGGGACTCAACGCTGTTACACGTTTCTGGGTGCCTCTCAAACTTCACCCACCCCTGGGGACTGCTGAGCCCCCGGATTGGGCTGAGACCCTGGGGGGGCACAGAGAGAGCCCGGAGACCCCGCTCCACGCTGCTGCTCGTCCCTCTCATGCGGCGGACACTGTGGTGGGCATCATGGTGGTCATCGTGGTGGGCATCGTGGCGGGCATTGTGGTGGACATTGTGGTGAGCATCGTGGTGGGCATCATGGTGGGCATCATGGTGGGCATCATGGTGGGCATCGTGGCGGGCATCGTGATGGGCATCGTGGTGAGCATCGTGGTGGGCATCATGGTGGGCATCGTGGCGGGCATCATGGCGGGCATCGTGGCGGGCATCGTGGCGGGCATCGTGGTGAGCATCGTGGTGGGCATCATGGTGGGCATCGTGGTGGGCATCGTGGTGGGCATCGTGGCGGGCATTGTGGTGGACATTGTGGTGAGCATCGTGGTGGGCATCGTGTGGGCATCGTGGCGGGCATCGTGGCGGGCATCGTGGCGGGCATTGCAGCAGGCAGCATGTCCCAAATGTGCAAAATCAGCCCTGCAAGAGCCACCAGGAACAGATTTAGATCAGCAAAACTTTATTGATTATCAACAAACACGGTTTTTGGCCAAGGGCATTACTCTGCAGCCTTGCTATAATAATACCAGCTCTTGGCTTTGTGGGTTTTTTTAATATCCTGACAAAGCCCTTGGTGGGTCTTTTCGCCCAGCATGCACTGGGCGGGCATTTCAGCTGGGGGCAGGCAGCTGGGGCTGCCCGCAGGTGGTGGGCAGGATGGGACCCCTCTCCTCCCCGAGGCTTGGGATGCTGTTGGCTTCCCCTTGGGGGAGAGGGATGCAAAGCCCCGGTTGAGCACGTCAGGAGGCATCAGGATGCAACCCTGACGCTGGCTGCATCCCAAAAATTATCTTTGCACGGAGCAGACGGAGGGATATCTTCACTCCTAACACGGAGATGTCAAAAAGCTACATCCCTTCGATAGCGGACGTTAAAAAAAGCCTGGCACAGCAGCTGCTGAACCAGCCCCGAGGGTGGCCGGAGCTGCCGGAGGGCTGTGCGGGGGGAAGTCCCCAGCGTTGCCCTCGGGCTCCCCGGCACGCTCAAATGCAGCACACGCGTTTCGGCATGGACCCCCCACGTTCCTGGCCTAATACATTATAAGTGTGCAAAGTGCCGGCTGAAGTCAGTAAAATACATCAGTGGTTCTGCAGTTTGTGCTCATACGTAGCGGCCGGTCCCCTGCCCCTCGCTCATCCTGGGTCCAGGCGAAACCAGTGGCACGCGTGGCATGTCCCTGGTGCACACCCCCACCGCCGTCCCCAGGAGGGGACCTGGTTTCCCGCGAGGAGCATCGCGGCTGCGCTGCTTCGCATCCAGGGCTCCCGCAAAAACACGGCCGCAACGGGCTGCAGCCTCTTAAAAATGTAACGCTTTAAATGGCTTTGAAAAATAAAGTCGGATTTGTTTCCTCGGATTTAAATTGGTAAATTATTTGAATTTCTCCACCCCTAGGTGAATGATTTAGATGGCCTTGACCCCAGTCTGACTGCAGGGATTAATGTGGTATAATGATTGCTGAGGCTATCATTGCAGCAGGCATCATTAATTATCCTTATTGATTGTAGCTTTCAAAGATAAAGCATTATGCTGACTGGAAAATACCCTCTTCCTGCAAGGTCAAGGCTAAAATAGGGCAGCTAAATAATTGCATTAACAAACAAAGAAATAAAAATAACCTCTCGGAGAGCTGTGTAATTAAGATCCAATTACAACGTTTGGCTCTGCTGGCGGAGAGACACTGTCTGGTGCAGGGTGGGACGCGGGATGCGGGATGTGGGATGCGGGATGAAGGATGGGGGAGCCCATGGGATGGCTCCTGCCGCGCTCACCTGCAGCCCCGCGAGGGCCTGGAGGGACTGCTCTGAAAATACCCGTGGTATGTTAAATGAAATTTGTCAGATGAAGGAAGTGATAACTGCCCCAAATCCTATTGTATTACTTCTGGATCATACAGTGGAGTTGAAAGACATCCCAGGGATGTTGCCGTCGATGTCCCCCTTTTCCCTCCCGCAGCTTTTCTGGCCGCACCGAGCAGCCGGGTGCCGCGGGGACGCTCGGCTGCAGCTTGCCCCTGCATGCCGGCGAGCTGTTCACCCTGCGCCACCGGGCACCCCAGCGCCGGCGTTCCGAAGGAAAAAGGTGCCTTTAGAAAAACAGAGCGGAAACCCATGCTGCAGCCACGGTGCAGAAATGAGTGCAGTCTGCTTACATTTATTTTCCTTAATCGAAACAACAAGCGGGGAAGGCAGTGCCAGCTGCATGTTCTCAAGCATCCAAACCCCATCTTTAAGAACAGCTTAGGCGGGAGGAGAGCAAGCCTTAGCCTGAGCGCTGGGTGGGAGCGGCGATTCCCGTCTCCTCCAGACCAGGGCTTTGCAAACGCGTTAACGTTTGCAGAGAGCGAGGAGCGGCGAAGCGCTGTACGCGTACGTTAGCTCGCTGTTGTTGAAGCCCTAATAGTGGCTTTCATTTGGGTGCAGGTGACAGCTGGCCCCGCTGCACCGTCGACCGCAGGCGGCATGTCACACGTGGCCGGGGAATTACCACTGCGTCTTTTAGGAGAATTTGCCTAAAGGTCTCAGTTTATTTTCTGTTTTGTCATGTGGTCTGTCGTCTGATAGGATGTGATGTGAGGTTGTGAAGTGCGTTTCGAACGGAAACATTTTTTTGACATCCATTTAATTAGAATTATTTTAATTAAAACATTTGTCATTATGAACCAGACGATCTGGCACGCCAATTCGACAGTCTGCTTGCTCTTCGTCATTAGAAATTTTCAAACCAATACAATAATTTATTTAATCGTGGATACCACTTCCCATTTAAGCAATTATACAGCTTGATTTTCAGCTGAGAGACCAGGAAAGATCACCTTCCATCACGGGGAATCGCTCCCACCATGGGGTTATTTATCCCTTACAATGGGTTTTGCAAAGCGAGATCCTGGAGGATGCAAGCAGCAGGCTGGACCCAGCCGGGAGAGGCTTTGCAGGAGCAGGGCTGATGGCAGAACTGTCCCAGCTCCCATCCCGCAGGATGGTTCCCCTCTGCTGGAAAGGCACTGGGTGAGAAACCTGACCACCTCCTGCCCACAGGACGGGCTGGTTTGCTCGGGGAGAGCCTGGCAGCCTGCAGCACCCCGGCAAGGGATCCTGCTTCTGTCCCTGGAACAATATGACATTTATTCCAGCCTCATACATAACGTCTTCCCCAGAGCCCTGAAAAAGCACACAGGGCGTCTGCAGGGGCATGAGGCCGTACCCTGGGAGGATCAACGCTCTTTGGTTGCTCCCCTTGCAGGGTCGACCTCAAGGAATTAATAGATGAAGCCAAAGGGTTTCGCTTTTCAGCTGGTTTTCTGCCGAGGCGATCCAGAAGAGCTGGAAAGTGGACGTGACGTGGTGATGCCGGGAGGTCCCAGGGCTGGATCCTGCTCCTGTGCTCCCCTGGGATGGCTGGCGTGGGCTAGGAAGAGCAGGCGCTGTGCTGGATGTGGGCCAGCGCCCGCGGCAGGGTGGCATCGGCTCGGCGCCTGCCCCTGACAGCTTCATTAGCCAGAGACGAACCTTTGCAGAGTTAGAGATGTCACGTTAGGTAATTAATAACGTCCCCCAGATATGCAGATTTTCCTGGGCTTTTTGGACAGAATAGCCGGCGAGCAGTGCGGTACGAGCTGGTGGTGGAAAACCTCTTGAAGAATTGTGCAGTTCTTTAGAGTTATCACTCATAATAGGTTGCAAAAGGGGGAAAAAAAATGCGAAAAGGCAACTATAGGAGCAAAAATAGTTTGCATTATTGCTCGCCCTGTGAAAAAGCAAGGTGCAGGATGTAAAGCACCGGGGGAAAGCCGGCAACAATAGACCCCATAGCAACAACAACTTCTAAGGGGGAGCGGGCGGCGCGTGGCTGCTGCAGATCCCACTGCCCACCCCTTGATCTCAGCGCGCCGGCCCCGGGGGGACAAAGGCCCCCCGCCGCCCCGCCGCACAATGGCAGCTCCTTCTTCCCGGCACAATGTGCCCGGCGCAGCGGGGCGGCGGCGAGGGGTTGGCAAACTGCGTCCCTGCGCCCCTGCACCCCGACAACCTTGCACCCCAACAGCCCTGCACCCCTCCAGGGTGCACAGCGAGGGTTGGTGTGGGCAGGAGGAGGAGGGCTGCGGGGTGTCAGGGGGCAAGCGAGCCCATCGGGGTCCCGTCCTGCCCTGGCCAGCGTGCACCATGCCAGCATCTCAGGGACACCTCCTGCAGCATCCCGTGCAAAGGCACGCCAGCTTCCCCGCTCGCCCGTCCCCCCGCCGCCACCAGCTCCACCGCTGCCCTCACCCTGCGGGAACTATTTTTAACGTTCGGGGGACTGCTGCTGCCTTTCCCCGCCTTTGTCACCGAACGCAAACCCCCAGGTTCCAACCGCATTTCTCTCATTGCATTAGCGAAAGCCGGAGTCGTTTTGACTCAATTTTTACATGCAAAGGTCATCATTAAAAAGTCATAATTCAGCATTGCACTGAGGGCTGGGTCCTGCCGGCGCTGTCATTAGAGCAGAATTTAAGGAGGTTCTGCCTGAAACGAGTCGGTATTTTTAGCTAAGAGTATCAGGCAGAGGGAGCGGGGGGTGCCTGGGGAGATAACAGCATGGTTTAGATTTCTGCCTTTACGCTCACTGTCACATTAAAAAAAATAAATCATAATTTTGATTTTCCACGTCCCTGAGGGAGAGATTGACAAGAGCATCCAGTCCTCGTAATTGGATCATTCCTATGGGAAAGTTGGCTCCTCCGCTGAAATCCTTACATGCTCTAAGGAAAATTGCTCTCAACGTTATTGAAAATATTTTAGGAGACTGAAGATTCTGGGACCTTTCCAATTCAAGTGCTCCAGCCGGTCATGCCAAAGGAAGACAATAATGGGAACCAAATCTGGAGAGCATTGCACTTAATTGGAGCCTGCTCCTGCAAGCCTGGAAGGCGCATGTCCCCCGCGCGGGCTCCGGACCCTCCTTTGGTAGGGACTTCCAGGAAGGAGCCGTTAGGACGCATTCCAAAATAGATGCCTGAAATAAATTATTTAAAATGTGAGGGGGTTTTTTGATAATGGAAAATTCAAGTGTTTTGACGTGGGTAAGCGCTGTACAGCAGGGCTGCAAGCGGCCGGTATGAAGCCTCTCCTGCAAAAGCCTTTCCCCGGCTGCCGTGGGGCCGTTAGCATTTTGGAGACAACCTTTTGGGATGCGTTTGGACAGTGGTTTGCAGCCCCCGTGTGCATGCTGGGGACACTGGGGTCCCTCGCGGAGATGCTCTGCCACCCCCACCCTCTGTCGCTGGGGAGTCAGAGAGATCGGAGCCAGGGACTGATGGCTGGCGGGAGGCAGGAGCCGGCGGGGGAGCCGAGGGGGTAGAGAAGTTGACTTATCATTACCGCCATACAAATTACTGCACTTTTTTGATTAAAACTTGGCCTCGCATGAAATTTGCCAGCGGCAGAGATATTAAAGATGGAAACTTTTCATAACGCCGGGCCAAGGCGGAGGAGGGCTTTGAGGAGTTCCTGCTGGATCGGCTTTACACAGCGGCACGCGTGTGCGAGCCATCTCATTACTTCCCCGTGGCAAGAGAATACACCGTTTAGAGCAGACGCCGTCTGTCGGCACCCGGCGGGACGACGGGCGCCTTGGAGGGAGACGTTGGAGACTTTCCATCATTTCACGTGAAAACGGTGATGCTGTGCATCCACGGCACGAACGTCTGGTTTTACCCAGCTCGCTTTTGGAGGATGGGGTTAAAATGGAAGATTTCTGATGAGATATAGTCTTCCCTTCCTTCCACATAAATTAATTGTACAATTTAATAAACTAACAGGTGGTTCCACTTCAGACCGAGCAGATGTTAGCCTGAATGAGCCGAGTCCCCTCTCGCCATCCCTTCATCCCCCAGCTATTTCTTCCTTTATGTCTTCCCCTTTCTCTTCGCCTCTTCCCTTTTCCCCCTTCTTCTCTATCTGATTTATGAGCAGCTACAATATAAAATGTTTTGTCTGGGCTATATGAATATTGATGACGGGGTAGTGTTGATTTTAGCTGCATTCATAACTTTTTGTGCTTCCTGGAAGCATCCCTTCTTACAGGCACCGGCGATGCTCTTTCTTACGTCCCTATTTATTTCACGGACCACATTTTCGGAAGGCAGCCTCATTTGTTAAGCCTGCATCTCGCATGCACATTTGTCTTCGATTATCTTCTAAGGAGAAGATGATAAGTACTTACACAAACCTACGAAGAAATTAAACACACAAAACAAATGAGCCTGGCGTGTTCACATTCTTTCATTTCCAGTGATAATGCCCGGGAGGAAACACTTGCGCGACCGCAGATGGAGGATGGGTTGAGAGCCCCAGGAGGATCTGGGCTACCCTCTTTAGAGGAAAGCTCTCTTGTATTTCCCATGTGGAGAGAAAAAATGATAGCACTGCTAATGGCTGGGGCATGGCAGGGCACCAAAGGGAAGGAGGAGGTAGCTGGGGATGGAGGGAAGACTGGAAAATAATAATGGGAAATGTTTTGATAAGAAGCATTGTGGTCTTATACAAATATCCAAAAACTTCTGGAGCCCATTTATCACTAGATTGAACCCAGATGATATCAAGCTGTTTACATGGGCTGGAATGTGCCTCCAACTGGCTCTGCAGACACCCAGGTCTCCGAGCTGGGGACCCAGGGGGGAGCGCGGGGTGGGGGCACCCGCAGCCCCAGGTGGGTCACGCACCCCTCGTCTCCCCCAGTGCCCAAAAAGGTCCCCGTCTGAACTCGGCTGGGCAGTTCTGCACGCCTGGGACCTGTCTGCAGTCACTCGCATCCCTTCCTAAGGCAAAGGGAGAGGCTTCAGATATGGGCACAACCCTGAAAACCATGTGAATTACACCTGAAAAGCTCCTTAAGCTTCCCAAAGGCTCGGAGGGCAGGTCAGTGCCCAGCTCACATCAAACGCCAAAGGTGGTCTGGTACGTACCTGTGCCTTTGAGAACATCCAAAACACTTACAGTAGATGAGCATTTACACCCCTCCCTTGTGCAGCCTTCCTTTCTGCCGCCTCTTTCTCTAGCAGGCACCACCATTTTAATTTCCTTTATATCCTTCCTAAGCTTCTTCTGATGTTCAGAAACAAGTGGTAATAAAAAGTGTTAAACCCTAATTACTAATTTCCTACTGGAAGCTCTGTAAGTGTGACCCTGGAGTTTGTTATGTTCCCCGGAGCAGACGCGGGGCCGGGAGCAACCAGCCCTGCGCTCCAAGGGTCGCAGCACCGGTCACTGCTGGCGTTTGGCTCTTTACCTCTGCACGGGCGATGTTTGTCACTTGTAGTTTTATTACAAAAAGCCACAAGAAAACGATGTCACCGAATAAGCCTTTTCTTCGTCAGCTCTCAGCGCTGGTTTCTGACATCAGCCTCTGTAAGGCATTTTGGAAGGACAGACTCTAGACATCGGCGCACTCTGGCCATTTCTTTGCTCCTTCCAGCAGACTCCATGTCTTTAAGGTCCCACCTCAACCCCCATAGCTACATGGGTGACCCCCCAGAAACCCGGCTGGAGCCGTCCCAATGTCCCTCACGAAGCCCCTTGGAAGGTGTCGGGGCAGCAAGGAGCAAAGGGACGCTGCGGGGGGACATCCATCACACCCCATCCCACCTCCCCACCGCAGCAGGAGCCTTCCCCAGCACTTCTCCCCCTTAGCCTCCACGACGAGCTCCTTTTCTAGGAAAGGCGGTCTTGGCCGAGGCGGTGGATGCACATTTCTTGGGCTGGTGTTGGCCCCCGGAGCCCTGGGCTTGTTTGCACAACCAGCGCGTTGGCTAATGCAGAGCAGCTCCCGGAGAGCACCCGATAGCGATCGGCAACAGCAGAAATGAACTCGGGATGTGTAATTCCCATCAAGCAGGAATAATCTTCAAAGTCCTACTGGGGTGCTTTTTGGACGACAACGCAGTTTTCCCTGCTGTAAATGGGATGCAAAAGAATTAACTGACATTGGAATGTTATTGTTTGTGTCAGACTCTGTTAACCACGTTAAAACTATATATAATACTTCAATTTCCTATGTAAAAACTCTCTAATGGGCAATATTCAGAAATCAAAGTCTTATGTAGCGGTTAATCTTCTGCACGGACAACGCCAAGTTTAAATCCAGTCCAAATGCCACTTCTCAGTCACAGCTTTAAAGGATTATAAATGATTATAATGGTATTTGTCTACTTGCCTGATACATAAGTTCATGTCAATGTTATCTTGAAAATTGACATTCGGTTTCATCTTTGAGGTGAGAGAATAAACTGTTGACTACCAGCTTCAGAGAGGAAAATGGATTAGCTATAATGTAATTAGAGCTCTATTCACAAATGATTATTTTAGGCCAGTGCACAAAACAGGGCGATAAGGAGCGCATTCAGCAGAGGCGAGCGGAGGAAGGCTTTCGCTGGCATTTGCTCTTTATTCTGCACTGGATGATGTGCTCCCTGCGTGCAGCTCCTCTTTAAGAAATACGTAATATTTGTGCAGAGTGGGCAAAAGGCAGCTCGTGCTCAAACACTTCAATTTCCATTATTTCAGATGTGTGCGTTAATCGTGACAAAGGTTTGCTGCCACTCTCCCTGCTCCGACGGGCTGGCTCTCATCGGAGAGATGCTCTGTTCGGCTCCCTCCCTTTCTCCTGGCCCCTGCCCCGGCACGCCAACGCCAACGCCAACGCCAACGCCAACGCGATGGCCTCCACCAGCTCTCGGTTTTTAACTTCTTCCAGCACTCCAAACCGAAGACGACCCAAACCGCTGCGACTTTTTAATGCGTTATGTGTCTATGTGCCTCTTTAGCTCCTAAAAAATACATGAAAGAATGAGGATTGTCCCCGAGGATGAAGGAACAATGGGAAGCAGTGATAATTTAACAAAAATAAATAAATTAATCTGTATACACTGGTGCTAATACAAATGCTTTGTGAATGGCATGAAAGATTTTGCATTATTTTCAAAAAAGCACAAAAATCTTTTCTTTTGCATTATAAATTCAATTTTAAGTAACATGATAAATAATGGCAAATTGAACTTTATTATGTATTCATGAATGCAGTTTAATACAATTGTTATTTCTGGTGTTTGTGGTTTAAAGATATTCCCTTCTGACTCCATGTTATTTTTTAATGTGCAAATTCAGAAATAATGACCTGTGGTTTCCCTCGCCCGTGGGTGCCAGCGCCATGAAGTGGGGGACGAGGCCCCGGCGCCGGGATCCGGTGCCGGCAGAGCCGGGCTGGCCGTACAGCACGGCGCGCTTCGGGAGCGCCGGCTGCGGAAGGGCTTCTGCGAGCGACGCTGCCTTTCCCCATCCCCTGGCTCTGCAGTAAAGACCCACATCGGAAAAACTGCGGGGGAATTACGAAGTGGAGATTATTTTCCGAAGACAATGCAAACTCCGAGGCATGAATGTCACTCCAGCGAAACTCCCGCGCAAAGCCTTCGCCTTGGCAGCTGGATGATAGCAAAGCCAGCCCCGCCGCGCCTCGCAAGCCAGGCTCCAGAGAGCCAGCCGAGAAACCGCCTCGGCCTCTGGTTTTGGGGACTGAATGGTTCTGTTCCCACGGGCTGGCTAAGCCTCCTTATCCCCCGCCTGCGGCCCCGCTTGGCAAAGGGAGCCCCAAGGACGGGGCTGCGGGGCTCGTCCCTCCCCGTCCCCTCGCCACCGCCCTTCCCGCCTCTGCCCACGCCGGGGTAAATCCGCTCACGAGCGTCTCCACCATGGAGCCGCCAAAGGAGGTTACCCCTCACCACAAGAAGGACATGGAGGGGCTGGAGCGTGTCCAGAGGAGGGCAACGAAGCTGGTGAAGGGCCTGGAGCACAAGTCTGATGGGAGCGGCTGAGGGAACTGGGGGTGTTCAGCCTGGAGAAGAGGAGGCTGAGGGGAGACCTCATCGCGCTCTACAACGACCTGAAAGGAGGTTGTAGCGAGGTGGGGGTTGGTCTCTTCTCCCAAGTAACAGCGATAGGACGAGAGGAAACGGCCTCAAGTTGCGCCAGGGGAGGTTTAGGTTGGACATTAGGAGAAATTTCTTCACCAAAAGGGTTGTCAAGCCTTGGAACAGGCTGCCCAGGGAAGTGGTGGAGTCACCATTTAAAAGACGTGTAGATGAGGCCCTTAGGGACATGGTGTAGTGGGCATGGTGTGTTGGGTTGACGGTTGGACACGATGATCTTAGAGGTCTTTTCCAACCTTTATGATTCTACGATTCTGTGATTCTATGATTTGCGCATCCAATATTCACCCGCTATAAAGAATATTAAAACACCCACTCTTTTGGATGATTAATGATAGCCATCACACTGGCATTTTAATGGAAGTGAATTTATAAACATTATTTAAATCTTGATGGGGATTAAATACATATATGCAGCAAACAACAGAAACGCAATTTGCAGATGAAAATTCTGTATGTATACTTTAGGTTTTTACATGGGCAAAGCAAATGAGCGTTGGTGCTGCAGACGAAGGATGCACAATCCTTCTCAGCGCTGGGGCTGAGATTTCTTGCAAAGAGACTTTGGCAGAAAAATAACCACAGTGACTTAGAAAAAGTTTTCGTTTTCTTGCTGGATACCCCTTAAATTTAGAATAATTGGATACTCCTTAAATTTAGAATAATTTCGGATGTACAAATAAAAAAGTACATTTGAGATAAAATACACAGTCAGATGTAGATTTGAACTCCAGATCTAACTCCAAAACCGCTTGCAGTTTGACACGGTGTAATGATTTACTGCGTTGCATGATTATATCCTGTAGGTAGCAGCCCTGCAAGTAGGAAATAATTCAGGCAGGGACATGGAAAAGAAATAACTTTTCTTCCGAGAGCAGGACTTCAAGAGGAGCAGCACAAAGCCGAAGCCCCAGGGTTTCCGAGGGGAAGGCGCCGTGCCACCCAGCCCGCCGGAGGCTGCCCTGTGGGGATGGGGGTGCGGGCTGAGAAATGGGGATGGGGGTCCCCATCGCATCCCGCCAGCTCCTGGGATGAAACCTCTGGTTGGCGACTTTGGGGTATTGCACAATTAACCAGCAGCAGCGCAGGGTTGTGATGATGTGCATTTGAGATCCTGACCTGTAATCGAGCTTTTTTCTCTTGTGCTCTGTGAAAATGGTATAACCTTACCTCAGGTAAACTCTTCTACCCCCTTCCTCTGTGCACGAGGTAACGTTCTCTGAAGGCCCTTCATAAATACCCTCTTACACCTTCCCAGATTTAATTGTAAAAATACTTGAAATACAGTAATCCTTCACATCCAGGTCTCGTTTTCTAATTGAGTTTTGATACGGATACGCACCCAGGAGAGCCCAGGCTGATGCGCACCAGATGGAGGGACCGAGCCCTCTCTCCCCTCTCCCTGAAGCCAAGCCGCAGCGGGAGGACGTGTCGGAAGTCCGGGCTCATCTCTCGCATCCTCCGCTCCCTCCTGCCCGGCGGAGATGGAGCGTGCTCGGGTGCAGTGGTTCGGCCCTGAAATGTCCCTGCAGAGGCGGAGGGGGGACCTGGGGCAGCGTGGGGGCTCCCAGGCACCCGCAGCAGCCGCTGCTCCCCGGGAAGGATGTGCTTAAGCCTTCCCAGAGCTGCCTGCCTCTCTGTGAGCGGTCTGTCACCGACACTTCCCCGGCTAGTTAGATTATCTTTGCAAAATTAATTCTGAAAAAAGGTTTAAAGACGAAATTAGAAGTGGTTACGGCTGAGTTGTAGCGAGGCGAGGACTTCCCGGCTCGCGCGCCGGTGCGGTGCTGGTGGGCAGTACATCAAGGGGGGGATGACACCCCGGTGATGAATTACTCGCTCCTATAACGTTGCCCAGCTGGAGTGGCTGGAGCAAGCCTTAATTTACTATTTATAAACCTCTCCAGCTGTATTTTCCTAGGCAGAGCAGCTGGCTCGTTGCGGGAGTGTGAAGGAGAGGATGTTAACAGGTTGGCTGGCCGGACTCCGGAGAGCCTTTTCGGCGGCGCGTGGGAAGGGGTTCACGTGCAGGACAGCACCAAAAATCCTCCGCCGGCCAGGGCCGGGCTGCAACCCCCCCGGAGCCAGGCTGGCGAGGAGGATCTGGCTATTTACTCATTAAAAGATGATATTAGTCCAATGATCGCTGCCGAGGGAACAGCTCAGAAAGGCAGAGCCAAGGGCTGGTGGCAGCCAGCCTGGTACCCACCATGTGAAGTGGTGAAAAAACCCTCATTTACCTTTTCACCCTCGCTGCCCTGCTGAGCCCCCAGCCTGGGCAGCCCCCCACCATCCTGCTCCTGCTCACCCAGCTCACCCCTATAGCACCCGTCCCCAGCGGCACGGGATGCGGTCCCAAGGGAGGATGTGCTGGGACCCGCGGGAACCGGGGGTTCCCCCGCACCTCGGCTGCCCCACTGGGGGAAAACCTGCAGAGAAACGGGAGCAAACGGTGCAAATCAGGGCATACACCACTTAGACACCTTCCCCACGTCAGACGCCATCCGAGGGTTTCTGTAATTCCTGCGCTTTGTGCTGGGTGACACATCCCCACCGCTCTGCATAGGCTTCTCCCAGCACTGCTAATGCAAACATTTAATTTTGATGATTTATAGCACGGCTATAAAAAAACTCTGGATTACACTTTGGAGTCAAGGTCTCAGCTCGAGAGCACATTTTTATAGAGTCAGCATCTCTGTTTTTAAAAGTTATACTTCAATATTAAATATGACTTTTTTCAGCAAGTCAATAAAATCCCTTTAGACCAGATAATAAACTCATTTCTTCTGGGCTGGCTATTGTTTCTACGCTGGGTCATATCCTGCAGCCTTTAACACCGCTGTTGTTTAGCCTCTCTGATTAGGATTTTTGCCTTAAAACCCTCTCAGGCACGTGCCCAAGCATGGCTGTTGCCCCGTGGTGCAGGCAGTGACCCACAAACCAGTTCCACCAAGCTTTCCCTTATATAGGCACTATTCTGCAACGCAACATGGTTGTAAGAAGAAAGCACCGAGGCTTGTCATAGTAAGTTAGCTTAATCTAATCATACCAGCTCTCTGGATGGAAGGAGACAAATCTTTGCACTACCTTTGAAATATGTGTGCAGGAGAAAGGCTGCGTTCATAACAAACCCTCAAATATTTAAGTTTCTTAAATGAGAGGCAGTAAGTCATGTAATATTTCTACATATATGCTACATTCTACAAAAAGCTGCACAACCTTAGGAGCAAGTAGTTCTTCTTACAAAGCTTTTTACAGACGTTAATGACTCCAGCTTGATTCCCCGAATTGCGGCTGAGGAACAGCTTTGCTAATACGGGTCCCCCTTTGGCAGCCAAATAAGCTTTAAATAATTTTTGTGGTTCCCTCTGGCCTTTGCACTGAAACCTTCCATCGGAAGTCGATAAGGCAGTTGGCAGCGTTCGACACGGTGAGCCTCCCCAGCCGCACTCAGCTGGAGCAGGCTGAGAGGCCGGAGAGACGTGGGGTCAGGGAAAGCGAGCGCTCCGAGCAGCCTCTCCCGTGGTTGCTCCTGGACCTAAACCCCCGTCTAGCCCAAGGGGCAGCAGGAAAGATGCAGCTACGGCTCCTTGGCTGGGCTGAGCCATTGCTGCGGCTGCTGGTGCTCATCCTCGTCCCGTCCCTGTCCCTGTCTCCATCCCATCCTTGTCCTGGTGCATCTTGTCCCCAGTGCATCCCCATCCCCTCCTCATCCCACCTCCGTCCCCGATGCATCCCTGTGAAAATCCTCATCCCATCCCTGTCCCCATCCCATCCTCCTCCCGTCCCCTACCCAATACATCCCCGCCCCATCCCCGCTGTGCCTGGCAGCAGAGCCGGGCTGGGGCCGGGGCCGGGATGTGGCCCAAAGCTCGCTGTGCCGGGGCTGTGGTGCCAGGATCAGGCCCCGTACTTGGGCGCTGGCGGGTGGCTGAAAGCAGAAGATGCCTGCGGAGGGGGAGTCGATGGTATCAGTCACTGCAGAAGACAATCCAATGTCACGGCGCGGATGATATTGCTATTGAAATGTTGTACAATAAAACATGACTTCTGCATTTAAAGGAAGATAAGTGTTTTATGTTTTTAGAGCTCTCAGAATTATCCTGTAATCTTATTTATTTTCTAATACAAGTTTCTGTGGAAAAGGGTATCATAAGATAAATAGAAATTAACTGATTATAAGAATTGGCATGCTTTAAGTACATATTTATCAGGCCATTTGCTCATTCTCTTCTAATATCTTGACATAAGAGTGTCAAATTAAACACTAGCCAGATTATGATAATACTCAGCACTTTTGTAGCTTTCCTGTCTGATTTGAAAAGCTTTCTTCTCCGCAAATGCACTTGAAGTTGGTGCTTTATAGGGCTTGATAAAATTCATTTCAGGATTAATAAGCCTTCTCTGAACCATTTAAGAAAATCTCTGCAGCATCCTATTCTTGAATAGGGAATAGATTCCGAATACCAAAGAGCGGTTTAATTAATTTGTCTAATTAATTGAGGGAAATGGAAGTTATTTCTTTTCTGCAAATTGTTTCATGTTAACAGCAGCAAATGTCAGCTGAATTACACGGGTGATACAGCCCCGGCTCCCGCCGAACACAAGGTTATCTGGGTGGTGTTTTAGCGGTACATGAAATTTGATGTCTGCGACCATCCGGGGCCAGCCGCCCGGGCGAGTCTATAATTACTTTTGCCACTTTGCTTTTGTGGAGTCATTCGTTACGAGCCCGTTCTTATCTTGTCATACCTCCGTGTCATTAGCAATGTTTGAATGCATTAGTGACCAAAGGCAGGTTTAGCAGGCAGCGATTAGAGCGGCGGGGCCGCCAGCCGCCTGAGTGATGTTTGAAATATTGGAATTGTTCTGCTCATTTCTATCCAAACAGGAGGGTGAGGCGTCAGCGGCCAACCCGCTGCTGCTCCGAGGGGGGAAACGCTTCGCTCTTTTATCACGGCACGATCGCTTTCACAATTAACCTCGTATTAACTGGGCTCCAAAGCCACGGTGTCCATTGAAAGAGGACACGCGGTGTCGTAGCTGCAAAGGTTTGTTTAAACAGGCAACGCGCTTGGGAAAGCAGCATCTCACCCCCCCGGCTCCTTAAAAGCGGCTTCTGCCGATCCTAGAATATGTATACAGACACGTGCACCTCTAAATACACGGGCGCTCACCGCCTCGCCCCATGGATATGCAGCGCCCGTGCAGCCAGCCCCGCTGCAATGGGACCTCCAGCCCGCCGGGGCAGGTTTAATCGGGTGAGCCCCCAGAGCGCGTTAGCTGAACCCCAGCCCCCAGGAAAGCCCCTCTGGGGGGGTCCCGCTGCTCCCCGGCTGTCCATCCCCACCCGTCAGCCCAGGGGTCACCTCTCTCCTCTGAACCCGGGGCCAGCCCCTGCTTTCCAAGGCACCGCTCTCATACGCACCAGATCTCGAATCTTCCTAACACCCAGAATATTGACCTTCCAAAAATGAACTGCACACCGAAACGTATTTCCATTTATCAAGTAAGAATTCATTTCACTATTAAAAAGCCCGACTGCATCCTTCCGGAGTCAGACATTATGGGGCAGATTTAAAAAGTGACTGTCTGTGTTGCAGGCGCAGTTAATTGCTGGCTAAAATGGTATCGTGTAGCCACTCGTGCATACAGACATCCAGTTAGGGACTGATATTGAGGCATTTTCCGAAGCTCTTAAAATATCTAAGGCATCATGTATTTCTAATAAAGGCAGCTTTTATGTGCACGCAGTTCCTGAGCTCAGGCAACACATCTGGTGTACTTTCTCTTCCTGGAAAACAGTAGCAGATTTTACTCTGCTGTAGAAACAAACAATTTCTACGGGAATAAGAGGAAGTTTTGCTAGATACGCTCTTGCAGATCTACTCCAGTATTTACTAGAGGAGTTGCGCATTTTCAAAGAGTTTGAATGATCATGCCATGTGGTGTTAGTATATATGAAATTACTGGCACAGCTTTTGCACTCTACTGACTTTCAAAAGCTGGAGAAATATGTCCTTTGATTGCTTTAAATTTATTTGCCCTTAATTTCATCACATGAACTCTCTTTTTTGTCAGCTGGCCGTTACTGGATAGCACAGAAATTAAGCTTGATTACTTTTTTCTTTGTTTCTTTGCCATACGTAAAACTGCTCCAGGTTTTTTCCCTTAGAGCAGTCCCTCGCACTTGCACTTGTGGAAGTGCTCCCAGGTGCCCCGTCTTTGCTGTCCTTCCCCCGGGGAAGGGGCCAGCACAGAGAATTGCAGGGACTTCTAGCAAATCCTCGATAAGTTACAAAATGATCGCAGCACAGAAAGTTTGTGACCTACTGCTAAAAAGAGATAGAGAAAAAAACCTAATAGAGGCAACTGCAGACTGGTTTTGTACCCTCCATATTGTGCAAGTCTTTGGACATTGTTTGGACATCTTTGGACAAGAAAAATAATTAAGTAAATGGCTATGAGGTAAAACGTACTCTGGTTTTACCAGGAAGAGATATGTTCATTCTCACCCAACAGGTACCTTTCCTGGTGAGGTAAGTGGTTTGCCCAACAAGGAAAATGGGGTAAGTATAATCGATCCACACCTCCGTGCCACATTTGATGTGGTGTCACAGAAGAGCTTGGTTAAACCAGAGGAGGGAGGCCTCCTTCGGGAGGAAGACCTTCACCGGGAGGACCTGGCTGGACTGGAGGGGTAGGAAGACCTTCACCGGGAGGACCTGGCTGGGCTGGAGGGGTAGGAAGACCTTCACCGGGAGGACCTGGCTGGGCTGGAGGGGTAGGAAGACCTTCACCGGGAGGACCTGGCTGGGCTGGAGGAGAGCAGTGTCACATTGTGAGTCCTGTGTAAAGGTGTGTGAAGGACCAACACCGTGACCACAAGGTAATCAGGGACCACCAGCCTGGTATGGCCATGAAGATAAGCAAGCAGGCTTCCAGGTAGGTCCCCAGGGGCACATCCAGCCCTGCTGCAGGACCTCGGTGCAGCCATGGCAAGCCCTGCTCAGCTAGGCATCGCCTTCAAGAGATGTCATCTCAGCCCAGCTGGCCATGGTGGAGGAGCAGGAGGCACGAAGAGCTGGGCATGGGCAAGAGCCCAGGGAGGTCACGCTGGCTCTGCAACCCCACCAGAAAAAGGAGCTATACAGGCTGAATGGCATCACCGGCCCAAGAACAAATCACCTATGAACTGTCTGAGAGGTAACTGGTTTCAAAATGGGGGGTTTCTGGTTTTCTGTTTTCTCTGATGAGGAGAATGACGCTCTGCAGCCGCCGTACAAACACGTGTGTGCATGGGGGAGCGTGGGAGGAGGAAAGGAAAGCAGCCTTAGGGGGGTTGGATTGGTCTTGTCAAATTTATGGAAGGGATTATATCCTGCGGTTGCCCATTTTCTTCCCCTGAACTCAAACTGAAATCCCTTAAGTCGAAATTGTATGCCTCTTTCTGGCTCCCACTGCAAATTAAATCAAATACTTGGACAATTAGTACAATCGTCATGTCAAGGGAACAGTCTCAAGATACAGTAAACACACTGTACACCGAGCGAATGTTTGATATATCTAAAAAATCTTTATAGTCAAGATATTTTACACTAAGCCACATTGATTTCCCGTCAATTTTTTTATATCAGTGTATGTAATCCTGGTTCAGCAAAAAATACAATAAATACTAGAAGCGATATATCCAAATGGCATATAGCAGACATTTTGCAGTAACTCAGTTCATAGCCTAATCATAAATAAATCAAAATGAAAACAAAAGCCAGCCCATAAATCCCGTGTATAACCTACACCCTTACTGAGATGTAAAATACAGGGGAAAAATACAGCCGGCCGCTGCAAGGCGTTCCTGCCTTGGGGAAGCCGCACATCTGGTAGCCTGGACCGTGGCTCTCCTTGCTTATCTGAGAATTTGCTTTTCTCCTTTCATTAAATTTTGCAAACATATTACAGCGTTTCATCTGTCAGTCCTAATGCTGAAAGACCATATTAGCCTACATATTACCTTGTTCCTGTCTCCTGAAAACTTTGATAAGACCAGGCAGAAAAAGCTCCAAAAAGTCGCATAATCATTTTGCGCTCTAAGCCTGGCCTTGTGGAAATGGGCAGAAGGAGCCGTGAAGGAGGAACGGGAGGGCTGGAAATTAAAAATACGTAGCGAAGCATTAAGAATAAGCAGGCAGCAATGGAAGGGGTGGGAAAGCAAAGGAAACACGGGCAAATGCCTGAACTGGGCTGGATGAAGAGCAGCGGCTGCTTGGTGCTATTCATTTTTCTTAGAAGGGGATATTTATTAATTGGGATTGATACTCAGCAAACCCCGGAGGAGAGATGCTGCTGCGGAGGAGCCCCGTCCCCGTCGCATCACATCCCTGTCCCCGTGCCGGGGATGCCGGCTGGCAGCACACCTCCTAGGCTGCCGAGCCAACACAATCCCTGTATTTTAAAGTAAGGTTTCTTCTGGAAAGCTGCAGACATGCGGGATAAGAATAAAATTGTCTGCAATTATCTGTATTGCCGGTAAAAAACTTTTCTGACGTTAATCTAACTTAAATGAATGGCGCCTGCGTATCGGAGAGAGGACACTTAACAGGTGTTATATAACACTCATATTTTTGGAAATACATTACATTTCAGTATATATATGTATATATGTCAATACGATTAGAAGAAACACTGGATTTCATTAACAGTTGTGGTAGCTGGTGAACACGTTGTCTTTTATCAAAGCTGTGTGGAAGAGTTATGTTTTCCAGTACGATGAGTACCTCGGTCTCTTCCCCACCGATGTGCTCGTGGCTCCTTGACTTGGGGCTCTTCATCCCCGCTCTGCCTGATCCAACACCCCTGCTTTTGTGTGCAGACAGCCCTGTTCGTATAATCACATAAAGCCTCCACATCACGAGAAAGGAGAATTTTCATTTATCGGTATTTTCAATACAATGGTATTTTAATTTGAGATCTATACTTAGCTACTTAATTAATGCCATGGTGGTATATTTTAGCTGAGTGAGTTTAAAGCCTCCATATTCAGTGTTTCATGTAATCTCTTGTAATGCTTAAGATGTTGCAGATGTGTCCTTCTAGCAGATATTAGAGCTCCTACAGTTTTCTGCAGCTGTGCATAGTCGTTGCTTTTTACAATTGATTTTTTAGTTAATTTAAAATAGCAAGACAAACAGCCTATGCACTAAATTCAGTATAAGCGTGCATATTTTAAAATGGGGTTAAAGCGATTTTAACTAGAGATATTTCTTCAGTCTGCTTGTAGGGAAAAAAAAAAAATCAATCCAGACTTAATTGGAGGCCACAAACCAACTTCCACGTTCGCTGCTTGCTATGAGGAGCACAAAAAGCTGTATTTACAAACAGGATTCGTAGCAGGGAACCCGATAAGCCTGTTGCATATCAAGCAATTTTAATTTTTGCTACTTGAAAAAGCCCGGTGTGCCCGTGCCTCATGAATTCGGGGGGACCGCCCAAGCTGGTTGTTATTTCAGGGGCTCTGAATATGAACAGCAATGCTTATAAACCCCCCCGGGACTCCCTAAAAGCCCCGTAGAAGTACAAAAGATTATTAGTATGGGATCAATGCTCGTATATCTGCTCCGTGCCGTGTTTATTGTGCAGCCGCTGCTGCGGCGCCCGTGGGAATCGGGTACCGGAGCGATGGGTCAATCCTGCCTCCCGGCACCGCCGCCGCCTCTCAACGAGCATCTCCCCCCAGGCTTAGCCGACACCTTGAGGGGTTTCTGAGCAGGGGTTTGCGCCCCGAGCCATATGCCAGGAGCCGGGACCCCGGGCTGGTCCTGGGGCCACAAACACCCTTTGAGGGTTTGCAGCCCGCCCGGCTGCACGGCGAGGGCAGGGGCGGGATGGGGGAGTTGCTTTCTCCCCTGCTTTGGGAAAACCGAATATTTTTTTTCCCAGTTCTCCTGAACGTGGGAAGTTTCTCGCTAAGTGTTTTATCCACGTGTGCAAGGAGGGAGGCTTAATCCTCTTTGCATCCTCCAGATGTGGCTGCAGCAGGGAAGCAGCAATGGGGCTGCTGGGCACCGGGCGCAGACGGCGGATGCTGGCTTTCCTCTCTTCAGCAAAATAAACCTAAACGGAGATTACAGATATATTGCGTGAAAACCTAAGTCCAAGAGGCAAAACTTTCCACCTCATTATATCCACACTTCCAGACATTATGTTTCAGTTTGTGGAGCAAGAAGTGGGACAAGGTTTCTCCTTTTCTCTGGAGGAGAGCAGGGCCGGCAGCGCCGCAGCCTGGCTTTTCTCTGGTAATGAGGAGCAGCGGCACCGCGCCGTGTCCATCAAACTGCTTTTTGAAATGAAACTCACAATATAAGTGCAAAAAACCAACAGGCTAGGAAAAAAAAAAAAAGAATAAAAATCATATTAGTGCTGGAAATTCAACTTTCTACTTTTCTTCCTATACCAGAATTTAATAAACCCCTGCCCGGTCCCAGCGCCGCTGAAAGCCACACAAGCCCCAAGCAAGCAACCTCGCGGGCGACCGCACCGCGCAGACGCCACATCAAGTCTTTATTAAACCCAGTCCTAGGAAAAAAAGCGTATTTCTGCAAAACCGAGTAACCAAACAGGAGACGCAGAAGCTACAAACAGAACCCCTCCAGAGATGACTGGCTTTTTGAGCAAGTCACTCCGCTTGCGTGCAACTTGGAGGGAACGAGAAAGCAGCTGCTCGGCTGGGTTAGGCAGGGCATCTCTGGTGGTGGTTTCAGGGTAGAGCTGGGAAAAGTGAGGGAAATCCAGAGACCATTCCAACAGGGTGGATGTCAGCGATGCCAAAATTCAGCTTGAAAGACAAACAACCCCCCTTCTTCTTCCTCTTTTGGGGAATTCATCAACTGGTTTTTTACTTTGTGATTTAAACTTCTACAGGTGTTTATGAGGGTTTAATGAGAGAAGCGCGTTATCCTGCAGCCACCAGCAGCCCTGCCCTGACGTGCTGGGCAGAGGATGAGGGACTGCTGCCACAGAGCCCCCCAAGTCCTGAACAGACCTCTGGGAAGAGGGGCCTGGCAGAAGGGTCCCTTTGCAGGGTGTGGACACGCAGCACATCACCCCGCAGGAGGCTGAGAGCAGCATCAGAGCTGTCTCTTTGATTTCTCCTCTCCATGTTCACAAAATCAGCCCGTGAAGGAGCAGGAGGATGCTGAAGCCCAGGGGCAGGTTGCACCCGCTGTTTGCTCTTCCCCACTGCAAAATACACAGCCACAGTCGGCATTAATGCAGCAGCACATCTCCAAAGCATCGTCCAGATGCGGTACTCCAGAGGTGCCGTGGGGTGGCCTCAGGCTCGGCACTGCCCGGGATCCCCACGCTTGGGGTACTCTGGGCTGGAGTAGACTGGGGTTTGAGGTTGGGTTTGGATTTGGGTTGGGTTAAGTTTCAAGTTTGGTTTGGGGTTTGCGTTTGGGGAGGGGTTTGGTTGCGTTGGGTTTGGGTTTGGGTTGGGGTGGAGTTGGGTTTTGGATTGGCTTGCGTTCAGGTTTGGGTTTTGGTTGGGTTCAGGTTCAGGTTTGGGTTGGGTTGAGTTTGGGTTCAGGTTTGGGTTGGGTTCAGGTTCAGGTTTGGGTTGGGTTGGGTTCAGGTTGGGTTCAGGTTCAGGTTTGGGTTGGGTTGGGTTTGGGTTCAGGTTTGGGTTGGGTTCAGGTTCAGGTTTGGGTTGGGTTGGGTTCAGGTTTGGGTTTGGGTTGGGTTCAGGTTTGAGTTTGGATTGGGTTGGGTTCAGGTTTGAGTTTGGGTTTGGGTTCAGGTTTGCGTTTGGGCTGGCTTTGTGTTTGGGTTGGGTTCAGGTTCGAGTTTGGTTTGGGCTTCGTTTTGGGTTTGGATTTGGGTTTGGGTTTGAGTTCATGTTCAGGTTTTGGTTCGAGTTCGTGTTCTGGTCCAAGTTTGAGCCTGGGTTTGGGATGCGGGTCCGGGTCCCCCCCAGCCCCCCGGAGCTGCCCCCAGCTAAGGAGGCTCTGAAGCGCAGCGCGATGGCGAGGAGTGGGCTGCACTGGCCGAGGGGCTGAGAATCCAAAATCTTGGTAGGATGAAAGGTGTTTGCTGTCAGAGCAGAACTTTCCCAGGGCACTTCTGAAGCAGTGCCTGTAGGAAGATGAGTTTTCTAAATGACTTTTCTAACTTCTTTTTTGGCTCACATTGGTAATTGGTTCATTTCCAGGTACTAGCAAGAATGTAAATATGGAATGAATCAACTTTTTCCACATTTTCTTTAGCAGCCCTTTTATGAAGAACAGATTTTCCACAGAGGAAATTAAAAAGTACATAAAACTGAGAAACCATGGTGTTGTTGAGAACAGCATCAGCTTTCAATGTCACTTTATAACTGGCAGCACATACTGTATTCGAATGGCATTAATATAAAGTACAAAGTTTGTTTCAATTAGCTTCGTTTTTCTTTCAGAAAAGGAATTATCATAAATCCCTGAAATAACATTTGTCCAAAAGAGATGTGTATCATTACTTTAGAAATCTTTTATGTCTGTTTTTAAATTACACTTCCTTGTAAAAATGACTATACATTGATTTCATAAATATACTTGATTTGTGTATATTGCTTAAATTAAAAAAAGACGCTACATAACTCTGATTTCCTGTACAAGACTGTCAAATAGTTTTTTCTGCAGTAAATTCAGCGAGAAGGCTCTTGCCATGTTGCTCTGCGTATGGGCATGTTAGCGAAGGAGAACGAAGGGATTGCATTAGCATTTGGCTTCTATTTCTTTCTGGGCAGAATTCTCTGGAGTAACCCCTACAGTAACCTTCCTTCTCGGTGCATCTGTGAACGTCTGAGGCCGGCTATTTGGTGGAGGACGATGGACGGGCAGCGCGGGGAGCGGAACTGGCCGCGAGGGCGGCTGGGCTGCCACCCCAGCCCCGTGCTTGGACCCGGAGCGTCCTTCTGCTGGGGGACAGGGCTGGGAGAGACCTGTGCCGACGCCACAGGAACACACATACCTCTGCATATATATACACGTATAGAAACATAGAGATATATATGTGCATGTACATGTGTGCAGAGAGAAAGAGAGAAGGAAGAGGTGGTCTATATATGTGTATACATACACAGACACGTATACATACATGTGTATATGTATGTGTACACACACATATATATGTGTAAGCATACGTACTTATACATCTAAACCCAGTCCTTCCTTCTCTAGCTCTCTTTGCAGTGATGCACAGAGGGGAGGCTTCGGCGGGCCGGGGAATGGGAGGTCTCCCCCGCGCCCTGCAGCCCCTCCACCGCCCCGATGAGCACCAGCCTCCCCCGGTTTTCTGGAAAGCTTTCCTGGCTCAGCCTGCTCGCTGCTGGAGAAGCATTTGTGGACGCGCAGGTCCCCAGCTGCCTGCCAGCAGGTGCCCGGGCACTACAGCCCTCCTCCTTCAGCTGCTGCTCTTACGCTTTCCCAAACATTCCGATTTAATGAATTTTAGGACGTTTTTCACCACGGTGCACCACATTCCCTAACGCTCCGGGTGCTCCGCGCGCCTCTCGGCAAATCCTGCGGGATAAGAGATGCTTCATACCGCCTCCGGGCTGGTGGCTATTCCTCCCTGCGCCAGGGGAAGCGGGGACGGCGGTGGCGGACGGCCAGCGCTGGGCTCGGTGGTGGCCGTGGTGCACAGCCACCGCTCAGCGCTGCCAGAGGGCAGGGAGCTGATCTGGGGAAAGCCCTCAACCAAACGTGTCCCAAACTCAGCATCCTCCAGACACCTTCCAGGATTTGGAGGGACTTGGACCCAAACCTCATAAAACCCCTTATAACTCATAAAACATTATAAACCTCATAAACTTTATGAGTTGCACGTGAGTCCAGCCCAAAGGCAGTGTTTAGCTCCAGGGCAGTTTTCGGCGTCCTGCGGTCACTCCGGGCGCGGGACCTGGCCTGTCCTCGCGGGGGGGAGGTGCGCGGGGCTGCCCCCACCCCAGCACCCACCAAAGGGGTGATTGCAAATGGGCCCCAAACCCCGGCTCCAGAAAAGCCCCCGGGAAGCGCCGGGGCAGGAGGGATAGGGCACGAGCCACGGGGTCAGGGCTCGGTATTGCCTCTCCCCTGTTTTATGGCGTCACTGATGAGCATCACCGAAGCAAACGAGCGATATGAAAATCCAGGTGCTCTCGTGCGCCCATAAAAGCAGCGCGTTCACAAGAGATGATCCGTAAATTTTAATTAACATGAGAGCTAGGTGTCTTGCATGACAGCCAGTGCACACCTACAAAAGCATCTTGTCTCGTGACCGTTTTTACTGAAATCCAGGCTAATCCCAGCAGTTTATTTACATTAATATCTAAAAATATTTGTCCTCTCCTTGCCAGCGTGACACATGCCTTGGCTCTCCATGTCTCAGCAACAAAGGTTTTCTGAACCAGACAAGCTGCATCATAGTTAATATGTACGGCTCATCATTGCATCATGCAATGCAAATTGCAGGACATGCTGCTTTATCGGCTAAGCCGTATTTTAATGTTACTGTCACATTAAATATTTGTTGCTTCCAGTCAGTAAATGACAGAGTCATAAAGTGTGGTGATAGCCAGGATCCTAAGTGGTTTTGATGCCTAATGTGGATCCTGATACTGAAAATAAACCACACGCATTTAGCACTAATTATACGCAAGCTGTGATAACAGATTTATTTTACAAGTGCTGAACTGTGATCCACAGCTGTAATAACAAGCTGGGGAAAAAAATTGCCGAGATGAGTAAGTACAGAGTTGTGAAGGTGAATTGAACTTTTGCTTGGCACTGGTTTGGGTAGTTCGGGGCAGTTCCTGGGGTTTTAGGCCTTGTGAAGCGATTAAGGACCAAGAGGCTCCGAACAGGGGAGGTCAAAAACGCGATGGGGTATCAGCTGTGCCCCGCGGTTACGCTGGGCATGATTAAGCCAATGAATCTACAAAGTCATTCAAGTGACTCGTATCACAGCGTCACGTATGGGTGAATATGGGATCAGCGAAATGCTCACAACTGATCTTCAAAAATGACCTTTTTTAAGACTCTGTTGTCCTCTGGTTGCACATGGGTCGTCGGGCTCAACTCCCGCAGCAGGATAAAAAGGATCCATGTGCCGGGAGAGCGGGACACCTCTCTGGTGTTTTACAGCATCTTCCGAGCTGTCTGCTTCTCACCCCACGCGTCTGGGGCTGGACAGTTAGTTGTTGTAATGTGTTGCCTAAGAGAGAACATGTTTTCTTTCTTTGAAATACGCCACTGCAGGCATTTTACCTATTTATTGGAACTGAATTGCTGAAGCTTTAAGCCACAGAGCTGGAAATAGTATTCCTTTAAGAGTATAAACAAAAATAGCTTTCCTTTGGACTCCATGTTTGGGAGAAAATTAGAGCATATTTGAAGAGTTGAAGGTAATTTTTAAGTAGGCTCATTATATCCATTTCGGTGATGCATTGCGGACAGCTTTAATAGTAAACACACCCTCCGAAAGTGGTGCCCATCATGTCTAAAATATTGCATACACTTTCATGGCCTTGTTCCACACGAAACAAATACAGGTACTAATTTTTGGTGTGCATGAGATAAACAAAATATATGTGGTGTGGAAAGGAGATTCAGTCGTGCGGTTGTTGTGTCGGTGACAGCACTGGCAGCTCCCAGCTCCTCGCTGCAGCTTTGGGGAAGATGCACGCCGGGCTGACGGAGAGCATGGTTTTAATTAAAATATCACAAAGGTCTATACATGCAGCTGAAAACAGATGTAATTTATCTTGTCAGCTTTCCCCACATCAGGAGTGTATTCTTTGAAGTAATAGTAATAATAATAATAAAAATCATCCCTGACTACAACGTGAAGCAAGTTCTCGCTGCTCCCCTGCCTGGGTCGCCGTCAGCCGGTGCCACGGACTGTGATCACCTCGCACGTCCGTCTTTCCCGGGGAAGGTAAGGCAGGAAAGGTCATCACTGGAAAGCTGGAGGAGCAATGCCCAAGCCCGGCAATTTCAGGGACCGGCGCGGTTGGTGCTCGCCAGCTGCACCAACACGGCGGTGGTCCCGGCTGGTCCCACTGCCGGGCACGAGCCCACGGCGTTTGGGGACGGAGGTCCCAGCGAGGCTGGAGGTGGGGCTGGGTACCAGCCTTGTGCCCTGCCAGGCTGGAGCCCTCTCCCGTAGCCCCCGCCGGGGGCGGCGATGCAGTAAGGATGCAGTTTTGCACTGACAAAGCCGTTTTGCAGCAGAAGGTGGGTGCAGAGAGCGGGGGGGTTTCAGCCAGCGACGGTGGCCAAATCAGCCGACCCAGTAACGATGCAGCAGAGCAGTGGTGGTCACACTGGACCTGCTCCAAAGCCGGCTCAGGTTCCCTCTGCCGATGAG
The DNA here is from genome assembly GCF_964195595.1 of Calonectris borealis. Lineage (NCBI taxonomy): Eukaryota > Metazoa > Chordata > Aves > Procellariiformes > Procellariidae > Calonectris > Calonectris borealis. The sequence continues at coordinate 28,207,915 of NC_134320.1, forward strand.
CCAGAGCATTTGTTTGTGCGTTTGCCCATCATACGACTGGTATACATATACATATGCATCTGTAAGGGAAGTCCAACATCATTGTACCCAAAGGGAAGGGCAGAACTGGCCCTCCCAGAAGACCAGAGCAGAAACACACCTTGTCAGTCGTAACGCCGGCATTGCTCCTTAGTGGGTTTTTTCTGTGAAACGCTAATCCCGCTGCCAGCCAGGGTGAGGAGCAGCCCCGGCCCCTGCCGAGGCAGGACGAAGCAGCCCCCGGAGTGCGCGCCGGGCATCACCCAGCCGCCGCTCCCGGGGAGCCACGTCGGTATTTCTGCTCCGGGAAAAATCGACCTTCCCAGACGTTGTGTGGCTTTTTTCAGGACACCATCCCGTATTTGCTCCACACATGCTCACCATCCCGGATCGTCCTGCCCCGCACCGAGGTGCTCTGCTGCTCCCAGGGGAAAGAGCGATTAATGTACATATGCTGGGAATTACACAGGACAAAGACAATTGTAGCGTGAAGCAGATCTGATCCTGTTTCCTTCCATTCCCCAAATTATATTTCCTATTCCACTTTTGCATGCCATTCAAAGTATGTCTTATATGTAAAGTATTGTACACACTGTGGCAAACGAACAGCAAACGGGCCCCCCCAATCCCCCCTAACCTGCCAGCACCGTGCTTGGTGTGTTTCTGGCAGCGTGTCCATAACATCCCAAAGCGCCCGTAATTCAGGGCTGGGTTTGCGGGGAGGGGCAGGGGGCCGTGCACGGGAGCTAAGAGCACTGGGCACACGCGCTTCTTGCTGGGGGACACACCTCGGCCCCCGAACTCGGCAATGTATGATCTTCTTTGTGGTTAAAAATAATAATTCAAATATACAAAGTAGTTTAGGGCAATTTAGTGAGTGCCTTTCAATGCATCTGGGAGAAAAATGAAAAAACTCCGGAAGGGATCTCTAAAACCCAACCACTTGTTTTTGGTTTCTCTTCCTTTACAATGGAAGAAGATAACCACCTCCCTTCGTTACTGCCTCTAGAAAGTTTTACAATTAAAACGCTGATCGAACTTCCAGATTTCATTTCCAGTGGGAGCAGGAGGACGAACCCTGCGGGGCAGCGGGCTGCGTGTCACACGGGCTCTTCCCTGAGCACCCCAGCGACTCGGGGCTGCGGCAGCTCCAGCCCGGTCCCCCTTTCCCTGCCTCCATCGCCTCCTCCCCACGCAAGCTCCAGCACCGATGGCAATTATCATGCAAACCAGCACCTCGCAGCCTCGTTAATCCCTTTCAAACCTGAAGTTCCTTGAAGTTCTGAGGATTTTAAAATACTGATACCCATTAGCGGCGTGATTTCCTGCCACACAAATGCACATTACATACTCGAACGTGCTGGAAACAACGGCCAACGCCGTGTCAGGAGTGTTTACATGGCTGTTGTGAAAAACGCCGCCGCGCTAATATATGCCTGTTCCTTAAATTCTGTTAGCAGTTGTAAGACAGTCGGATCCCACCCATGGGAGCGTGTGCCCTCATGAAACACAATTACAATGAGAATATCTCATTATCTCATTGGCTTTAGCTTACTCTTCTGTTTCCATGGTTTCAAATACACAGAGGAGCCTGAAACTAAGAGCGCTGCTAACAAAGAACATCTCCTTGTACAATGACATCAGATCGTGTTAGACAGAATAGACTTAATTAAATACCCCCCGACATAGGGCAAAATATAGAAGTTGCGGATACTTTTAAAAACGGCATCTCCCGGGTGTTGTGTGTGGCTGGAAAGCTACGCCAAGGACCAACCCGGCGGTTCCTGACGGTACCGAGGAGCGGCAAACACCCAGACATAGTTATGGTGATAAAATTGTTTATAAAATTCTCTCTCTCTCGGCCCTGAGCCCTCTCCCACCTCTCCGCGCTCCCTCCCCTCCGCCCGACCGTGGCACTGTCCCAGCCTGTGTGTGGGATGCTGAGTGACTTTGGGTGATGCTCCATAAAGGGTGGCAGGACACGGGTGCTATCGACCCAGCCGGGCTCCGCGCCGCCCCAGCCCCACGTTCATTTGACCTTTTTCCCCCTCGTTTTTGCACCAGCAGCGATTTGGTCCCTGGGGAAGGGCAGAGATGCACGGTGCTCGGACCCCCCGGCCGGCCGGTCCCGCCACCCATGCGGCTCAGCTTTGGGTTTCCAGTGGCGGCATTAAAAATTCCACAAATCATTTATTTACCCTGGAGTATATCCGGTGACATAATGTGACAATAATGACATCCCTAGTGGTGTTAATTGATTTTGTCCTGGTAGAGAGGGTAATTTGGCGTCCACAGCAGCTTCTAGATCACGGACTTACTGATTGTCTTCCTAGGTAATATTACTGTTAATGAAGAGAAAACATGCTTTCCTCTCTAAAAGGCAGTATGCTAATTATGACAGACAATAGAGAGTCAGGGGTCATTTATTATTTTTAAACAGAGAGTTAATGCTAAATGACTGGCATGGAAGTGCAAAACGACTGTAAATTAATAAGTGCAATTCCTAGCTCATAAAATCCAATGTCGCTATTAAATAAAAAGAAGAGCATTCATGAAATATTCTAACCATCTGAACACTTGAAGGTGTGAATAATTAACAGCCAGAAGTTAACATCCACTAGCTTGTAAAAGGTCTGATTAAAAGCAGTGTTCATCATCCACCGAACTATCACAGCTCATTGGGTCAACATCTCCTAATTAATGATTTCTTATTAGAGAGATAAAACGTACTTTCTCAGGATAATTATTTTTAAAAAGGAAGGACTGTTTTGAATGTAATGTGTGGAATAATTAAACCTTGATGAGACTCGTTGGGTTTCTGAGGGAGATGTTGGTGTGGGCAGCGGTGGCCGCTGCGGGACACCACTGGGCGTTGGTAAGGTCCCTGGGCAGACGGTTCCCCTGGAGTCTCCTATTCAGAGCTGACCTTTGCTAAAACCCAACCCAAAAAGTCCATATTTTCAGCTTTCCTGGAAAATACCACCGCGGCAGCACCCAAGCTAGCAACCAGCTCTAGCCGATGCTGCAGCAGTCTCTGATCTGGTTTCCCTCTATGGCTGACCCAAACCTGGACCCTGGGAAGGGAGAGGACACCCATTGCAGGGCAGGAGAAAGGCTCTTCTGCCCTTTTGGTTCCGTTCCCCGTTTCTGTCCCAACCTTCTGATGACAGAAGCTGGTGGAGATAACATGTCACGTGTCTTCCACCATGGGCCAACATGGGGAGCTGCTCTTTGGCAACAGATTGTGGATTTGTGGGCCGAGAAGCAGCGCGGAAAGCTGCCAGTGAGGTCTCATTGCAAGGCAGGGGCTGGGATGAACCAAACCGATGTTCAGGAGATGCAAAGGGGAGGTCGTACGTGTAGTCATCCTCTGGTTCCGCTTATTTAAGTTGCCATCACAAAGTCATGCGCTTCTGGAGACTGTCTCAAAAGCACGATAATGAGTATTAGGTTAGAGCAGGGTGAGCGATTAGGCAATCTAGATTTCAGCAGTAACCAAACACTTACAGACTTGTCTCTTTTGCTATATGCATGTAATTTCAATTGGTATTAATAAAGTATTAGCTGAATTCAGTGGAAGGGAGCTGACCTTTATTACTCTTTGCTGGAAAACTTTAAAAAATTCATTATAGGCCATCATCAGAGGTGTCACTCTAACCTTCATCTTACTCTGCCTCTCCTGTTCCCATCTCGTCTTGGCTTGTGTTTTATGTGCAAAAGGGTAGCTCACCTGGTGCTGCCAGCTCCAGACCTTGCTGAGTCAGGGGTCCAGCTGCCCCACATTCACAAGACTGATTTTTTAGCTGAACTAGTTTAGAAAGCAAAATGTCCTTATTTTTTATTTGAATTTTAGAAGACATCCTGGGCACAGGGGTTTTACCATTTTACAGCTTTTCTTCATAGGCACGAAGGACACTTTTTTTGGTCTGTTTTAACCTCAACAGCTGAATTTGTACGTTTACTTGGCTCCAGCATAAAGAATTGGCATCACTTAAAACTCAGGATCATCACTGAGGTGCAGTTTTCTTGACTTCTACTCCTTGTGCAGCTACGTTTGTATGAATAATTTATTTTAAAAAATAATTTTGTTAAATGGCTTCAGGAATGGGTCCAGTGTTTGGGACCTGTGTTTAAGGATAGTGGTTATAACACTATACAATGCACCCTTGATAGAGAAATAGCCGGGTTTTTTTAGGTGAAGAAAATATCCCTGGAGAGGTGAAGACAATACCCTATAAATTCGGACATCGGTCACCGGGTTCTACGAACCACGTCGATCTGCACGTTGAAGCGCGGGAGGAAATACTATCTTAGTGCATTAAAAATCATCACAGTTTGAGTAAATAGGACCCTCACAGAAAAGGATGACTATGTCCTATTTAACCCCCTCCCTGGGTTATTGTAATCCTATAAATACCTAACTTGGAGAGATAGATTGAGACTGGTGCCGACAATTCTGCTCCCCCTGTGAAAGGGGAGACATCGCTGGGGTTGTAAAGGTGCTGCGGGGGGCAACCAAAAAGCGTCTCTGTTTTGGGACATGAATTATGAAGAAAGCTGGAGACACCCGCGTCTGGTTAATCTAACAAAAGGGAGAGTAAAAGGGTAATCTCTGAGAGAGACGCAGTGTCCTGGAAGGGAGGGAATTAATGCGGATGAGATGTCAAAGACAATTAATAATTTAGAAGCTGTAGGTAATGGGCTGACGGTATTTTCTGGGGATAGATCAGCTGATATGGGTATCGCAGGAGCAGCCTGGGGTTTTGAAGGAGTTGGGCTCGCTTGTTGGCATTGCTTTGCTTTCTCATTTTCTGGGACATAGGAGTTAGCGCTGGAAGTGGGAATAGACGCCCAATCCCAATGCTCCCAGGCGCGTACCGCGTCCATCCTTCCTGGACGGCGTTTTCCCCGTCATTTCCATCGATGCCCACAGCATGGTGGCTCCACAAAATGTGTCTGCTCCAGGGGGTCATTGCTGGGAGGAATAAACAGCACCGGTCTGCAAAGTGCCCGATGAGCCCACGTCCATCGGGTTGGGCAAGCAAATTGGGTTGGGGCAAGCTGCTGCCTGCACGACCACAGGACCCTGGACATCGTGACCTTGGGGAGGTCCACCTTGCTGGCCCAGGAGAGGAAAACCAAGAGGATTTCACCAGGGGAGCGCCTGCACCGGTGGCTTTTGCTGTACCCTCAAACCAGCCGGCGTCACCCATGATTCTCCCTGGAGCAAGCAATCAAATTAATTGTGGCAGACCTGGTAATTCAGGTCTGAACCCCCCAGGTGGGGGGTGCTGGTTTTATTGCAGTGCCACGTAAACAACAACAAAGCACTCTGATGACAGCACGGCCCCTAAGGTTTAGGTTTTTTTTTTTAATTTACTTTTTAAACACCGATGTCTAAGTGGTGATCTGCATTAAAAGCATCTCCTGGTCCTCATTTGCATTTGAAGAAGAGAAGTTCAAGCTCTTAAAACTCCGAATTCTGCATGAAGTGGGGGCTGATGAACCAATATTTACACTAGATTCATTTTGGTGACTAAATGGCATTTTAGCTCTTGTTATAATGAGCACGCGCTGCGCATGCCACCTTGCTGTTTTTGACTTGCTCTAATGATCTGGAGGTGTGGCTATGCTTTAATGATGTGCTTTAATAATTTATCAATAGAGTTTGTAAGTGCTAATTTGCACTTTTAGGTGCATATTTTCCTTTTGAAGCCGTCATACAACCCCCCATTAATGTTAATGGGAATTGTGCTCACATTAAAAGGAGATTATACCCCTTAGGTGTTTAACATCTGACTTATCTAGGTCTTAAATTGCATTGCTGAATGTCACTTCTTTCATTTATTAAGATGGCTTTTGTTGCGCTGTCACCACACGAGTGCAAAGGCGAAGACTACTTCAAGGGAGAAAAAAAATTGGGAAGTGGTAAGTCAGTGCACTAGCCTTGACTTCTTAGTCTTGGGCTTAAATCTAATTTCAGCGCAAGGTGAAGTGAGGTTGGCGATAGATCAGCTCCATTTAGATGTTCACCACCAAAGGAGATGGCATAATTCAGAACGGTCGCCACGTGGCCACGGGAGCTGCCGAGTGTATGCAGGAGGTTAATTTATGCCCAGGAAAAAGTAGAAGACCAACAGCCTGGAAGACAGTTTTCCTCCACCGGCTAAGTGTTTAAGAGAGGCTCTAATCACTTCTAGGGGCAATTCTTGCGATAGCGTCAAATGCCAGCATTTATGAATTGACATCTAATTAACGGGAAGTAGGTGAAGGCCCATATTTATCTCCTGATTTAACAAATCGCTTAAGCAGAAATTTAAATCCTATTTACTTCACTGAAATTAATTGGGTTAAAATGCACATTTAAATATCAACGCAGTAAGTTTTCACCTCTTAACCCTTTACTAAGCCCACACCAACTAATAACTGGGATTTTGGAAGATAAAGAGAGAAACGGAGAGTTATTTGGGTGCAAGAGCTAGGCCGTCTGATTTGCGCAGGGATGCATTAGCTGATGCATAGAGGAGTATGTGGTCCATAGGGGAGAGGATTCGTTAGTTACTGAAACCCGACTTCCCCAGAAACAATACGTAGTCAGAGCTGGTCCCGGCTGGACCACTGACCTGCATCACCCTGCTGCCATCGGGTGTCTTCAGATTCACTCTTAATTCCTTTGGTGGGTTTTTGTGAAGGAGTAAGTGATATTTTAAAGCAGATTTGGTGTGAGCAGAGTGATTGCTCGCCCGTCGCCTTGCGAGGGCAGGGCTCAGCGGAGCATCCCGGCTCTCACGCCGCCTCCTTCAGAAGACCCCGTTGTGCATTCAGGTCACATAGCACATTAAAGCAATGAACACATGTGAAAAATGCACATGTGCAAACAGAAAAAGCTCTTCTCGAGGTACAGCTCGGTGTTGCCCGGCCGGTGGGCGCGAGGCAGGACCCCCTGCAGCTGGTGCACCTCGGGGACAGGGCTCCTCCTGCCCCATCCCCTCAAGCACCCTCCTCTGGGTCGCTCCATTCGCCAAGATTTTTTTTGCCAAAAAACTGATGGGTGGACAATGGGGCATTCCTGGGACAGCGCGTTTGACCTGCACGTACCCTCCTAACCTGCCAGAAATGAATGCAGAGCTTCACGCCTTGTGAGGACGGAAAGATGGCAAAAAGCAAGATGTTTCTGCTATCGATGTGGTGGTTTGTTTTGGCACTGGAGATCTGGGTGCTGCTCCTGGGCTTCACAGAGCCAAGGCTAAGCCTTCTTGGGCTAGATTTTGTGTGGCATCCTGTTTCAGGAGCAGCACCACTCACCTCCAGCCCCTGTGTCCCTCTGTGTCCCTCTCGTGGACACCGCTTTATTTCATGCCACTGAATCACGCCCTTTAGGATGCCAACATAAAAATGTTCACATTTTGGCAGGTAAAGAAAATACTGGTAGCGTATTTGGTTCTCAGCTAGGAACATCCAAGAGGCAGGAGAGCACGGCAAAGTGCAGGAGTCGTCTTTTCAGCTGGTAAAAGCAGGTGGAAGGTCTGGTTTTGTTATTTTGGATCCAACAGGGACTGCGACAAGCTTAAGAAGATCCATCAAATGCTGGAAATAGCTGGATAAGCAGCGCGGTTCACAGAGCAGTGGCTGGTGGAGCCTGTGCAGCTGGGAGAGCAGATGCAGGAGGATGAGGGTCAGTGATGCTCAAGGCTCTCGCAGCTTGAAGTTATCAGCGTCTGCCTTTCTGTCTTGAGCTTTTAGAAGAAAAAGATGGACAAACATGTCTTTCACATGTCAGAGATGTAAGGGATGAGGAGGAAGATCCATTAGCATGGGAGGAGAGTTAATTTTGCCTGAAAAGCAGAGAGTAACGAAGTGGTTGTGCCACTTCTGGATCAGACACTGTATTTCTGGCCCCGGTGGATGCTGTCAGGAACGTAAGGGGTTTCTTTGGCCAAGTGTCGTTTCCCTTCAAGAGTTTGTTGATGATAAGAGGGTGAGCTGACAAACCCAAGCTTGCAGACCGAAAGGGCTGCTGGCTGGCTGACAGTGGCTGTTTTGACGAACCGGTGCGTGGCTGCAGCAGGAAAAGCGCCCGTCTCCTACGGCGAGGAGTACCGGAGTCGCGGAGTGACCACCCTCTGCCTGCCCAGCCCCAGAAACCCCCGGTGCACCGCAGGGGCGTAGCGGGGATGGCTGGCTGCGAGCAGGTCCTGCGGCGGAGCGGGATGATTTCGTGTAACACAGGTGCTTGGTATTCATCTGCATAACTTTCTACGCTCGTCTACACACCGGCTGAAAAATATAATGAATGCCTTACATGTTAATCATGAGAGAGACAGAGCAGTCGGAATGTGCTAGCTGATGAATTATGCATTTTGCCCCACCTGGGAGTTAATATTTACCATATCTTGCTGAAATCCATTAGGAAGAACAAACATTGTATTTATCCGACAAGCTGCAAAACCATTCATTTGCATTGCTGCCCGTGAGGAGAAGGTACGAGGGCCGCTGCCGGGGCGAGCCGGGCTCCAAACCCTGTTGTGCCTCGGCGCAATCACCTCCGGAGATGGAGGCTGAGCTCCGCTCGCAGGTGCACAGCACCAGCCTCCTGGAAAATCCTCAGCTGCACACAGGTGGGAAACCCCCACCGTGGGGTCTCTGGGAGATAACTAACTACAGCCCGACGGGCAGGGAGGAGGCTGAACCTCTGCACCCGCGGAGCAGGGCTGACTCCCGTGTCCGTGCACCCCGAGCCGCTGCACCGCGGTTTCCAGCAATCCGTTTGCGATCATTGAGACTCTCCGTCTGCCCCGTCGCCCTCCGCAGTTTTCCATCTTCTGCTGCTTTCCCTTCATGATTGCTTTGAAAGTACTGTCTTTTCTTTTTTTTTTTTAAATAAATCATTAGAGAGACTCCTTTAAGACAAATTTTCATTTCCCTGGGGGATGTAAGAGATGTGCAGCCGACGGCTCGGTCCTGCAAACCGCTTGGGCAAGTGCATTGCTCACTTGAAACCAGAAAGGACTATTTACCCGAGGAAAATCAGTCACCTAAGGCAGAAGCACGTGCAGACTCAGCGGAGAACGTTTTTCACGGACAGGCAACCACCTGTGGACCAGAATGGACGTGGTTTTACTGACCCATCTCTCCGGCATCAGTAGGCGATTCTTCATCAAACGCTTTTCTTGAGCAGAAAGCTGCCTAATTCAAGCGTGCGGGAGCCCGAGCTCCGCAAGGCTGCTTGTCGGGGCACGGCTGCCGTGCCCAGCAGCACCGGCATGGGGACACGGTGCCTGCGGGGTCTGCGGAGCCACGCTCAGCTCTTGCCGCCCGACATCCCCGCGTTCACACCCGGGGAGGGCTTGGCCACGTGCTGCAATTTGTGATTAAAATCCCAGCCACCACCCCAGAGCAGCTCGTGGTCTGGGGCGCGCGAGGTCGGTGTGCAGGTCACTTCACTGCATACGTCTGCTCTTAACTTGGGGGATGGATGCCTCCTTTAGGGATTCAGCTTCCTGCAAGCTTGAAGATGTGCTTATTTTCACCTGGTCTCACCAAATACCTCTGTGGAGTTTGCTCAAGTTGCTTTGGAAAGCAGCAGCAGACGCGTGGCGCTGAAGAACCTCGCCCCAGAGGCCAGTTACTTCCTAAGGGATGAAAACCAAGAAGCGTATTTATAAAAACAACGCTCTTCAGTATTTGCTACCAAGCCCATGGGCCACCGGCGGAGGAGGGGTACAAGCACACTCCTTCTAGGGTATCTCCAGCATCCCCAGCACCCCAGTACCCCCAGCACCCCCAGCACCCGAGCTGGCTGATGCTGTGGCCGGGCGGGTGGGAGCCTGGGAACCCCCCCACTGCTCGCAGAGCCTCCTGCAGAAGCAAAGGACCAGTTTGAGAGGCAAGGGAAAGCAGAGACATCATATTTTTAAAGAAATCGATGATGGGAGGCAGAGGAAGGAGAGGACCAGGCTTCTAAGGAGCGGAGCATATTTCATCTCCGCTCCCCGTCCCAGTCCCTGCAGGACCCACGCCGGCTGTGGCTGCCGACAAACCGGCGGTTTCAATCGCAGCCGCGCCGCCTCTGCCGGCACCGCGTTTGAAGATGTCATGGGAGAACAGGGCTCTCTGTGAAGCCTGAGTTTCAAGAAAATAGACTGTTCCCTGCCCCTGTTCAGAGACGACCTCTTTAAAGCCTTCAGAAACTCCACCAAAACAGCATCGCTCCCCTTCCCGAGAGCGCCGACGTCCCGCTGCACCGTGACCGCTCTCACCTGCCTGGTTTTGTGCTTCAGCAGAGGAAGAGAACGGTTGTGGGGAGGCTCAAGAGCCTGTAGGAACACTTGAATAAACCTTTCCCTGTTTTCTTCCTATTTAAATGAATAAGAAGAAAACAAAAAGAGAACTTCTTTCCTTTTTTCTGACAACATGTTTAAAGCAATCGCAGTATTTTCTGCAAAGGGGAAGCTCCGGCATCCCCCCAGGGTCTCCTCCTGCCGCTGAGGCAAACCCTGGGCTGGGCGGGGGTTTTCCCATGTGCTGACCGGGCAGGCTGGGCAGGAGGTGAGAAGCCCTCACGGGAGCTTCTAGAAAATTTTGCTAGAAAATTTGCTATTCCTTAATATTTTTTTGCTATTCATTAGTTTTTGCATGCATGCATATATGACATCGGTGAGTAAAGGGCATTTAATGAAGTTGCGCAAGAGACAATCGTCACCCCGAGTTCTTGAGAAGACGACAGCGGTGCCGGCGTTCCCGCGAGGGCAAGCGCAGCTGCCACCGACGGGGACAAGGGCGAAGGTGCCACATCCTTCACGCTCCTTTATTTCCCCCTCTCCATGTCAGCCCGGTGCCCAGGGACCTGAAAGTATTTACACAAAGATCTCAGTGGAAAAAACTTCAGCAAAGGGCTACGGTTAAAGGCTACTGAAGCTTGACTGAAATAATCCCCCGTCCTCGGCAGCCCGCGGAGGCTCTGCGGTGACGGAATGAAGAAAGCAAGCAGGAAATCTCCTTCCTGAATACCGGGGACGTCCCATAACTGAAGTGGGGTCTATATTCACTATATATTCACAATATTCACAGTGGGTTCAATACTCAGTGATATTGAACCTCGCTGCGCTGTGGCTTGTGGCAATTTGAAATCGGGTAAGAAAACAATGGGAAAAGTACCCGATAGTGCAAGAGACCCGCACCATGTGCAGAGAAAAACATTTAAAAACGCATTTTTGCAGAACTGATGGTTTGGTTCTGTTGACACGGCCTGGTTTGGGGGGTTTATGCTTTTCTTTTTATTTTCTTTGCTTTTAATCAAGATGCTGTACCTTGTGCTTCTTTCCCCGGGCCAGGAGCGCTTGCTGAGGGTTGCCGCATCCCCTGCGCCCTGCCAAGCTCACGGGTTTAGGACGGCGGCCGCTGGAGACGGGCTCGGAGCTGGTGTTTGGAGCTACTCAGTATTCAGTGGCACGACTTACCTAATGCACACGGATTTAATTCATTTCTGATTGATCCCATAATTACAAAATTTGTTTAAAGCTGTTATATTATCTCCTTATTTGACACAATATGGCACAATTTTGTTATAGTATTGAAAACCAAATAAGACAACTGCAGTTGGTAGCATTTCAAAGAAATATTCCCTTTAAGATGAAATCAATCCTGTTTCAAGTTTATTCCCTTGCTTTATGATTGAGGCTCTAGGGGTGTATTTTGCTGAAAAATGTCTTTTTGATTTTTCAGAAATTCTTTAGATTAATATGCAGCTGTCATTGCAAGGCAAATCCAGACCCGCTTTCATGTGCTTCCTCTCTCCCCAGGCTGCGGCGAGTGCCTATCCCTGCCGGGCAGGCGGCCGCGGTGCCGGCGGGCAGCGCTGGGCAGCCCTGGGCACGGCCGCCCTGGCCCCCGCTCTCCCCTCGCCCTCTGTGCCCGGCTCTCCCCCGGTTCACGCTCGCCACCCATTTTTAAAGAGTGCAACCCCGGAGTAATATAAAGGGAATTTTGGTCCTTTGTGTTTCCCTGGTGCGCCGTTTGAAAAGTTGTTTGACTTGCAGATCATGTCGAATAAACTTTCCAAGGGGATATTTTCGAGTAAATAGACGCTGAAGGCCGTAAGTGAAGTTTAAATATTTATATCAATATTTAACCACTCATTCTTTCGGCGGCGTCAGTCAGCGTGGCTGGGAGGACACGTCCACCTCCCTGTTTGTTTAAAGCTCCCGTGCACGGAGCCGCCCGCCCGGCTGCAGGGACGAAAAGCCAGCGGGGCTCGTTTGCTCAGGATGCTACTGCTGTATTAGGGTTAAAGGACGGACTATCCTTTGTTATAGGATGGATTTGTGTTCCTTTGGTCACGTTAGATGAGAGTCACTTCCCGGGTAGCTCTGTTAATGCAAATTATCAGCCAAAACCCATCAGCGAGGGCGAGCCCAGCGGGGGCAGGCAGGTACTGCAGGCAGGGAGCCCTGCCCGCGCGGCGCTCGCAGCAGCTGGGGTGCACCCCTCTGTGCCCCTCACCACCGTCAAACTCCTGAGAATTTATCTCAGGATTTTTAGATTTATACCAAAATAACATTTATCAAATCAGCAGTGCCAGACGCAGCCCTGCGTGCTGGTTTATGGCCAGATCCCGTCTCCCACCCCAACGAGGTTTGTGCCGCTGCTCCCAGCACGTGCGTGGCAAAGGCGCTGCGTATAAAACCGTGTTAGCCAATAGCAGGACTGATAAAAACCTACGAAATGTGGTTCTGGTGCATCGTAGAGATTATTTTAAGAAAATACATATAAAACAGTTTTCATGAAAAGCTCTTTGAGTTCCCCACGGTGAGATCCTGCCCATCCACCGCTGCCCTGCCTGCTCGCTGAGCGGCTGCCCAGAGATGCCACATGTGGGGCCCGTCAGCTCCTGGCATTTAATTACTTGTTAATGAAGTTCTTATGCAAATGAGGCATCAAGCGCCCCTTCCACCCGTGACGGCAGCAGGGATGCGGGGTGCAGGGCTGGCTCGGGGAGCCCTGCCCCGGACCTGGGGGGAGAGGGGACCCGGGCGGCGGGAGCCGTGTGCCAAATCACCCTGCATTTCACTCCGTGCGATTTCACCAGAGATTAATAAAAACTATTATTTGGAAGAGCTTTTGCATATTTTATTTTCTTATCTAAACTGGAGCATTCCAAATCAGGCATTTCTGCTGTTTCAAAGAACGAGAAATGCTGTTAGGGAGTAACACATTAATAGCTGAAAAGCTACACACACTTACTTTACTAAGGCTGTTTCTGCACTAGTTGAATAATTCTGTTGATTCCTCCACTTTAGCATAAAATTTGTATTTGAACTGCTTTCTCGGAAGCCTTCGGCCACAGCTGGAGTTATAGGATAAGTCAAAATAAGAGTATATGAACACAGAGAGCACAGGGGCGGGAGCGTTGTGTGCAGAAGTGCTCATCTTTCCCTAAAATTTGGCTCTTCATTTCTTTGTACTCTGTTTGATTTCCCTTTTTCCATATTTCCTTCAGATTTCCATTTTCCTTCAGGGCAACAGAGCTCGGCTGGGACAGGGTTTATATCAAGTATCAGGAATCCAAGTGTAGCGTGGCTGGCAAATGCAAAAACCATTTGCTCTTTCTGAAAGCAAATATCAGCAGTGTGTGTAACTGAGTGCTGAGAAATTTCGCAAAAAACCGCTATCAACAACATTTCTTGAGAAGTCCGAACCCAGATGCTCAAAACCATCTATCTTGTGGCTGCTACTACCCCAACAGAGAAGGGGGGAAGGACAGATCCTGGCTCAGACCACCTTCCCGCAGCTCCGCATTTGGGCACGTCTGGGCTGGTGCGGCCCCGGCAGCCCCGCCGGGCAGGGATCGTGCGCCAGCGTGGATGCTGCAACCCTGGCCACAGGTACTTTAACCTTTTATCTCCTGTTATAGCCCAGCCAGATTTACAGCCAGGGCCCTCTGAGCCCACAGCACCGCACTCCCGAGGGACAGCAAAAATCAAGGTAAACCCTCTTCTAAATGCATTTCTGGCTGCGCCCTCCATCCCGAGCAAAACCCAAATACCTGAACCCCAAGCTCCCGCTGTAGACGTGGAGGGACCGAGGGAGAGCCGTACCCCAACAGCAGCACCGCCAGCACCATGAGAAGCAACGATTCTCAGAGATGCTGGAAACGTAACATATTACAGTCACAAAATTTCAATTTTTTTTTTCTTAAAGCATTGAATAGTTTTTCCTTTCCAGGACAATATCACAGAAACTTTCTTAGTGGAAGATACTGCATACTACACATACAAGGAGTAAGCGTATACATTCACGCAGCCTATAACTCTTCCTGCCTCGTATGAGGTGTTTTATGTAAGCAAACATTCAGAAGGGGAAAGGGTGAGAGGAGCTTTGGGATGCCCACTTGGGGTAAGTAAGCACAGGCTAACTGAAACTTCATAAAAAGAAATTAAAATGACCGTTTTCTCTGTCGACATCACACATTGCACATCAGCCTCGGGGGAGCCCTGCTCCATGCCCCGGGGCCGCATCCTGCGCGGGGCTGGGCAGCCGGCTCCCGGGCACGTCGCTGGGCACTGCCCCCCCGCTGCTCGCCAGTGCTATGAACATTCTGTGGGATAATTTTTCAGAGGAGCTGGCTCTTTTCCAAAGGAATTTCCAAAACTCCTCCTCCGCCATGTGTGTTATTGATTGTGGTCTTATTATTTAAAATGATTTATGAGCGGATTTGGGCTGATGCTCCTCTCCCAGTAACACTTTCTAAAGATTTAATAACGACTCCGAAGAGAGACCTCAGTTACTTGTGCCGTGAACGGCAGCGGGCGGCCGTGGCGGGTGGACGCGTGCTGCGGCCCCTCTCCTCCGGCTGACGGCTGTCTATGGCTGCCATGTCTCATGCCGCATCGCTGTTTTCAGTAAAAAAATTGCAATTTGCAGTAAATGCATATTTGGAGTGCTCCTAAGGTGGGGTACCAGCAAATGTAAAGGCTTTCTTTCTGAAATACTCGGAGGATGCCGGTCGGGAGGCAGCGAAGCTTATCAGCCAGGGAGGAAGCCTTAGCGAACCAGACCTGGTTTACAGTACACTGATTTGGGGCATGGGTATCGATGGAGATCTGACTGCATAATTACTTGGTGCAGATTGAAAACACCAGCAGCGTCCCAGCGTTCATGTGCTGATCGTCTGCGTTTCCACCGGCACGGGCGCAGCTTTTGTTTGCTGCCGGGGGTGCGGGTGCTGGTGATTTACACATGTTTCGGATGAAGGATAGTCACATGCATCTTGTGCTTACAACATTTTACATTACTCTAGATTATACATCTGTCATGTTAGTTATTAAGTCGCTGCGGATTACATCGCATTACCGCTTAACAAGGAGATGTATTACGGAGCAGGGGAATGCCGTGCCTGTTCCAGCAAAGGACATTGTTTTCCCATATTTCTCTAGAAAGATCACACATTATAATCACTGTATACAGTATACCATGTAAAATGTTCCCCATTTATTTCATACAATAGATACTGTGTCATTTAATTAATTTAGACTAAAGAGGAATGCTTAGCATTCACTAACAACTTTACCTTTGGGACTGTAAATGAAAAACCCTCCTTCTGCACAGCAGCCAGGGCCGGGAGAGCGCTCCTGGAGAGAAGGTTTGCATAGAGAGGAAAACTGCCCCCGCGCCCCCTTTTCCCCCCAAATATATAACGCATTTCTAAAACTGATCTAAAGCATCTAGCGGCCATGAAAGCTGCAGCCCCGCGCAGTACATGAGACAGACCCACGGCAGAAATGCCAATGATTTAAGGAAACCAGGCGCAACCACAGCCACGGATTCGAGGAAACCAGCCGGACGGACAGCGGAACCGGTACCAGCAGTACTGCTTTCTTTGCCCAATACTTGTACTGTTGTAGGGTTTTTTTGTTCTTAAGCGAAGCGTAATAGGAAAGTATAATGGTACACCTCTAATGACGATGTTTATGCCCGAAGTGGTGACGCCGCCTTTTAGCATTCCTGTCCCTGCAGAATCCGTTTCTATATTATGGAGATTTCTGCAGACCTTAGGCCATGTGTATTGAGCAGTCCTCACCTCTCACAGCTTCTCATTGACCCAGAGTACAATACAGGCTTTTTTGAACATAAAAGCATCATTGACAACCCCTATATTACTCCAAGAGATTGTTTACCCATGTGCTAGAGGAGACTTTTAAACTTGCCGCTAATTAGAAGTACGTTACTGAGGCCAAGCCTTCAGTTAGTTATCACACTCCTTGGCCGTCGCTTCCGTTGGAGACAATCTCTTAATTACGATTGCACTGGCCTTGATGAGCGCCGAGGTAGCACCCTGTGTTTTGTTTGCTGCTCATTTTGCCCGGGGCGCATCCCCCGCCCCGCGCGAAGGGGATGACACCTCCAGCAGACCCCGAGCCGCGACGGCAAACCTTCGGTGTATCTTATACCTCGCTCTTAGTTCTTCCTCTCACATTTATAGCTCCATGCGTTTACTGCAACCACTATCTTCAGCATACACTAAGTGAACTATTTTAATCGTGAGTAGCAGAGCTCCTCATTCCAAAACAATTTTTCTTCTTGGGAGAGATGATGTGCGCTGGAGGCACGGTTAGCCTCCGCGATGCTCCTCGGTAAATTAGCTGTGGAGAAGTCTTTCACTGCAGCCTTTAGCAGCTGGAGTATTTAAATATAACCACACAGCTTTCATTGGATGTAATAAAAGATTCTCATCTGTATTACTGGGTTCGATGTAAGTGGTTTGCCTCTCAAATGTATTATAGCTCATTTCATATTTAGTGATACAGTAATAGCTTAAATTGTGCATTGAGGTCGAGGACAGACATTGATCCGTTTAAGCAAATACTGCTATTAATTAGGGGTGGGCTTGCACTGAAATACCTGGCCTGCCTGGGACACTTCAGGCACCCCTGAAGAACTGCCGTCGGCAGAGGTTCTCCTGATGGCTGTGCTGGTGAGGAGTTGATCGCTGGAAGGTAAAATCGGGTACCCTGATCGCAGGACGAGGAAGGGTGCGGGGACCCCCTGCCCGTCTGCCCCCCAGCCGGGCTCCGGCCAGCTCAGCCCAGCCCGCCACGGTCACCGCTTCCCTTCTTCCCTGATGGAGGTAGAAATTAATTATTTTTAATTTGCTAGCATTTTGTTATTAATGCCAAGGAGCGCAAGGAAGCCCTGTTGCCTCCGCAGGCAGTAAGTAGGAATGTGCAAGTGCAGGGCGCAGGAGAGGTCACAGGAACGAACCACAACATCATTAATTACCACACCTGTATCAGAGGATGCTCAAACCTCTTTGGTCTGAACCACAGCTCATGCCTGTCCTCGCTGGCGTTGTCCGACCGCGCTGCCACTGCCCGTGGGGCTGGGGCTGGGGCTGCTGTGCTGCTGGCTCCGCGCGGGCAAGGGACGGCTCCTGCCCCAGAGCCCACGGCCAACCAAGGATAACAACCTCAAGGACAACCTCAAGGACAACCTCAAGGATAACAGCCTCAAGGACAACCTCAAGGACAACCTCAAGGATAACAACCTCAAGGACAACCTCAAGGATAACAACCTCAAGGACAACCTCAAGGACAACCTCAAGGATAACAACCTCAAGGACAACCTCAAGGACAACCTCAAGGATAACAGCCTCAAGGACAACCTCAAGGACAACCTCAAGGATAACAACCTCAAGGACAACCTCAAGGACAACCTCAAGGATAACAGCCTCAAGGACAACCTCAAGGATAACAGCCTCAAGGACAACCTCAAGGCCAACCTCAAGGATAACGCCTTCTGTCTCAGCACCTTCACTCCACTTCCCATCAGTCCTCTTCCCACATCTTTTTCTTCTTTCCTTTTTAAAGCTATTGCCTAGCCAATTCCTTTTAAGTGAAGAAGATTTTACAAAGTCTCATGGGCCATTTCCCATGTCTATAAATGTTTTATTACTTCGGCAATATGGCCAAAGCACTCACTTGTCTCCTCTCCAAGACCTCAAACACAACAAAACAACTCCCCTAAGTCCTCGCTCCCGAGTGCACACTCATTTCCTTGCTACCACCAGATCATCTCAATGAAATCAATGAGTTTATACAAGTACTACTAAGCTGTCAAGAAAAGTCTTTCTATATTAGAGCAGTGATTTTATTAAAACGTTTCAAGCAAAAACAAACAAAGAACTTACTTAAACAAATCTGGGGAAAAAAAAGTCACGGACAAGAGACAGTGCAAAGCCCTGCAGCGGCTGCAAAGACCAGGGGCACAATGGACACCTTGGCAAGGTTTGCTCTTTACCTAAAGGTGTTTACCAACAAGCAACAGGCTCCTGAAAGGTTTTGCTTCTCCCAGCATCATTTGCAGACAGTTTGCTCTGACGTACACATGGAGATGTTGAGGAATAACTCCTACGCTGCCAGCTCCCAGCCTTCTTTTACCCAAATTCACCTGCGAGAGGAAAACCTTGCCCAACCTTGGTGTCTCGGTGCTTTCCCCTGCGGTTTCAGGGGTGCTGCCCAGGGGCTTTGGGGATGGGAGGCTGCGGGGAAAGCACACACCTCCAGCAGCTGCCCTGCCCGTCCTGCCCACCCTGCCCGTCCTGCCTGCGCTGCCCGTCCTGCCCACGCTGCCCGCGGCGAGGAGGAGGGAGGCAGGCGGCGAGCGTACGAAGGCTGAGTGTAGCCCCAAGTGAAAAACCTGACACAACCACAAAGCAAAGGCAGGATAAACCAAACCCGCTGCTGAGAAGTTGCAGAGGTTATCCGTCATTGTCAAGGCTCCCTTTGCAGCATAAGCCATCAGAGCAATTCAGAGTACCGGCAGCTATAGCTGTTCCTATATCTTAAGGATATCCTTTTCAGAAGACATCAGTAACAACAACAACAAAAAAATCCGTCTTTTTAAGGGTCTCATCACACTGAAAACTTGCCTGGGTTTGTGACAGCACTTTTACATAAAGATAAAAGAATTCAGAGTTTCCTGATGATGTGGTACCAAAATCACATTAGCAGATAGTTGAGCAAGAAGATCAACATTTAATATGTCCCCATCATACACTCATTTTTAAGTATTAAATGAAATATTGAATAGAGAGAGCTTAAAATAAAACCCGTCTCCAGCTCTGTGCTTGGGGCATCTTCGCGCGGCAGTGGTAGCTGCCAGGATTGCGTTATATTTGTTTTCGGTTACAACGGGCTCCAAAGCACAACTAAAATAATTTGTCTGTTGTAGGTAGGGAGATTGGACTGATACGTGTTGGCACGGGGAAGATTAGGAGAAAAGACATGCTCTAAAGCTTAATACATCTGGAATATATATTATAATCTATTCTAAAGTAAACGCTGTGCGTGCTGCAATTGGAGTTGGCACTGAAGACCTATGGACCGTGGTGCAATGCAGACCCCTTTCCCAGCCCCTTTAGCTCTAAATTGGGCCAGACGTGGTGTACAACACGGAGCAGGGCCGTACAGCGGTGATGTGGGCTCAATGCAGCGTGACTTGCATCAAAAAAAATCTCACTTTCTTTTGGCAAGACATGGATTTTAAACAGGGCATGGGCGGACTCTGCTTTTTGGGCAGCGGGCGCCGGCAGAACACGGCCTCGGCCGCGAGATGCTCTGCCAAACGGAAAGCTGAGGGCGGCAGATGAAAGCGCTCGTGCTGCAGGTTGTTGTTGAACCGAGCAGCAAGATTTGTATTTTAGCAGCACTTAAATCTGTATTTTGGCACCCAGGCAGCACGGTAGAAAACTGTGAGTGCCTCTGCCTGCTGTGACGCTCCCACGGCAGCACCAGGAAAAGGCAGCGAATAGGTGTGGGAGAGTCACACGCACCAGAAATGGGTGGGTTTCAAGGCCAATGGCATCCTTTTGGGGGGTCTTTTGTAGCAGCAGCACCAGCTCCATGTCCAAGCATTTCATTGCAAATGTTTTGCTGAGACACATCTCCCAGGACAAGCCATGGCTCCTGACCCACTGCCGGCCAGCTCGGCTGCTCCGAGGTCACACTTTGCAGAAGTTATTGTAATTTTATGGGCACAAATGAACAAAAAATGTTGGTTCCCTTTGGAGGGACTTTGCCCCGTCCCATCCTTCCAGCCCCAGGCAGGAGCACTGCCTGCTCCCCGGCGCTGCCCACCATCCCGTAGCAGGTCCCCACGGCCCACCAGGAAAAGCACGGAGGAGGTGATCCACCAGGAGAGAGGGTAGAGCTTCCACATCTGTGCAGGGGGAGAACGCAATAAATAACAAATGAGATTTGATTATATAACATAACATTACTTTCAATGCAAAAATGAATTACGCTGCATGCAATAATAAATCATAACTTTACATTTCGCCAGCACTGAGCCAGTTCTGAACTGCAACATCTGGAGCTCAGGCTGAGCCTTCCAGCTTTTGGGGATACTTCCACCCCAAGCTTCATCTCCAGCAGATCAGATGAAAAACTCGAGCATTTTGGCCAAACCAGGTGAGAAGAGGCAGTTTGCTAAAAAGGCACCAGTCCCCTGTGCCTGGCTTGTACTGCAAACGGCAAAGTTAGAAAAAAACAAGGACAGAGGCTTGGGCACACTTGAAAAATGAGGAGCTGCCAAAAAGCAAAGCAAAGGACAAATCAGAGGCAGTGCTTCAGCTCGGCCCTCGCAGCTCTCTGACTTTCATGCCAGATTTACATCCTGGGAGCAAAGACGAGATCAGCCGGGGCGGCTGCAGGGCACTTTGTGAGGACGCGCTGCCGGTCCCTCCTCGGGGCCGGGGGTTGCAGCCCCTCGGGGCCCCGCAGGGTTTGGGGTTTCTCGGCTCGGCAGCACTGGAACGGCAACTGCTCCATCTGGTGGGAACGGCTCCGTCGGGGTTGGGACCGTGGGCTTGCAGCTTCGCCTACGGAGCAGGCGGCGATGCCCCGGGGCTCCCAGCCCTCTGCCACCGCACGACCATCGCCTGCTCAAGGCACCAGGTCCCCTGACCCGACGCAGCGAGGATGGGCCAGGCAAACGCACTTGTTGATACAGGACGTGTGTAAAAGGGAAGCAGAGCGCCGAGGACCGACCCAGGCTGAAGCATTCGCCCTGCAGTTGTGCCGGCACGCTACAAAGGGGAAACGAAAGCGGCCGTGCCGGTGAGCAGTGCCCCTTCTGCTGAGAACCCCCATGTTGAGGGGCTGCATCCAAGGGGGTTTGAAGAGCAAGGCCAGCGCCCACCCAGCACAGCGGCAGCGAGCCAGGCCAGCCCAGGGCGTGCGGCTTCAGCCACCAAATCCCCGGCGTGAGGGAGAGTTGTTGCCGGCAGGTATCCTTAAATAAACCTGAGCCGGGGCTGGCTTCTTTCTGGTTTTAAGTATATGGCATTGCAAAGGTCTAAAAGGAGGTTTCACGGGTGCGCGGCTCAGCCCGGCATCGCAGCGCGGGGCAGGGACGGGAGCGCGCAGCCTGTGTCGGGCTCTGCCTGTGTTTGCAGGCAGGTGCTTTGCTGATTAGTTGAACAATCTTAATATTTAGGGAAAAAACAACGAGCAAAGATAAAAGTGGAAGGAACTGCTTTCACTACAGCTTTGGTTCAAGAAAATAAACCAGTTGTGGAGCGGTGGCGTGGTCTGGCTGAGCGGAGCGAGGTCCGGCTCACGGCTCGGCAGCAGCTCTGCCCCCGCAGCTGCCGGTAATTCAACAGCCCGTTACCATTTCATCCTACATCAAACATTTCCTGCTTCTTCACTATAAATATATAAACAAGAGAGGACTGCAGCACCCGAGGACTTGCTTCCAGCTTTCGTACTTTAAAAAACAGACACAGAAATGCAGAAGAAAATTCTATATTCAGCATTTAAACTTTCCTTCCATATGAGTTTTTGCTTGCTCGCAACCCAGGGAAAGCGCTGCGAGATGAGGCTGTACTGCAGGACTCATCTCCAAATTAATGATCACAGACATGCTTAGACATCATTGACTCCATACATTTGTCCAGGGTCAGCTCAAATGAGCCCGTGCTACAAAAGGGGTCAAAATGCCCAACTGTGGGTCCTTAGACGTGCGATGGGAGAGGTGCCCCGAGCCCAGCCCCGCTGGCCCCGTGGCTAGGGGCTCGCAGCGCGTTTCGGTGCTATCCAACAGCCTGATGGGCTGTATGAGACACGCAAACAAGCAGAGATGCTGGAAGAAGAAGGGAAGAAATACTTGCTTGCTTTCTAAGCGTGGCGCTTTTGTATCTCAGCGAATTGGCGTAACTACAGCTGGCAGTCCTTATTTTAAAATATGGGCATTTCTCTGCTGGAAATGCTATCCTCCACTATTTCCTTGATCTGAAAGCTGCAAGTGTCAATACATCAGCACTGAAGTCTGCTGAGTGCCTAGAAATCAGGCGATATCATTTCCAAAAGTAAGTGACCACCAGGCTGCCGTTAGCTCTGCCAGCGCAGAGGGAGAGATGGCTTTTTGCAACTTTGATTTACTGGCAATTGTTGGAAAAGAAGCAAGCAAGAAATGAAAACCCAATATTTCCATTACAGTTTACTTAATAAAAAAATATTGTAGGAAAGTCAGACATCATAAAATGCCCATCTTCTCTCTATATTTACAGGATCATACAATAACTTGAGCCAGACCAGTAATCAATTTAAAAAAGCCCTTTGCGATTGAAGGCGCAGACAAGGGAGTGTTCGATATCCCCGAAGCAGACCAGCAGCCACACTTCACCGGGGCGCCCCGAATACGGCCAGGCCGCGTTACAGCAAGGGGCGGCGGGTGAAGCACCGGCCGGATGGCTGCTCTGCAGCGGGACACTATTTCCAAGAAGCCGTTTTAACACTGAGCAATTTCTCCTCCAACGCGCCCAAGAACTCTTCTGCATCATCCATTCTCCCCACTTGCAAAACACCTCTCTCGTTGATAGGGAGGATATTTTTAACATCAAGCTCCCATGTTATGGCCAATCCATCAGGCAGCAAGTGCTGCTTATGGCAAAAAAAGATAATTCTGACTAGGTGGTTTCTCCTCCCCTTCAGACAGCCCTCCCTCTCCTCTCCCCCCGCATTACACCCCCCTTCCTCGGCTTCTTCTGGTCCTTCCCGTTATCTTCACTTACTGCTGGTCCTGCAGAAGTCCTTGGTTTTGCTGTAGATACCATGACCTCAGTGCTAGGGGACAGTCCTGGAGGAGAGGGGCTGCAGAGGACCGTGTCACCCTGCCCAACTGCTCTGCTCCAGCGTCCCCCCCCACCGGCGCTCTGCCCATGGGCTGTGGTGCCTGGGGGCGTCCCCAGCCTTCCCTGAACCCGCACCGGTTTCAGCTCGGTGTCCTACCTGCACCGATGTCCCCTAAGGAGACAGCGTTAGTCTGTGCAAGACGCCTGGCCCATGGGCTGGTGGGTTTACGGCTACCTCGGGTCCATCTACGCTCCACCTCAGACGCTGAGGCTTTGCTCATGCTGCCGTCCCAGTAAGGACCTCATGCAGCTGCATTGTTCAGCTTCATCAGAAGAACTTCCATGTAGGAGTCACTTCGGGCCATATCTACAAGAACTTCCTTTAAGAGGAGAAAGTTCAGGCTGCTGCTGAAGGAAATGCAACGATAGTCGCTGAGGTTGCGCTGAGAAATAAAAGCTCATTTCCCAGCGAGGGCCATTCCCTCTGGGTGTGTCAAGACCCTGGAAGACGTCCTTCAGCCAAACAATGGCTTGGGCTCCAAGCAGGAGGGGTACAAGCCTGTGGCCCGCTAACAGGTCAGACAAAATGATGCAATGCTTCTTTCCTCCCGAAGTCTGCAACCCGTCCTCCAAAGACGTTTGCAGATAAGATGTGCTGTTACAATAGGTGCTATTTTTGAGGCACGTGATGCTGCTGAAGAACAGTAACCGGTACCTGCCTGCACCTCCACGTAGCAGCGAGAAGTTTCGGGGAGCAGGAGGGCACTGCTGTGAAGTCAAACAGCACTTCTGCCGGAGGCAACGGCGTTTCTTATTTCTCAGTCGATAGTTCAATCTATTTTAATGATTATCAATACCGATGTTGAGTGTAATCACCTTGTCTGATACAATTGCTAGAATCTAAAAGTCAACTTGATTTTAATGGTTTATCATTAGGAGTATTATTTAGTCAGATTAAACTGGTCTTAATTCCTCCGCAGTCATCATTTAAAAGCTGTTTGGAGCACATTACGGCGACCCCCCTCATCACGATATGAATCAATGCCCTGTCTCCATACCATGTATTTTCAGCAGCATCTGGCAAGCAGCCCCATGGACGGACACCGAAGTACTACAAGCTATGACTATTCGTGAATTGTCCCTGCCACCATCAAAATTTCCTTCAAACACACGACAGCAATGGTTGGATTCACCCCTCCTGGTGGTGATGGGGCCCACTGGACCCCCGACTGTTGGAAGAACGGCTGGGAAATGCTCACGAACTGGGGTTTGGAGGAGCAGCTGGAGCAGCCCTTGCTGCAGCACCGAGGAGCTTTCAGGGGACGGACCCGGACCCGCTGGAGGAAGCGCTGTGCTGCAGAGGCAGCTCTGGCTGCATCCCTCTCGCTTGCCGGGGCCGCAGGCACAGCCCGCACGGGGTGCACGGACCCGCGGTGCCCTGGCTCGGTGTCGTGGCATCAGGTCACTGGCAAATTTACAATTTCAGAAGTCAGAAGTGGCGAATTAAGTACATATTTTTCTTATTGAAACAAGTGATCAAAACGGATGTGTAACGGCCAGGAGTAACTCCATTCCCAGAATAATCTTCTGGGGACAATGGAGAACTGTTAGCTAAATTATTTGATTAATTTGTTTAAAAATAAAGCCCTGAAGACATTTTAGATGTTTCCTCTAGTTAATGAGATTTCCATGATAGTCAAAAAAATAAAATTAGAAAACAATGCCATTAATCTTGGATTACATGCGGCACGGGGGAAGAATTAGTAGCATAAAGCGAGAAGATTAAGACACTTTGCTTTCCAACAAAATAGTGGTGATAGAAGCTCTAGGCTGTATTTTCCCGTCTGAGATTAACGACGAGGTGATCGGGATCTGCCCTTTAGTCTCTAAGCCGGTACACCTGGGCACAGCTCTACCTTCTCCTTCTGACACGGCTGGGTCTGGTTCTGAGAAAGTACTCGTGGGCTGAGCAAAGGGATGACAAAGAGCTTACGTCCTAACAGGCGGTAGGAAACAGCAAGGACAACTGGATGCATTTGATCAGCTCTTGCAGTCAAACAGCTAATCAGAAATAACGTTTTCTCAACTATTTGGTTGGCCCATATACTAAATATTAGATACATACATGAACTATTAATAAATAACTATAATCGCTTCACATTTTAAAAGTTAAATCATTTTCCATTAAAATTCTCAAATTAAATCACAGTAACTTTATATACCCCATATTTGGCTGTTCTAATAAACAGTAGTATGAAATGGGGATAGAAAGACATCCCAAAATAGATTACACATAGCAATAAAAGGGGAAATAATCCTTGAAGAAATGACGCAAGAACAGATTCTAACTGCATTAAAAAGTAACAAGTCATGGTTTCAATCACCAGCCAGGCAAGAGTTTGATAATCTCATGTGTACAGCATATAAATCTGGGAGTACGACAAATTGCATTTTAATTTATGTACTGAAAAGGTTAACTTCTAATACCCTCCTCTCGCTTCAGAAATCAGGGAAAACCTGTTCGCTGTAAGTACACAGCGAGACTAATAAAGTAACCGGCTTCACTGGGGTAGACCTCGCATAAACCCTCAGCGCCGCGCAGAGCTGCAGAACGTCTCAGAAGTACTCGGCTTCTCACCACGCGACTTGGCAAATCCCCTTACGCAGCTATCGTGGCACTGCCTGAACCACCACCTCCGACGCCGGGATTACCAAGTAGTATTTTCGGTGGCCGGCAGGACCATAGCCTCTGGACCTACAGAGCCGCCGGAATGGGTTTATCCTGCCGCGGCACGTTGTGCCACTGACACCTAATCCACCATCTCGCAGTCAGACAACACTAGACGGGACCCAATTTCTAGCAAAACCACAGAATTCAGTTACCCATGGAAGTTACTGCTGCAACAGAAGTTGAAATTAAATTTCCATACAGAGCAGCAGGGATGAGATTGCCCCCCGCCCTCCGAAACCACCCCAACCCTGTTTCATGGGGTTTTACCAGTGGTACGTGAGGTTCTATAAAACTTCAGAGAGAAAAATGCTTCATTTTGGCAGCAATTTAGATACGATCAATTGCACTCATTAGTTTCTTCTATTATTTAAAAATAAATGTATTATTTGTTTTTATTATTTAAACACAAAATTTAAATCGTGTCCCTGCAACAGTTATCTGAAATCAAAGGGAATGAGCTTCATAAGCCCACCAATGTATAAAATGCTCTTACTGACTTTTATAAAAAACAGCCCTTTTGTTCACAAACTTATTTATTGAAGAGCGAATCATTATACGTGTGCTCAATGAAATATTAATGAGTTTATTCTCTGCGATAATTTTATTAAAGTTTTCTTCAAATGCAACACTATTGCAAAAAATCCTCAACTGCAAGATACAGTCTCTTTAGCGTATAATTTTTTTTTTGTACTTATCTAAACCAGAAGCTTGCAAAGAAAATGCACGTGTACAAAAACATTATATGGGGTATATGATAACATACAGTAATTATATTCCTTGGAACGCACAGGTATGGATGTATAAATGCTTTAACTCTTAAAAATAAAACGCATAGTGACACTCTGCAATGAGCTGCACATGAGGCTCCCACCAACTTATACCAGGATTCTGCTTTTGCATCAGTAATGGATCCTCTGCATTGAAGTTACTTAATTACAGGATGTTTTTTCTTCTAATGCATACAAAATTGAGTAGGAATGAAACAGGCCAAGTCTTACATACAATGCAACTGGACTGAGCAGGCTGTAACTCCAGGCTGGGTTCAAGGCCAGGGGGTGATCTCATCCATTGTTTTTAAACCAGCCGCGCTAGTGTTAACTAGATGTCCGTGTTCATCTAAAAATAAATAGTCATCCCATGATATGCACTGTATCATGATGTCAAATAAATATTTCTACAGCACCTACTGCTGTGACTCCATATCACACTTTGGGGAGAAAGAGCTAAAATGGGAAAAAAATCAGGAAAAAAAAAATTGTATCTATCCTGAAACAACACAGTAAATATTAAATATTTTATTATTGGCATGTCATTTGCAAATAAGTAATGACGTATTAATGACAACATAAATAATAAAAAATAAGTAATACATTTGGTCCCTAAGCAACTGCAATCTTAACTGTTTGTCAAAGTCATCCAAGAGCAAAATCGAATGAAAACAGGAGCCGAATCCAGCCCGACACTAGGCAGTCTCCTCGTTCACCAGCAATGGTTCCACTTCCAGTGCTACTAAACCAGATTGCCTTTCCTTGTGCTGACGGTACAGGATGAATTGCACAGTCACCTGTTATTTTTGGGTAAGGAAGTAATTTACTAGGATACAGAGGTAGCATTTGCAGCCCTTGCTTTCAATTAAAACCAAAATAAGCTGTACAGAATAAGAGCAGCCATCCATTTCGTTCTGGCACAGACTCTGAATACCACAGTCCGCAGAGGAAAGCTTAAAACTTGCTGTATCTAATTCATGTACTGTAGTGTAAGTATTATCCATTTATTTAATCCTGACTGTGGAATTTTCTACATTAGCATATAACCTTTTCCAAATCCTACTTAACGCTCATTTTCAGTACTTCTTTATGGCAAAAACTTTAATCCTATTTTACTTGCACTAGAAAAGGGAACATACAGAAAAATTCTAACTCAAAACTTCAGATCCCCTTGGTTATATGGCTCAAACACACATGAAAATATCCTTTACTACCTCATCCTCATCCTTGCAAGGGTCCTAAGTGTGAAACTCATTAGAAGCAGAAGAGGAACAAGGTTCATCTAGGAACAATGTGGAATCAAAGCTATTGCCCCGTACTACTCCAGCCTCAGTGGTATATGCTGCGGGCAGGGCTGAGGAACGATGCTGGTAAGGAGGGGAAAGTATTAAAAACTTTTCTTAGCGATAGATCAGCAGGACCGGATCAGAAAACAAAATTCTCATGTCCTGCAAAATTCTAGGCAGTTTTTACAAGCACTGACACGCAGACAACACTATGACTCAATATTTAATGCCGTTTTCAACATAGAATTGTGTTGAACATAATTATTTATTTCTATTGTAAAATAGACCATTAGAAATACTGCTAATCTAAAAAGAATTAAAAAGAATGTACTTGTCCTTTTTCTTGATGGTTCCAGCTCTCCAACAAAATTATTGACATTGAGCATACACAGCCTTTAAATTTAAAAAAAAATGGGGGTTAGAACGGACAGGAGAGATGTCTTACTCTTCAAAATTTTTGCTAGATAGTTGAGGAGTTTTATACTTGTGTACTGAACTTGATACAAAACGCTTTGTTTTCCGATAGAGATACCATTTTAAGATATAAAGATATCAAGCAAACCTATCCAGCTATGCCCTTCCCTTAAGTATTCTTTTCTATTCTATTCTAAGAAATATGCATAGCATCCTACAGAATAAAGATTTTCTAGTCAGAGTAGATCAATATGGAAATGACGTGAAATGCAAAGCAGCAGGTACCAGAAGCCTGTCTTCACCAAGGCAAACCACCACCACCAGCGAAGCGGCAATACTCTCTGTACGCCAGGGTTTATGGCTCCTACTTTTATCCTCACTTTGGGCATTCTTTTTTTCTTTTTCTAAAAGATGCAGTGATTTCAGCAGCAGACTATGCTAAACCCAACATTACCTGCTATCCAACTTTGATGAAGAAACTTCGAGAAGGACGTTACGTGGGCGGAAGCAGGTGCAGTAGATGAGGTCAAGAAGGGAACCTCCAATATAAGGATCTGCATGAAAGCATGTTTAAAGGTATGTGGTGTAGAAACAAGTGGCCATCTGTATACCCAGGTACCTGGTACAAATTCCAACGTATGCTCACGTAAGTTCAGCTTTCATAAAGCCTGGATCACCACTGCTGTTACATGCAAAAACCGATTTTAAAAATGAAATCGTTTCTCTGGGAGGAAATCTGACATACAGAATTCTAGCAGGAACACTTTAGATCAGTTAAAATAACTTGGCTGGTAGGCAATGGTTGTGAGAAGTTTGAGGCTAATGTATTTAATTATTTATAAAAATAAGGGCGGGGGGGGAAGCTTTCTGGGAGGCCTGGATGAATGGAGAGGAAATTGCCTACATCCTAGGCAGAGCCCCAAGAACTATCCCACCTTCCCAAAGCCTTCCAGCACCCCACCTCTGAGGCCCCCCAACTAAAGACTAGACAGGATTTCCTTCAGAGACAGCAGGTCAGCACTCCTTTTTTAGTCTTTCTGTAGTATTATGTGGGGAATGCTTTCTTCTTAGAGCTTAGCAAATTAGTTTTATGGCATATACAGCTACCACTTAAATTTCCTGCCTTTTTCTTTTTTTCTTTTTTATAGGCCTTACTGTACTTGCAGCCGAGCACTTCCCCAAATCTTAATAGTTGCACTGGTGGAAAAAGAAACTGTGAACTGGGAATCAAATTTGCTGAAATCATACTGTGGGCTTGGGACAAGCCTGGGCTGTAGCACCGTGCACTATCGCTCTTCACACCAAGTTGGCAACAGAACAGAGCTTTTAAGGAGGAATAAATTATAAACACAAGTTATGTGGAGCTTATCAAACAGTATTTCCAGAATATGTTTTTGTAGCATATGTACTCAGCTGCTCATATTTTTTAAATAAATGCTAAACTGCCAAGACTACTTAATATAGAAACTAACTTGCTGACTTTCTGGGGGAAACTTTAAGACCTAAGCATGCAGACAGCCCAAAGTGGAGGAGACAACCAAACTGACTTCTCAGAGTAAAGTTCGTGTCAGCCACTGAGCTAGTGTATCAGATTTGTTTCATTAAATTAAACAATTTAATGACAATTCAAAAAACGAAACAGTTTTGAGACAAAAGCGCAAAGAAGAAGTTGTATGTTTGGCTGTGCAAATCTCCTGGCTGAATTGTCAGGTCAAACTTATATTCTTTGCAAAGTGTAATTAAATTACAAAGCGTGATGTTTTGTAGAAGTATATAATGGATTCCAAGTAGTTGCCCTGCAAATCACAAAAGGTGCAAGAGAAGAGTCTGTGTACAACAGCTTGGCTCTTGCTGAATATACTTTGGCTATCTACTAACAACCTGGCTACGCTTAATGAAAAGAAGTACATGTGGACGATTTGAACACAGTTCTCTGACAATAGGGTGATGTCAAATTAAAAAAAAAAAAAAAAGGAGGCAAAAATCTTGGTAAAGGGCTTTGTCTGAACTAAACACAAAGCAGAGTTGTTTGGTTTTGGTGGGAGCAGGGGAGGAAGGCAGCAGGGTGAAGGAGGGTTGTAGACTTAGAGAAAAGGACAAAGTTTTCTGGAAAAACTTGCACTAGATTCAGTCTCTTGGAAACTTAGTGATGGCTGCTGCTAAAAGTCTAAGGGCAGAACTGCTCATCAACTGATGTAGTATTTTAAAATATGTAGTATTGCATCCGTGTGTACAAGTGAAACACGAAGTAATCAAGCACATAAAATAAAGCTCTAATAATGTCCACCATGGAACCTTAAAATAGGCAAACCTGGACTAAGCGCCTCTGACTGACAAGAGGATCTCTCAGGCCCATTTAAACCCTGGGCTTTGTGGTTTCTTGAGAAACTCCAACCACCTTTCACTGCAAAGCGGCAGTTGGAAGGAAACATTTCCTGCAAAAGAAAATCACGTCCAATTTCTAATTCAAATGTGTAATGCTATGAAACTCCTCTTAAAATGAAAAGGAGGACAATTCATACTTTACAAACAATTGGACACTTCCATTATTTATTGAAAATAACTGGCTTATTGTGCAACCAAATAACTTTAACTTTAGACACCAAGGAAACAGGATGACCGTGTTATCCTGTTAAACTGAGCTGAAACAACTCCAGTGTAATCCTGCACTAAGTAACGCTGGAGCTGCTGTTCAGCTATGATCTGGAGTCCATTTGTTTCTAAAAATAGTCAATGCCAGCCGTGTCAGATGGAAGCAAAAGAATACTGCAGCAGACACAGAGTAAGTGAACTCTTAATCCTTGCTTGGACCTTGAGAAATGAGAGTTTACTTTCCACCTAATGAAACCCTGGACGCTATCAGGAATAAAGTCTTCTAGAATTAGGCAATTTCTGCAACTACTCCTCAAAACAGAGACTGACTGTTACACAAATGATCAATTATGATACACCTCCCTCTTAGAAATTCTGACTTTTTGGTTTAATTCCTCTGTTTTCCAAAACCCAGGTGATCCTGTTCTTCGTTTTCTAGTCCAACATGACATACCAGTTTGCTAGATGTTTGATTTTCTTGCTTGGCAAGAGACAGTAACGAAGCTCTCTTTAAAAGCATTGACTTCCATACCTTCAGGGCTTCTCAAAGCAGGAGGTCTGCTTTTGTTTTCTCTTGATTACAAATACTTCATACATTTTCAACTAACACTATATACTTGACTAGATTCCTATAAGCTCCTCAACCTGATTTGGAAGCATCTGTTTTCAATATAATTTGAACTGGAGGACTATTAGCAAGATTGGATTCAGACTCCAATCAAGACAGAACCCAGAAATGAATGTCATGTGCACACTGGCACTGCAATCCTGGGCCAGGGTCAGAGAGGGGGGAGGTTTGTAGCCAAGTTCCTTTTCAGAGTACATCATAGAAAGGCATCTGCAAATATGCATATAACATACTGTAAGGGTCATCAAGATCAAGTTCTAGGGTTTTTTGGGTAAATAAATACTGGCCGGTTTATGTTTCCAGCTGGGGGGCTGGGGGTGGAAGAAAGAGTCACTACTTCGTTCGTGGAACAAAAGGCCTGAGCGCTCAGGCCAGCCACATGGGCTAGCAACCCTGAATCCCTACAGTCTGCTCATGCAAAAAAACCTGCAGTGTCTCATAAAAGATAAAACTACAATTTATTTCAAAACAGGCCCCGAACCACAGTTTAGTCTCACCACTGTAGTGAAGTATTATGTTCCCACAATGCAGAATGTTTAACTAAACTGCTCGCTTCGATCGCCATGCTGGAGATGCAAAAAGCACAGATGGCTATTCTGAATGACATTATAATTTAACAGTCCATCCAAAGGCCAGGGTCGGCTGTCCCATCGCTAGTCTAATTGGAGTGGCTTATGAAATTACTTTAATCAGAAAGACAAGACTGATGCCTGGGAATCATAACTTCTGGAACTGTTCCAGGTAAATCTGGTAAAGAACTTCCTTTTAATATGGAACAGATTAACACAATATGCTTCAGCATGGTCCTGAGATCACTCTTCATTTTATCCTGTTTTATAGGTTGAGTTCACGGAGCTAAGTACCAAGATGTTTTCAGACACAAAACTAAAATTTTTACTTCAGGAAAAATCAGAAAATCTCCTCTTTATACTATTTTAAGTGAAATATAAGCTATAGTAACAAGACAGGTGACTATAAACCTATTGGCGAACAGTAAGACCAAGTACCATCACATTACCATTCACTAGGCTTTTAAAGCAAAAGCACAATGTTACTCTAAACATTTTGCTTTTAATTTCTTGGTCACAGAATGCTAATCTAGTGCTCAATCTAGAAAGAGCATGACTAACAATAACTAATATCCTGTGGGCATCTTACATATGTCCCCTGAATGTATGAATAAAAAATTACAGTGTTTTAATTTTGCTCAGGACTTCCAAGAAACCGGCATAATAATCTACATAACCGGGAGTCGGTTAGCCCTTAGCATGAGTGAATGAGCATAGCTGCTGGTTTTCAGAGGCACTCAGTGTCTCAGTTTTGCCCTGAATTATACAGCTAAGGGTAGCTGCAGCACTTCTTTGTTAAGTGCTATTTTCTGAAACTAAGTTTGCCAAAACCTCATTGTTTGTCTCTGACGTTAATACAATCTTGCAATAACATTTACAATTTAACCAAATTCTCAAAGCTATAATTCTATATTTGCGTTTAAAAACAAGCAGGTTTGGGGTTTGTTGTGTTTGTTTGTGTTTCTTTACATGTATCAGACAGCAAACGGAAGAAAAACAGCACAATGTGCAAAACTCCTCCCCGCCAGCCTTTAGTATACTACGTATTGGCTACAAGATATAAATTAACCTATGCAATGTAGCTCTAATGTAGATATTTTCTATAAACCTGTTATTCTTATCAAGAAATATTATTATAAAAAGCATACAAATTATTGCTCAGAAAGAAGTTAAGATTTTATGATCAGGTTAGAATCATACAAAAAATTTTTATTTAAAAAAAAAAATCCACTTAATTTCTTATCTACTTATTAATAAGCCTGACCTGAGAAACTCTAGCTATAACAGGAAAAGGATACAAAAATGTCTAGAAACAAAACTCCTAAGCTCCCAATGAGCCATGGAAGATGGTGTAAAAAGTAGAGGGCCCGGAAGGATTTAGTAGCTGGCATCTTTAAAACAAGGCTCAGTCCATATGTACAGTTTCCCATCATGGCTAATGCAAACAGCAGGTAAGAGGTGCCTTCTGTTGATCTTCTTCGGAACTAAATACAAAGAAATGTTAAAACATGTATCACGGTAGCCAGTTATAGATAATTTTGGCACTTTGTACTGTAAGACAAAGACTTTCAGTCGTTCTTGTCCATCTCTTCCTGGGCTCTGAATCCTCCGAGCTTAGTACTTTCAGCTCATATCACTGAAAACTACAGAAATTGTTATAATTCTTAGAAGCAGCTCTGGTTAATGTAATTTTTATGTAAGTGCATGCTTCCAAATGATATTTAGTTCTAAAGAAATCTGTTGCTCTATCAGTCTGTTTACTAAACCTTTTTGAAAATATTATGGTATTCCAGCTGTGAAGTAAAAGGTAGAGGGGGAATATGAATAGGCTTAGAAATGAACTAATCATTTCCATACTCAATTAAAATGCCTGTATACAATTGACAATGTAAAACCTACAGGTCTTTTGTTGTGGGGTTTTGTTTTGTTTTGGGTTTTTTGCAAGGTTTTTTTGTTTTTTTTGTTTTTTTTTTTTAATATACTAATAGTGAAGAGGCTGTGGGGAAAAAAAAGCCAGTAATAGCATCTTTGTGAAAAGGGGCTAAAATTCTAACTAATTTTCCTCTAATTCTAACTTTTGATCCCATGGTTGGTTACTTAAGGCAGAATAGTTTGGAGAAAGAAAAGGGGAGATATCACCTGCTCATGACAACAATCACACAAAGCATGTTTCTGCTCATATCTGATAAATCCAACTGTAAACATTTTCTCTTCCCCTACCAATCAATCCTCTTCCATCAATCAAAGACCATCATTTTCCTAAAATTCTCACCATCCTCCTCTGAATGGGGAAAAAAAAAAACATTTTTTTTCTTTACCGTTTTAGACAGTCACAAAAGCAAAGTAGGCTTTCGAGTTCAAGAGGGCTCACTGTTAGGGAGAATCCAACATCTAAAGCAAGAGAGAGTATTTTGTAAAATATACAAGTGTACTTAGCCAAAAACCTACTTACATTTTTATACAGCTGAGGAAATCTACTTCCCAAGTAAAACACGCAGGATATATAGCCACAAATGAAGCCTGACATTTCAATCATATCAAGAGAGTTCTGAAAAAGAAAGGTAGATATGTTTTGGCAACAATGTTTTCAGGCATTTCAGAGGATTAAACTGACAGTCCACTGGCTGATTTTCTGGACAGAACTCCTTTCAAAGCAGTTCAGTGCTGCTCTTCAAATGACCAAAGAGGGCTAGAAAGGGTTTAATCTTTATCTCACAACAATGCACACTGCTGCGTCATAGCCATGACTGAGATCAAAACTAGTGCCAGGCTTTAGGATACGACACTAATATCAATCCAGTCCTCCTGCTAAAAAAGCCTGGGCACAATAATTCAAACCAAAACTAAGAACTGTAGCTAGGGCCACTAAAAAAATGAATCATCCTGTCTGGAGAAAGCAAAATACTCGTTTTTCACAGTTTAAGAGTTGCTAGTTTTCTCACTCTAGCTGTGTTTTGAAAATAAGCTGCTTCCCTGCTGGGCAATGTTGCTGGATTACAATTATTTTACTGGCATTAGTATGAAGGCCATAAAATTGCTAGAATAGCCTGTGAACTTTCCTGCTGAAATGACAGCAGCAGCAGGTACAATTGTAATTTTCCACTTTTATTGATTTCACTTGTGACTGTGTAGTCTCTACATGGATGTCTACGGTATTTAACACAGGCAGAAACACAACACTTATACGTGTTATTTCGCAGAGCAGCACATCCTAATGACCCAAGGGACAGAATAAGCACAGGAAGCTGCTAAAAGAAGCAATTTTATAACTTCTTTATTTTTGGGATGTATGGTCCATAGTTAAAAATGCACATGGTGCCACATTTATGATTTCTAAATCATTGTTAAAAATGTCATCCAAATGTCTTTAAAGCTCAGAGTACACAATCTTTTCAAGACCCTTTTGGGTGGGATTTTTTTGGAATGGAAGCAGGTAAGAACTTACATTACTCCTTTCGATTACTGTACTCTGGTCTTGGTTTCTTAGTAACAGCTGATAGGGTAAAATAACACACAGTGCTATACACACCATGATCCAAGTTATACAGAAATTCTTCAGGTTTTTGCTGCCTAGAATGACATACAAACAAATTAGCTGAAAAATAACATCTACTGTTGATTTAAGGTTACTTCTTGTTTGCAATATAATTATGTAAATTTAAAGGTACAATTTCATGTATCTTTTTCTTGGCAGCAATGTAAGTCCACCTCTTTCTTCTGGGCTCTGCGCCCACCCCTGCTCACTATCATAGTTGTGCTGTGTCTTCGTGCAACAACTGAGGGTAGCAGTGCAGGAACAGAAGGGGAACTCCTTAAGCAGGCATTGCTACCGACAGAGAAAATTTTCATACTCAGCTTATCTCTTATATTAACTCCTAATAGTTCACTATTAAATAACAGCTGATAAACAGAAAACTGCTAAGTAGAATAGAATGTAGCTTTCTTTCAGCACATCCCGATTAAAAACTGCAAAAGCAAGGATATTTGAAATTTAAATTAACAAAAATATCTTTAAGATAAATATGTAACCTAAGTGCTCTGCTGGACCAGTCTTTATGTCCATGGTTAGCTAGATATTGAGCCTTACCGAGGCTCACATATTCAAAGACACAGACTCCATCTAGCAAGTCTCCATAGACACTTACAAGACAACTTGAAAATGGCAGACAACCCTGCAGAACTCTGGAGCTACACTATCTTCTGTATCTACAAGATGCTGGTAAAGTCCTGCAGTCACTGTTACCAGTGGAACAAATTGCTGTACGGCATTAGTAAGCCTGTCCTAAAGACCTGTAGTCTAAATAACAGAGACTTAGTAGTGCTGTTCCACAGGCTGCACTTTGAGATGCACAACTGACCAACTGGTCTAGGGTAACTGCTCCAGAACTGGGTATTGAAAAGCCCTCTCTCACAGCTTTAATCACAGTACCATTCCTCCCTCTCCAGCTATGCAAACCATTGAGCTGAAACAGGCGCTGGCAGTTAAAATGTACAAAAGCCTGTGTTTGTTTTCAAGAGTAGGCAGCAGGAAGGAAATATCTTCAGCACTGACCTATCTCCAGGTTTATTATCAGTTCCATATTGAATGAATCTGCTTCATCCTTATTTAGTCTGCTGGGCAGGCATCTGTTTCACTTCAGCTTTTTGTTACCTCTGCTGCACCATGGATTTTCTTTGATACTTACTTTTTTTTTTTTCAGATTGATGAGTTAATGTTTTTGATTTGATACAATGTGAACAGAGCTTTCTGTCTTCCATTTCAGTCAAAACAGTAGTCCATTGGTGGGCTGAATACTACAACTACTGCCAGGATTTTATGAAGCACAACTCAAGTAATTTCATTCCCCTTGAATATGTTTTTTAACTATATGTATTGAAACAGAACACATGAAGATGTCAAGATATTTTATGCTATAAGCAAATGAAGTCCGGTTTCAATCAACATGGAGGAAACTAACTGAACCACACAAAGAAATAATGCTTGCTTTCAACTTACACATATATTTAGATAGCTGTAAGTAGATAGTAAAACCATGGAGTAAGTTAAAATACGGAACCAGATTCCACAAAACTACCACATTTTGTATGTCTATATGAACTGAAAGTACTACATGGAAAATATTTACAGATATTATGTGGGTAAGAAAAGAGAAAGGCAGAGAAGAGAAGAGGCAGGATTTTCAAAAGAGCCTGAAAAAACTGGAAGCAATAGGCCTAACAACTTCAACCAGAATTTGTGCACTCTATTTTTGGATCCCTCTGAAAAAAATTTATTTAAACGTACAAAATATCAAAGTAAAGAGTGTGCTACATTACAGAGAACATTTTAGTTGTTGAAAAACCTTACATTTTGTCATCTTCTGATTCTTGAGCTTATAGTAGACAAATTGTGAAATCATAATTATATCCATGTTAACATAAAAAATGGCAGTGACAATCTGAAAGAGAAGATACATTTGCTTGTTCAGTATACAAATAGTTCAAAATACCTTAACTTAACTGCATGGAAATTTTGCTTCATAATCATAATGTGAATGACAAATAGCAAAGCACTGCCAAAAAAAAAAAAAAAAAAAAGCAAGCATTTCCAGCACAAAACAAGTTAGACTGCTGCAGATGAATACTGTGTAAATCTTATGCCACAGGGACTTGCTGACACAATCGCAATAGCTGGTCATTTTCCAGGATGCACAGCACAAATTCCTACCTGGGCAGACTGATAAATCCTTCCTGCCCAGAAGCTTAAGTCTGTTCCACCTGGTTCCCAGCACTTCGGAAGCTACTAATCTTACTCAGTGCCTCTTCCCTCAGTAAGACAAAACCGACATTCTCTCTTCCCCTTTTCATAATGAGGAGATGAACGGTTAGCAGCACATGTTAAGTTGTAAAAGAGAAGACAACTCTGTCCACTCTTGGGTCCATCTCCAGCTTGTGAAAACTTCTGCAGGTGGCTGACACATACCTCTTTCTCTTT
The DNA here is from genome assembly GCF_964195595.1 of Calonectris borealis. Lineage (NCBI taxonomy): Eukaryota > Metazoa > Chordata > Aves > Procellariiformes > Procellariidae > Calonectris > Calonectris borealis. The sequence continues at coordinate 28,246,025 of NC_134320.1, forward strand.
TAATTAAGAGTCAAAAATAAAAACCGCAGATAAGAAAGTTTCAGACACAATTAATGTAGTACTGAAAATTACTGTTCCTTTCAGAGAAACCCTTCTCTTAGTGAAGAAAATACATTTTCAGACATTAACAGCTTTGAACTAGTATTTCCCTGTTAATAAACAGTTTTCTTAAAAAAAACAAATAAAAACCAAGAGGAAGCTTAAAGAGTAGCTGCCCCACAACAGCTTGATCTATTACAAGCTAAACACAACTTCCTTCCAGCCCCTTCCAGGCCTATTTGCTCTGCAAGCCTACTTTGAAGCTGAAGTTCAAATGAAAATTCCCCACTTCATTCACCATTGAGTAACACCCAGTAAGTCTCTGAATGTTAATTACAAGTGTGAAATGGTTCCTATAACACATAACAGTATCAATGTAAATATGTGGGAATTTATGACTTATTTTATAGATGGTAGATCAGTGAACAGAATACAAAACTATTTTCTTTCCCAGTATATACTTTGCTGTGCAATATTAAGTTATCCTAGAGTTTAAAGAGACAGTTTGAAAAGGATAAATCAAAAAGTAGGAATACTGACAGGTTACCTGAATTGGCAGTTGATTTGTTAAATAGCAGCCTACGAAATTTGTAAGATCTCCAGCTATCCAGCACAGCAGAAAGCCCAAAGACAGCGCTTGATCCACTCTTCCATTCCGACAGGCGACATAAATTTGACTGGCACAAATTCCAGAAGTAATTGTAAAACAGCGTAAGCAAAAAATGTTTAATAAGCTCAGAAGTACATTTTTCAAAATCTGAATAAAGATAGATTAAAACGCTAACCACAAGAGACCTATCACAGCAATACTCCACTTACCTTTTGAAGAACAACTCAGTATCACTATAGCTCACCATGTCTTACTCTAACATAACAAAAGACTCAAATCACAACCTCATTACTGCTTGCACGTGCTCCTTTTTTGTGGCCTGCCCTGAAATACCATTTTCTGGACACCAGAACGATGCTGTAAGCATTTTATATTCATCTGCTGTAAATACCAGCCTTTAAAATACTGAAATAAGAAAAACACTGTTATTTAACATAGAAGGGCTAAGAATGAACAAAGCTTCTAAAAGAGCTGACAACTAAACTTATGCCTCTAAATTGGAGAGCTGTTACTCAGATTCACAATGGGGACTATGAAGCAATCCCAAACGTGAGTCCATTAGACATGTCTTGATGAATTCCATGCTCACTAACATGACAGTTTTAATGTAAAGCCCCCTTTCAACTACTATTTCAACTAATATTTCTGAAGCTCAACAGCTTACTAAGAGTGGTTTTATTTTGCTTGATTCCCATAGCCCTTTTACTAGTTCAGTAAATTATATCCCCTTTATGGGGACGGACTTTGGAGCCAGTCCCATTTTGTTTCAGGCATTTTCACCTGCTGGGAGCATTTCTACTTCTCCTTTGTCATCTCCTACCTGCATATTTGAAACCTGAACCCAGTGCCAGCGACCAAACAGCAACTGATTTAGCACTACCGAAGTGCTAACTCACGTGCTGTTTCTGACCTTTTCTCAGTCCAAATTTCATTGGCAGGAGCCAGCACATCAGTATTGGTGACATAGCATGTGGTTTAAATAAACACTGAGCCAGCTTCTGCTGCAAGTGTGCCTGCGTGTGCACACACATCTCAGGGTGGAGAAGATAAGAGAGAAGAGGTGATTTATTCTCATTTGCTCTAAGTGGCAGAGATTAGTGTCAAGTCAGTACAACAGAACAGTACATCAAGCTCATTTGTCAACCACCAAATATTGTTGCAAACATGAACAACATGCTTCTCTGGCATATTATATCTGTATTATGCAGATAGAGAAACATATCCAAGATAAAATTAAAAAAAAGACAGCTTTTGAAAAGGGCTTCAGGCAAGATTACTCATGTTTGAATCTGAGGACTGCTTAAGACTTCAAACTTACGGTAGTGCAGCAAACAGAAAACAGACAATGGAAATCAGTCCTATGACAACGCTCCAATACTCCCACGCATTCTCAACGCATTCTTCTAGAAGATGCCAAATCCATGGTGTTCCATTTATGCACAATCTCCTATTCTCTATTGGGGAGATATTGAAAGCATGTGTATACAGCTGAGAAGCCATCATTCCTGGACCGAGATTCAATTTCAGAAGTTTATTTCTGCCTCCATTTTTACCCCATGCAAATCCGAAAATCCGTTTACCAATGCTGAATATCCTCTGTGAAAAGACCTCTGCATCCAGACGGATGCTTGATATCACAGTTATTTCCAATTTCATAAATGAACCTGCCAAATTCAAAGAAATAAATATAGCCAGTGTGAATAAGACATTAACCTTACAATGCTTGCTTATATTTATTGCTTACAGAAGTTAGGCTTCCAAGAAAGCAAAATACTTTGTGGTCCATCGCATTCATTAGCTCTTGACAAATATGCAACACTCCAGATTTATATCACTTCAGCATTTTAGTCTGAGGTTGTGTTAGACTGAGACTGCCAGTTACACTGAGGTGCCAGCAATCTGCTACAAGGTAAAGTGCAATTTATTTGCACTTAAGACCAAAACTCTGATTTTCATGTTCAACGTTATGCCAATAAAGTAACATATTAGCCCAGATTCTGAACACTCTACTCAAACTTACAAAACATAAAGTTGCTTTCTATACAACTAATTTCAGGATAATGTTATGAAAAAGAAGTCACTTATGACTCAGATTCCAGACGAGCTCTAAGGTCTACCGGAATCTATCTAGCCTATCAGACTAACTAGTGATTCCACATAGTGTCAAACAGATTGCGTGACTTAATATTCCAGAGCAAAGACAGAAAACATAAGAAACTTGCACAAGGCAAATGTAGGGCATTCCCACCTCCAAAATCCCCAGAATGAAACATAATAGTACAATACGGCTTAAATTTTGAAGCAGGGGAGGGTTGGGTTTGACTTTTAAAAATATTTTCTTATAGTTAATTATAATAATTCTGGATATTTTTTGTTCCTGCTGAAATATCCATCCTATTTGAAATTTTAATATTTACTTAGAAGGCTAACCCCTACAAAATTGAAGAAAATCTTAACAAAAATGCAGAATTATCTATTACTATTACTTGAAACTTCCTGCTGACAAAAACCAGCTGATTTCCCACTCATTCTGATGATAATTTAATTCCTCTGAAGGTTAATAATTCCCCATACAGAGGAGTCTTAAATCAACTAGCTATTAAGGAAAAAAGCCAGAGCAAATGCACTGTTTTTAAAAAAAAAAACAAACCAAGAAAATAAGGACTATACTAGTAGGTTCACCTGTTTAGTATTTAAAGCTAGATATAGAACCAGTAAGATGGTGAAAATTTCTAAGACCATTTGGAACATCTCAGATGCAGAGCAAATTCATAAAACAGGAAGAAGTAATACTGAGGTATAAGAGCATCCCTCTAGAAGCAAATAAAGTTATTTAGTATCTCACAGACAACAGTCCCCAAAGGCCTGATGTTTGTGGCTGGGACTTTTGATGTTCTTCACTCCACACACATGGGGACAGGGCTCGGAAGGGCTGACAGTACACCCTTTCTGCAGTGTAACAGGTTGGAGCCACCCTCCAACCTGCATCGAAATTACTTTCAAATCTTGATAAAGCGTCACACAGTTTTCATAGAGCTTCACTCACTGTAAAGTTAGGACTCACTTTGCTAGCCATCGAGAAACCTGCTTTTGCTTTTCATGAGACTTCACGTGTCTGTGGTGTTAAATGCTGGAACAAGTTTTCTGCAGAAACTGACTGCCTTTCAAGAGAGCTGTCATCATTGGACCTAAACCAATCAAATGATAGAAAAAGAACATGTATTCATACACTGAGCCTATTAGATATATTCAGCTTATACTGGTGAAGTTATTAGACTTCGTAGCCACCTTTGACAATATTTTTTAAACTTTAAAAAAACTTTGCCAGTAATGTTTCAAGTAAGCTTTCCCATTCTGGCACTCTGCAGCTGAGCAGGGTTTTACCACCCACTAAAAAGGGAAACATAAAAGCACACATATTACTTAGGCAGCTTTTAGGCACGAACTTTCAACCATTCGTAAACATCGTGACAAAAACCTTATACATTTTATTAAGCTTCATCCCAAAATGCCCATTTAAAGGTAAGCAAAATATGTCAGATGTAAAAAAAAAAAAAAAAAAAAAAAAAAGAAGATTGACAATGGTATTTCAAAACCATGTCTGAAAAATTAGGTTTAACATGGTATTTAAAACCATGTCTGAATATCATGACTGCCGTTGGACTCATGCATGCACAAGTTCTCTTACAAGATCAAGGACTATGTGGTAGCAAGTCTAAACAAGGCAACTGAGACTCAACCACCTGATCTTATGCTATACCCTGCTCCAAAACCCTGCAGCTATTACAGAAAACCAAACAGTTTAAAAAGTGGTAGGAATTAGACAGGCCACTTACACTTCCCAGATGACTGAAGACTTGAGCTTTGGCCTCCTGCCACACAACACACTTAACACATTTAAAGCATGTGGATATTCTTGGGTTGTTATTACTTAACATTTATGCAGTAGAATAATGTTTGTGTTGCCAGTCCTTGTGACCGTATTTTTAATCCTACAATAATTGCTATTTTTCTTAAATCCTCAGCAAAACACTGTCCCTGTAAGAGCCCTATCACCAAAACCAACAATTCCACCAGTGGCTAGCACAACTGGATGCCGTGAACTACATGTATCGGCCACAAAACCTGAACTCCTCCTGCCATTGCTGGGAAGGCAAAAGGCAATGGTGTCAGTGTTTGATCTTCAGTAATTTTCACACCTGGACTGGGTGTGCCATATTAGGATATACCCTTCACCGAATAAGCTACGTCTTCTGACACTGAACTATTTTATAACTGTGTTTTCAGCTCAAAAGAACAATGGTGTTTGAGCTAGACCAATCCAGACGGTTCCCTCCCCAGATATATAGAGACTTGCATTGAATTTTTCCTCAACATTTAAAAAAAAGCTTTTACTTTTCTATTGTTGCATTAAATGCCTTCCACCCGAAAACAGGATAAGGAGATTGCTATGACATTTCTTTTCTTCCTATAGTATTTAAGTTGTCAATTATGAGAAAGGAAAATAATATTAAAAGGTCATTTATGTTCCTATAACAATTCCTTGCCTGTAACCTCATATTCTTTCTTAGATTACTGCCCAAATACTACTTACTAGCATTTGGAAAAATTACAGTAAAGGTATAATTTTCACAGAACAGTTAACTTGGAACCTTGACATCATACCTTTCTGAAAAGGTTTAGTGTTTGTCTAGTTAGAAATAAAATGATTACGGTGTAAGATATTTAGTAATAAGGAATTAGTAGCTTGAGACTCCTATTTGGACACTCTTTTTCTTATTTTAATCCCTTTTCTGGAGTAAAAACGTGCCAACAGAAATAGCCAATAGTTTAAAAGCAAAATCCACTTCATTAAGTATAGCTTCACTGCGCCGATGAGGAAAAGCAAGCTTTCCCTGGAAGCCGGGAGACCTGCCACAGATTCCCTGCCTCTCCAACTGCCAAGCTGCCGTGAACACCCATGCGTTCTGGCTGCTGCGTGTTCCTGGATGTCAAATAACGAGACACCGCTAGTAATGTGTAAAGATGTCAGATATGTGTGTTTGGCAGATTTGCAAGTTCTCTAAACAGCAGCTACTAGCAGCTTGAAATCCAAAAGGATGTTCAGTTGTACAGTATTCATAATTTAATTACTCCTGGGGAAAAGAAAAAAAAAGTGGAGCTAAGCTTAGGAGTAACTCAGGGCTTCTGAAACACTTCCCAGTATTAACCTGGTCATCATATTTTGTCTCCAGCTATTCTCTAAGCACATTTTTACATAATCCCGGTTGTGAATGCTGCCTCTGAATTCAGAGCTAATGATAAAGCATGACCAAATTTCACCTGGAAACCAAGGCCAGCTCTCCCAGAACACTCGGAACTTAGCTCATAAAAAAACCCCATAAGGAAGCGCCTTTCTTCCGGAGAGCCCAGCAGGCATCGCAGCCCAAAAGGTGCCGAGGTTACCCTTCGGGAAGGTGGGCCCAGGAGGCTGAGACAAGGGATTCGCAAGTCAAGGCGGCAACAGTTTCATGGCCTTCTGCAAACCCTGGGTGCAAACCCCCGCACCCCGGACGGTGACAGTACCTGGTCATCAGAAGAGAAATGGGAATGGGGACGGCAACGTGGAAGGAATAATAATTACGAATGGCTTTAAGAAAGCGCAGCGGCTCTCCGGTTCCGCGCACATGGCAAAGCGTGCTCGGCAGGGAGGGGGCTGTCGAGGGCCGCAGCCCCGGGAGACCAGGGCGGGCCTGTCAGGGGAGGCGAAGACGCGCACCCGAGCGGGGCAGGCACCGACCTGGCGAGGGCTGCTGCTGCTGCTCCGGGGATCCGGCTGGGGGCGGCGGGCCCGCCCGGCGCCGCACACCTCTCCCCGCGCCGCCGCCACCAGCACCACCACCGGAGGGCGGTTTCGCCGCACGGAAGACCCTGCGGACAGGGAGGGGGTTACGCTCCCGCGCAGGGCGGCCGCCACCCGCCGGCAGCCCGCCGCGCCCTCAGCCGCCCCCCGGCCCCGCGCGGAGGGGGAGCGCGGCGCAGCCCCCCGGTACCCACGCGGCCCGCGGCGGGGGAACGGGAGGGAGAGAGGGCCGGGCCGCCCGCGCCGCCGCCCCTCCCCTTCCCCCGGCAGGCCCGCGCCGCGCCCGGCCCGGCGCCGCCGTGATCCGCCAGAGCGGCGGGGCCGCGGCGCCCTCTGCGGGCGGGCGGCGGTGCCGCGCTCGCGGCCGGGCCGCCCCTCCTCAGCCCCGGGCCGCCCCTCAGCCCCGGGCCGCCCCTCAGCCCCGGGCCGCCCCTCAGCCGAGCTGCCTCACGCCGGCGACCGGGAGCCGTAGCCCCGAGACCGAGCTCGCCCCGAGGAAGGGGGGCAGGTGTTGGCGTGGAGCGAGGAAACTGAGGCCGAAGGCGGCAGCGGTGCTCCCAGTCACGAGGAGCGACCATCCACAGGCGCGCTGTCACCACAAAACTTGGTCGTCTGTCTTGTGCCTTTCAGGTGGAAGGCCCGGGGGGTGGCTGACACAGCTGAAGTGGCACTTTTGCTGACAAGATGCAAACCACTGTGGTATTTTTTAAGACCTAGGCAGTTATGTCAGTGGTGCTACCCCTCTTTTATACAAAAACATGGCTTTTGGGCCTCTATAGGCACGTACGCAGAGCAGCCGTTGGGAGAAGTAGAGAAGCGAGGTTTTGCGTGAAGAGGCCCCTGGCTGTTCGTTTACCACAGGGGTGAAGCCGACGTGCCCTTTGCAAACCCAGCCTCTGCTCTGGGCGCCTGATAAACACCACGGTGACCTTTCCTCTGCGGTGTCAGTGCCCGCTTGCTGAGCCTTGGCAGCTCTTAAATGCCGCCTTTTAATTTGATTGGTAATGGCAGTTAGTGATCCGCGATACACAGAAGTCTAGTGAGCAATCCTGGGATCTTTATAGGAGATGTGCTTTTGGACATGAATATTTTAAAATATTTTGATAGGGAAGAATTGTATAATTTACTGAATTTTTAATATAATTTTACTTTTTATTCGCATATAGGCTCATCATTTCTGTAGTTACTGCAGCCTAGCTAATTAACACAGGGTTGGGAGAATGATTAAAGGAAGGCTTGGGTGTCTGCATTGTTCTAGTTTAATTGCTGCTCAAGCAATGATTCAGTGTTGGTTTTGGCAGTTGAGCAGCATTTGTCTGGCACTGTGAAATTCCCCGTTTATGTCCATGAGACTCATCTGTTCTTGACGGGCAAAAGCATGCAGATTTGTAAAATTTTTAGTAGCATACAGACTCGTGGAAGGAATAGGTTTTGTTACATGCCTTACAATGTTTTGGCTGAGGTGCTGAGGTGGTGCCTGTCGTTACAGAGCCTGCTAGCTGCAGTCTCCTCACCTGTGTAGGCAGAATGGGGTCTTGTGGCTGGTGCAGCACGGGAGAAGAGGGGAGCAGGCTGGAAGGAGCCGCCCGCGCTGCGGGAGGGGCTGTACTGGCGGCAGAGGACTCGTTTCCTACACCTCCTCCCTGCCTAAAGAAAAGCCCTCTCGGTGTAAGTAACCCATGTGGTACCTCACCCAGAACTGGATGTGAACCTGAAGCATGCAAGGGCAGTAACTGGAAAGACCATGCAGGCGACTGGAGAGGATAAAATAACCTGTAAATGCTCCTCATAACAATTTATGAAGGCAAATAAAATTTGAGCAAACTGGTAATGGGACCTGGAACCTGTTTGTGCTCTGAGGGCACTGATAGGCCTCGATGGCCCTGACCAGCCTCACCTGCGGCCTCCACCCACACCTGCCCAGGGGCCCCAGTTCAGCTCCAGCTGAGTCCCTCAGTCCTGGATAGACCTCGGCCCGATGCTGTTAGCAGCTTGGCTCCTGGATGGACCCTTCATGCAAGCACACTATAGCTTGCATCCAGCCCTGTTTCCTGGATGGACTTTGGACCTGTGCTGTAGCCTTGTCACCAGTCCTGTCTCTGGCCTTTCCTTTTGCTCCTGACTGGACTCCCTGGGTGTATCTGGGAGTCGGTTCACCGCTTGACTCTCCTGGGACCATTAGCGGCCAGTGTTGCCTGCGCCCAGCTTTGCTGGCCATGCTCAGACCCTGCGAGGCTGAGCCCTGCCGGTGAGGGCACTGCCTGTGCTGAGACGTCTCCCTGCTCGTGGCTTTAGGATACCAAGTAAGGAGGTTTGAGTATTTTTATTACTTAAGTAAAAAACCCACATGTCATTAAATACATGAATGTAAGTATGCTGATGGTTAGATACAATTTGTTGACCTCAAATGAGTTAATATGTTTAAAAATACATAATGTTAATCATAAGGAAATAGGAGTAAATTAGCAATTTGTATGTGGAAAAACACTGTAAAGATACCTCCAAAATGCTTCCAGAGGCTAGAAAACATTTTCAGAAACAGATGTTGAAATTCATAGGTTTATCCAGGCCAGTTGCTGCCTCTGTTCTTGGAATGTATGCATTTTCTAAGTCATGAACTGCATTTTATGACATCCGCTTAAAAAAAAAGTGAATAAAGAGAGGATAATGTGGTGAAAGACAGCCAATTATTTCATAAATGTAAACTACATTAAAAAGTGCTGTACAACATTATATATTTATGGATACAATTTTGTTCTACTGTCACATAACAAAATGAATAATACATTAGTCCGAGAACTTGTCATTAAGTGAATTTCTTTGTTGCCTTGCCATTAAAATAAAAAAGTCCTTGGTCTGTATGTATGCATGACATTAACCCTTTTCTGGGAGCATAATGTAGGGTGGGTGAAGGTACTATTAGACTGCAAATTTGAAGTAGATTTTATAATGTTTAAGGTGAAATAATGCTAATGAAATTTATCAGAGAGATTTGAAGACATTCAGGAAGTTTTTACATTTTTTTTTCCTGTTAATGAGCTGTGATAAATGGAACTGATATTGGATATTATTTAGACAAGAAAATGCTGTTCTTTTTTTACCCTCTCTGTTGTCAGAACATTATTACAGTAATCAGAAGGAAAGAGTTTCTTTGCAAGAATTAATGAGAAGGAGGAATTGGAGAAGATTTATTTAAGCATCAGAAAACTTCCAGGTAAAGCTGACAGTTCTGTTTGATCAGTTTTAACTCTAGAATACCAATCCATTTTCTCTTGTCAGTCGCTACGTATTACAATACCAGTGTCACATTTATGTCTGTCTTGTTGTAATGAGGTTGAGTCCAGTTGTGACAGCCATGACTTTTCTCTGTGGTGCCTGCTTATATTGTTCTAAAGCCTGATTCTCAAAAGTAGTCAAGGAAAACATTTTAAAACAGTGTGTGTGAAAGCTGAACCAGTGTCAACAGAAGTTTATGGATACAGAGGACTTTCAGTGGCTTGTGAGCCAGCGATGTGCCCTTGCAGCAGAGGCAGACAACAGCAGGCTGGGCTGCCTTAGGCAGAGCGTTGCCCGCCGCTCGAGCGAGGTGATCTGTCCCTTCTGCTCAGCACTGGTGAGATGTGTCTGGAGTGCGGGGTCCAGGGCTGGGCTCCCCCGTACAAGCGAGACAGGAACATGCTCAAGCGAGTCCAGCAAAGAGCTGTGGAGATGATTAGGAGGTGGGAGCATCTCGTATAGAAGGAGAGGCTGAGAGAGCTGAGACTGCTTAGCCTGGAGAAGAAAAGGCAAGGGTCAGGGAGATCTTATCAATGTATGTAAATACCTGATGGGGAGGAGTGAAGCAAGACTCCTCTCGGCAGTATCCAGTGACAGGACAGAAGGCAGTGGACACAAACAGAAATATAGCCAATTCCAGTTAAACGTAAGGAAAACCTTTTTCCTGTGGGGCAGGTCAAACACTGGCCAGAGGGACTGTGCACTCTCCATCCTTGGAGATGTTCGAAGTCCAACTGGAGGTGGCCCTAACCAACCTGCTCTGGCTGACCCTGCTTTGAGCAGGGAGTTGGACTAGATGATCACTGGAGGTGCCTTCCAATCTCAACCGTGCTGTGATTCTCTGACTCTGTGAAATGGGGCAATGAATAATTAAAAACAATGAGACTGTTACTCATATGGTTAAAGTTAAGTTCAAGAATCTGTTGACTTAAGATCTGGTATCTCCTAACAACATCTCTTAAGTCCATGGTATCTACCTCTGGTTTGTACGGGTTTCAATCTTTTTCCATATCTTTTCTTTCTTTAATTCTTGTTCTTCCAAGAAGAGAGAGGAACATCTATTTACAGTCTGATGAGGAAGACGAAAGGGGCAATCTAACTTGATGATTAGGAGAAAATTACCGTTATGGTTAAAGTCAGTTAGACTGGATAATGGGAATTTCAGGTCCCAGCCTAAATTCTTGTCTTGCCTCATGAGTCCTGCTGAGGAAAAAAAAGAAAACCCTAATACAGTTACATGATGATGTAAGAGTTTCGGTGTTGAGCCTTTTAGGTGTTCTGCAGAGTTCTCCATGTAGATGTATGTCATGAGTTTGCACTTTTCAAAAGTAAGATTAAACTTCTCTGAAATATCATTTATCTCAGAATGTGTTAATCTGATTTTTTTTTCTATTTTCTCCTTTTTCTCTCTAATGTAATTGACAGCAAAATTGAATCAGTTTACTACTAAGTTGGACTTGAAAGGTGAACGCTAAATTTTTTATTACTTGATTTTAATGCAATGTGTACACCTCACTATTTGATAAATTCAGACCTGCTGGGGAAAAACTGAGAACCACATTTTGGACACAAAGGATCAGATGTTGACTTATGTTGCAGAGACTATTGGTTTAAATTTTTAGTTTATGAGAGAAAAATGATTTCTCTGCAATACGTTTTGAAAATTCAGGGAGTCGGTTTCATCCTGGAGCCCCTGCTGTTGGCTGTGTGCCACATCTGTGGAGTAGGAGGTTTGCAAGCTATGGGGGGAATACTTAAGGAAAAAGACAACAGATATAGCAGTATCACCGAAATAAACCCCAACCCCACAAACAAACCCAAACCAACAAAAAAAAAACCATAAAGAAGCTGAGGTAGTGAAAATTTCGTGAGGTAAATTTTGCTCAGGCTCTGGCCTGAAGTTAAGCCAAGTGAACAGGGCATGGAAGAACACTGGGCACAACATGTGAAATTGCCAGATGTGACAGATAATGGTGTGAGAAGCCAACAGAAGTTACAGGTATGGGGAAGGGCTGGATTGCACAGCTGATTAAGAGGGGCTATTAGGGAAATGATCAAACCTCACAGATAATTTAGGGGGAGTACTGGGGACCTTCTAGGGAGGGGACTTTTGCAAGGCCAGCTATATGTAGACAACTGTATCTGTGATACTATATAAAACTGAGTTTACCTAGGTAATGGTAATGGAAATACTAGGTTTGTGTATGGAGGCAGAGGAAGGGAGGATGGCCAAGAAACAGGACGGGGGCTGATAAAAGTGTGCTGGCTGGGGGGTACCTGTTGGCAGCCTTATGCTTGATCACCGCAGCTGGCGCAGGATAATAAACCAAACTGGTTGTTCTGACCGTGCCACAACAGTCAACGCTGCTTTTGTGGCTGGGAGCTGGGGCAAGGAGGCCCATCGGCTTGAGCATCCTGGTAGCCTGTTGGTGCCCAATCCAGGCCTGCAGGCATCAGCAGCTACCTGCTGCTCCCTGATGGTACAAGTGCCCTATGGAGATGGGCTGAGAAATTCCAGAAAAGAAAGTCCAGAGGAGATTCAACAAGAATGAAAAAAAGCAAGAAAATATGAGACGAGTGAGAAGCTGAAAGAGGTGTTTGCTCCAGAAGGAGATGTTTGAGAGAGCAAAGAATCATAAAGTCAAACACTGTAGCAAAACAATAATCTATTGTTCTCTGTTTCTAATGGGGTAGGAAGAAGTTTTTGACTACTGGGTAAATTCGTAATTATGAAGTGTTGAAAAGCTCTGCAAGATCAGAACAAACATCAGGTGTGCCTAGACTTGACAGCTCTTGCCTTAACATAAGGAGGTAGGTTAGATAATCTCTTGAGGACTTTCCAATCCTACATTTCTATGGTTTCATGCTCACTTATTTATAGAGAAACTTTCTTCTACAAATCTCCAAAACTTTGTCCTATTTACATAGCCATATTAGTGCTGATATTAATTCATTTAAATAACTTGTCCCATGAGGTGCTGCCTCTTTTTTTTTTTCTGCTCACTGGTTTCCTTAAGCCTTCAAATAACAGCCACTACGTAGCTCTGATGCCATTATTGAAATTAGAGTTTCTGGTGGAAGTACTGTTCCTCTTGTTTGTCTTTCAAAGCATTGTGCTCATTTGTGAGGTATAGCATTAACAATGGTAGCTTATTAAGCATCTGAACAGATGTTTTAGTGTTTTTTAAATACCGGCTCTTACTGTGGCATCTATCCATAGCCTAAGAGGAGAACCTGTGCACAAGAAAGGCGTGAGCATGTTGTATCAGTGTGTACTGCTTCTCTTTCTTGTAAGTTAGCATAAATGCCTGTATTAATTTTAAATGTGGATCTATGGTACAGATTATCTGGTTTCATTAGTAGCTTCAGAGGGTAGGTGTTTAATATTGATAATCACTATTAGCCTATAGACTTAATTAGGATGAGAAACAGCTGGATGCTGTGCAGAACCAGTCTTGGCTCCACGCCGTGTCTCTCTGCAGCAGGCATGCCCTGATTGCTGGGCTTTTAACTCTGGCAGCTGAGAACAGCACGTCCTCGTGGTTACTTATCAATACTGCTTTTCCTTCCTGCCTCTAGAACCCTTTTAAAGGCTTCTGGCCCGTAACCATAAACCAGGAGCGTGAGCACCTATTGGAACAGTCCCTTGTGGTCAGGCAGTTTTTCTTCTGCATGGGAGTAGCTGCCTTTGCTCTCCTAGAGTAAGTTTTCTTGACTTCTGCTCTCAGGGACAGAATACAAGGGTTACTTGGGCTGGCATCAACAGTTTAATTCATTTGCTCTGGCTATCCTTAAAAAAAACTTGCTTAAGACAAATGCAGATTTCAACCCCTTCGGGTATTACAAAGTAGGAAAAACATACAGAAATCTACAAAGTGAAAAATACAACAGAACTGTTTAAAGTACTCCTCAACTTGCAGAGCTTGTAACTCCAGTGGCACAAATCCAGCACTCAATATTCTGCTTGGTACAGTATATAAAAACTCAGCAGTAAAGTTATGCAGCTCAATTAGCACAGTTCATAAACTATGCAGCTCAATTAAGAAATCTCTGTATGTGGGAAACAAAGTGAATGGAAATAGATGCCTGAAGTAATAAAATATGCAGTTCAACTGGAAAATGATGCAGGTGGGTAACGCAAATGTTATCTGATATGCAGAATGTGAAAGTGTGTGTGCGTGTATATGTGAAAAAATAGACTGAGTGTGTTTGTGGTTTGTCCATCAGAGCAAGGGGGGCTGCGGAGCATCTGAAGTACTGTCAGATGGACCTGCAGTGACATTTTTTTGTTGCCTATGAGTATCTTGGAACTGTCTCCAAAACAGCAGTGGCTATAAAGAAATGAGTATGCAAACTTTTTCTATTTCTGATATACTTTATCAACAAGATGGCACCTAGATGCACAGCAGATGTTGTCTTTTGTGATGCAGATGAGCCTTTTGGAGCAGTGCAGCTGATAATGAGCTCTGTGTATTGTTACAAGATAGGGCTGCCAGGCAATAACCACCTACGAACCCGACTAACGAACAGCTACAGTGCTGAGGCAGGGTCTAGCTCCTCTGAGACAGTGGGTCAAATCCTATAGTTTTTAGTCTTCATTCAGGGAAAACCTCTTAATTTCAACAGGAGCTTTGACTTTGTCTGGTACACAGGATTTGGCCTTTAGAAATAAACAGCTATTCTGAAAGTGTCAAACAAGATTTCTGTGCTTTGCCAGTAATTGAAGTGGAGAATAAGCAATACTTAGTATGGAAAAAAAATTAGAATAGTTAGAAAATAGCTTTAGTAATTAATATGGAATTTGATAGAAATATTAGGTTGACATCTAACATTTTTTATTTGGCAGTTGACAATCCTAAATAATCCACTTAGTGTATGAAACTATGCAAGTACACTAAATATTGGGCTGCTGCCAGTAAAATGTATGGCCCACAAACACTTCTTGTAACCTGTCCATACAGAAGCCAAAGATTACTTCATAAATGTCTGTGTTGCTATCCACTTCTTTGTCTGGGATGGCAAATGGGCATAAGGTAACTTGAGGAAATACCTACTGGGAGAACAAAAGACTATAAATCCTGTAATGACAATAAGAGTCTCTCCATTAACTTCAATGGGCGTTTGAAAGGCTCTGTTATTTGTGGAGTGAAATATTTCCTCCTCACAGGAGTGGAAACACCAAGATGTGTTATCTGAAGGGGGGAAAAAAAAATCAAATTGGATATCTCCTATTATGGTAGAGGAAACATTGCCTCCAGTTCTACAATTCTTGGACAAAATTCCTAATATGTATGTAAAAGATGTAGCTGTGAATTAGTGAACTATATGGCATATGATAGATAAAGAACTTGCATACAAGGGAAACATTTTCATGGTCCTCAAGGTATTTGTATCCTCACTGATTCCATCAGAATCAGAGGAATGCTGCCAGGTTTTAAAAATATGAGTGCATTAAAGGAATATTCATCAGTGCCTTGCTTGGCAAGAGGCTTGGCCTCTCATTTTGAGAGGCATGAGTGCACATAGTTAAAGGACAGTAATAGGTGGTGCCCCATCCTGTGCTGAATCTGTCCTCTGACAATGCCACTACCAGTGGCTGTCCACCAGGTCCTACAACACAGAACAGAATTTTGCTGTGTGAACTGGTTATTTATCTCAATGCAGACTTTAACTTCAAAATTGGATAATTATTAGTCAAACATGTAAACCATTTGGAGGTATGATCTGTGATTTCTATACTGTACTCCTTGGTTTTCCATGGCTGACTGTTGGTGTACAACAGATTTTTGGCATTGAGACAGACTGTAGGGGCATAAACCTGTTTTTTCCATTAGCCTTTTATGTTAGTAGGTTGGGACAGGGTTAGATTTTTATGAATACCCTAAATTAAAGAGACTCCAGCCTGACTGTGAAATTAATAGAGCTATCAAAAAACCCACTGTCGTTATACAACAATTGTTAATTATTTACAAGCAAACTTCTGCAAGAACAGTATTGTAGCTGTCAGCATTGTCATTATTAAAATTAAAATGCTTTGTCTGGGTAAAAGATAACATGACTCATTTAGGCTAAATGCAATGAATATGGAATATTCTGTTTCTCTTCACCAATTAGACAGAGAGAGAACAATAGCATGTCTCTTTCCTAACAAGATGTTTATTTTAAAAAGTCTAACAAAATAAATATTTTCAGGGCTTCGTTTAAAAAGGACATAAATTCATTGTAGCTATTATAATAAAAGTTAAACCCAAGTTTTTTCTAGGATGGGAAAAACTATTTTCATAAAGTAAATTCTCCTTTTTCAGGTAGTGAAATGTATGTGAAAATCTTTTTGCCTTATTGTCACAATAGGTTATTTTGCCTTATTGTTACAACATATTGTTTACCATATGCATTATATGCTTTAAAGTTGTGAGTTGCTCAAGTGCTCTTTGCTGTCTCTGATTTTATTCGTCTATCCAAGCATATCCTGGTCCAGTGGTAATTTCTTGGTTCTCTGTGTAGTTGATTACAATTTTTATAAACAGCAAGAGGAAAGTCAGAGAACTTTTAAGATGCCTGCGCTGGGTGGCTTGTGTCAGTCTTCCTGCTATATTCTTTCACATGCCATCTTGCATTAGCTAAGATTTCATCGTCTTAGTGACGGTGATGGTGTATAGCAATGAATCCATCAATGAAAAAGCAGAAGCAAAAGAATTAAAGTATGACTACGTCAGGGTTGTAAAGGGTGATGCTAGCATGGCAAACCTCCGCAGTGAGTGTAGAGAGCGGAAGGGATCTAAGTGCCTAGCTTGCAAAGGGCCACGTCACTGTCTTTCTCCATGGTAATGGCATCAGTCATCTTTTCAAAGCTTGTTTGGGTCTCTCTCACCTGATCCTCACTTTGCTGCCTTATATTCCCCAGCCTGCTGTCTGTCTTTATTTTCCTTCTGACTGTACAGATGATTCTGGGAGCAGAGCGCATTCACTTCAGAGTAAGAGATATTCTGTGTGGGGGCCCGTTTCTACTGTCCACCTCGTGACATTAAGAGAACGGGTTGCCTGAGAAGATAGTCAACACTGGTCTTACCCTTTCAGCATAGTTATCAGAAAAGCTTTTCCATGTAAATCTTCTGAGGACTGTCATTAGCTAAACTAAGTTGTGTTTGAGTAGGTACAAAACCAGCTTGTGGTTCTACTTTTCCTCCCACATGAAAAATTAAAAGATTGTCAGACACTGGGGAGAAATGTTACTCTGGTGGTTATTAGAAGTCAAAAATAGGCTGGCAGTGAGTGAAAGAATTAATCTCTTAATTCCTACTGTACAATGACTTAAGTAGTTATTGGATGCAGAAGTAAAATCCAAGACCCTTGTTTTATGCTCTCCTAGTTAGACCATGCTGCCTTTTGAAACTTTTTTTTAAATTTCTTGTTTAGAAAATGATTTTTAGAGTGAGAATATTTATATTCTATTAACAGCTGCAAGTTTTTTACAGTCTCGCAGGGGTAGGAGAGAAGCAAGCTGTGTTCTTCATATACATCCTAAGTTAAAAGGAAGATGTAGAGAACACACAATTGCATTTTATTTAAAAAAACAACAATGACTACTTTCTTAACATCATTAAAAGTATGTGTTCAGACACTATTAATTTTGTATTTGGTTATAGAGGCCGTAGTGGAATGAACAGGAGCAAAAAAGCTATTTGAAGGATTTGCCATCAAAATTGAGAACTTATATGACTGAATGTGTATTCTATGGAGCAGATCTTTTTTGAACTATATAATTTATAAATCTTTTCTCTATTGCAAAAGGACAAAAGCCCTAACAAGAATGGTACAAACATGCCTCCTCATTATCTCTGGGCAAACAGTCTTTCTTTTCTTCCAGCAGCTGGCTAAGAGTGCTTGACCTTACACTTTGCTGTTCTGCGAGTTGGTTCATTTGATATTACTTTGGCCGTTATTAGAAAAATGTCAGTGCTGGGACACTCCCAGTGTGGATTTGCTCCTAGGCTTTCCCAGGGAAGGAGGACATAGCCAGTATCAGTTCTATCAAGATCCTTTGGGCCTGTGTGTAGGGTAGGTTTTAGTTACAGGTGATTCATTGGGAATCTGGAATGTGTTTATCCAAGAAAAGATAAGGGGAAAAGTATACAGACGTGCTTAATGTGGAAGGAAAGCATGTTCAGCTTGTGTGCAGAATGCCGCCAGAATGATTTAGAAATCGTTTCTCCGCTACAGCTGCCAAGCTTTGGAGGTGTTCAGGTAGGTCCTGGGCCCTGGTTCCACCTGGGCAGTTACGCTTTCTAAGGGCTGGCTGAAGTTCTACTATTTGGTGAGGTGCAACGGGTGTCAACCGAAAGGATGCATTTCCTCCAGTGTCCTACTCTTTCCTGTTTTTTCTTTTGGCTAATCTTTCTCCAAAGACGCTGAAAGGGTCCAGCCTTCTCACCAATTTCTGAGAAGAGGCCCTGTAAGTAATATTAACTTCTGCAATTTCCTCGTTACTCTTAAGCAAGTTATTAATTAACTGAATGTAACTACTGGCTGTTGATAAATCCTTTTCACTAATTCAAATTCCATATCAAGCTTGGAGCGTTTTCACTCAAGCTGCTGCTGAAGTTAAGCTTTGTGAAGAATTAGTTCTGATCTGTTTTTGAGTGCCGGAGTTGGGGAAAATGGAGAGAAGATATTTGTTTGCTTGATTCCACATGACAACTCCAGGGTAACTGAATAGACTGTACGGTTGGTTTGACAAGGCTGTGCACCGAGCCAGCAGCCTCGCATACCAGAGACAGGGGGATGGAAGGGGGACTGACAACTGTAATGGATTTTATCAGAATTTCTCTAAAGAGCGACAATTTGCCTTCAATTATTAATGTTTTTCAGAGGTTTCGCTTCTGAGAGGTATGAATAACTAACTTAAATATGCATTCATGTAACATTTTCAATAATGAATAAATTACTGCATGGGAAGAAGTTGAGTGGCAGATCCAAATATTAAATAATGGAAGAGGTTTTTGAGAGTGTAGGAAATGTAGTCTTTAATAGTGTGACTGTTACTGGTTTTTCTGTGGATGCAGGAACTGTGGTTATTATATGTATAAATGTATTACAGTGGTGTTTGTGAAAAACATTGTAAGTTAGTTTGAAGTGCCACAGAAAGAAAAAGCAGTGCCTGTGTATTGTGGTGTGTGACAGCACATATGTTAGTCCTGCAGTGCTCTTCACCCATCCTGGGGCTCAAATGTGTTTCGCTTTCCTCCCCATGCTCAGGAGGCACTTTGTGCCCAGTGCTGTAGAATTATTACCTTGTCTTAGGGGAACTTTGAAAATGCAGGCTAGGGAAGCTGTTGGCCCTATTAAAACGTATGCTGAAGAGAAACTGGAGTGGATTGCCAGGTACCTGGGAGGAACCTCAGGATGTTCAACGATTGTTTGGTGACTGCGATTTTAGGAGACTTTGAGGGACAGTGACTTTGAATTTATTTATTGCTCTAGTCCAATTTTCACTTCCAGAGCGGCATTCTTAGAGACCCTATCCTGTAGTCCCTCATTCTCTGTTCCATTTAGTCTTCCACTCTCTTTAGACAGAAATACATATTTATATATTTTGTAAAATTTTATAGCAAGTTCTTTTTCTGTAACATCACTACAGTCTTGAAAATTTGTTACAGATATGAAAGCTCATTAAGCAACACTCGAAAATGACCAGCTTTTGACAGCATCACCATGACAAGAAGTGTGTTGGTATTTGTTATATGAAGCAATTTATTCCATATTAGCAGTGTGTTGTTTATTTTAGCATGATATTTTAATATCATGAAGATATTTAGAAATTGAATTCTTACAAATCTGTCTTACTGATGTTAAAAAATGCTAAGTCTTATGAAGTGTTATATATAACATTGTGTTCTGAAACAGCAGTCAAACATAAACCTTTGTGATTTCTTATATATTGAAAATTGTAGAAAACTGTCTCGACAGCACATAGGTTATCAAGTAGACATATATTAAAAAAAAAACCTGGTCAAGTTATAAACTGTTTGCGAAAGTAGCACTTAGCAAGTTTATAAGTACATTCTTACCATCTGCATCAGTTGGGTTCCGTATGGATTGTGCAGCCAAAATTGCCTCGGAGATCTGTGAAATCTGGTTCACTAAAAGGAGCATCTGACCTATAAAACCTACTGATTAAGCCAGTTTATTGCAGGGGAGAACATTTACATGCTGGTTTACACATCTAGGAAGAACACTGAACTTACTTCAAACTAAGGACAGTAGTATAGCCCTGTAATTCTGGTAGAAGAGATGGATCTTAAAAGAGGCTGTATAATTCCTCTGATTATTTTGCAGTTGCCTCCAATAAGAATACTGCTTCCTTGTGTATCAGAGCTGGATGTTGAGAGCAAGTCAGTTCACAGCTCCCAGGACTGCAGCAAGGTGTTTCATTAGCAAAAAACATTTTTAACCCTAGCCTAATTAGTAGACTTCATAATTTATTGTTTCGTCATCTGGTCCAGCTCAGCATCCATGGGATTTCTAGATGACATGAAGTGTGGAAACCTGTCATGACAGAAAAAAACCAGAGAGGCTTGTAGGAAACAATGGTTGTCTTGTGGGAAGAGTTTAAATATATGCAGCTGATCCCATGGGAACTGCTGTAGTCTATTCACCCTGTGTGAAAATGATGCTCTTTCAATATAATCTTTAATCCTTTTCTTTCACTGAAAAATGTGAGAACTTTATTTAAAAGTTTTGAAAGAGTTCTCTATTTTAGTGAGTAAATGCTTTTCAAATATAAAAATAAATCAAATTATTAGTGTAACGTGGAGAGGAAAAGTTCTCTGAAATATCTTGCAATATTCTGTCTGTAAATTGCATATGTGAATGTTCTTGGGAAAATTTCAGGGTGAAAATAACCAGGAAATGTATTCAGGCTTTCTTTTTTTCCTGGATGGGCGCATGTGGGGAAGGAAGTATCCAGCAGTCTTGGATGTATTACAAACTTCTGTAACTGTTTGAGACATACTTTTTCTAATTCCACAAAGCAGATTTTTCCTGTGAGATGGGGGAGAAGGATTTCAAGAGAAGGGAATCCTATCATATGCACAGAATAAAAGTTTGCTTTGAAGATGATTATAATCTTCCCTCTATTCATGGAAAAGTAAAATAAAACTAAATATGCAGTTGTTGAAAACATTTGTCCCCACCCCCAGAGAGAATGGAAATCTAAACCTCGCTTTGTTCAATCCATGCATGTGTGAATAACATCACAAACTCCCACAGGGTTTAGTGGAGCTGCTGTCCTGTTTGTTTTTTATGGGACCATGTCCTAAATATTAAACCCTGTTTGGTGAAATACACAGTTGTATTCCTGGAGGTATCAGGCAGCATATATTTTACAGTCTGCACACAGAGTGCTGAAAAGGCAAAGAGTTACTAATACTATTTTGCTTTTGCTTTCCTATAGCGTCTTTCATCCAAGGCATCCAAAGCACTTCATACAATCTAGTGTATTAAGCATGGCAACATGTCTGCACGGTAAGGAAATTGATTTTTTTTTTTTTTTCCCCCCCTTTTTATAGATAGAGTAGTCAAAGCATTGGGTTGTGATTTGCCCAAGATCGCCCTGGTAAAGCAAGACCTCTGGCCTCCCGGTCCTTTAACGCAAGTCTCTCCATTTAAAGGGAATTCTCAGATCACCTTCCTCTCCTGTGTAATTTACTTGACACTTAAATCTAAGTTACTTTTTTGAACCGGGTGCTTAGTTTATATCTTTTAGATTTCTTTCTTTAATATTTCAGAAAATGAACGTTACCTTTTGTTTATCAAAGAGCTTTGGCACCTGTGGTAGCTTGATCCCTCAGTACAGAACAAGAAACACCAGCTGGAAGTGCTCCAGCTGGGAGCTGTGCTTCAGCATTTGAGGAGAACCATGCATGGTGCCCATGGCAAACTGAGTGTTACAGAGGAGAATGGGGTTTGGAAAGTGCTGAATGAATCGAGTAACGCGACCAGGTCCCACTTGGGAGCCCTGGCTGTGTGCTGGGTTTGGAGTATCATCTGCCCTCGGCGCGGTTCCAGCAAGGTGGTGGTTTGTACTCACAGCCTGTTGTCTCTTGATGTACTCAACTGCAACTGGCCAGTGGCTTTGAGAGCCTGCAGGGACTATCTCCCATGGTGGTGGGTTATGGATTTTGCTGCAGGGGTGAGTTAGCTCAGGACTTAGTACTGTGTGTACTTAACCTCCTTCTGAAGTGCAATATTATGTAAGTTCACGTACAGGATTAGTTCAACAGTATAGTAAGGATTTAATTGCCTCTTGCTTTGCAGTGAGCAAACTAGAAGATACTTTGGGGTTTGCTTAACGTGAACTCTAGGTGGCCCGCGTTTCCTAAAATTCCTTAAATATAGTGAGGGTTTTCTCGATTTATGTTGCTTAGCATGGAACTAGACTAACAATATCATTGCACAGTTCTTTGAAGGCTGCACTTTAGTTTTCCGTGGGATAGCACCATCTGGTAAAATCAAGCAACCATACATTCATTTCAAGTCTTTTGAAGGTTAAGGAAATTAGAATAATTTCTTGTAGAATTTCCTTCACTGTAAATTTTAAAATTTTTATCCTCTCCCCTTCCTCTTTGATTTAAAAGTGTGGGGGTTTTTTTGTCCTTCTAATGTCATTCTGTGGAACCTGAGTTCCTGATAAAACTGTAAGACTCAGTCTTTTAGCTCAAAGTTCAATTGGCTTTTGGATGCCCTTAGGTCCAACTGCCCTTTTACTTGGAATTTTTATTGTTAATCTTCTATTATTGGGGGAATTATTTTGCAAACAGACCAATTCAATTGCTTCAAGCTCTGAAACCTGTCAAGCTAGCTTTTATTCTGATTGCTTCTGATAAGGAGCTTTGGTAAGAATGCTGTGCCTCCAGCAAGTTGAGAGACTCACCTTGGAGGGGAACAGCTTCAAGGTCCAAGGGAACGTACAGCTCTTTCAGCTAGTCATGAAAAGGGAAACTAGGTGTTGAAAATCAGAATCAAAACTTTGAATTAGATGTGGGACTGCACCGCGAACCAGTGAAAATGGCCTGTGTTATAAGCTGAGTCTTTTTTTTCTGCATAATGATGACTTGAAGTTCGTTACAAGAGCTGGAGTCACTGCTTTGTTTCCCACATTTTGACCATGGGAAGGTATGGATCCCTGCTGCAAACCCCCACAGACACTGTGCCGATGGGGAGCCACGCAGGATGTCGTTGCCTCTTTTCCATTGCTTGTGTACATGGGACACAAAAGTCTGATCCACCTCAGACGCTGATCTGACAGATACAGTATCTCTATCCTATCTGAATGAGAAGATACTCATAGGTGATGTGGAGTCAGGTTGAGGAGACATCTCAGGAACCATATTCTGAAGCAATTTTATTGTCCAACCTGACCCTTTTTAAAAAAGAAATTGAAAAAAAAAAGAAGACATTTTAGAGGACACATGTATTATGCTTTTTCTTTTCCTCAGTGCCCACTACCTATTAGTAGGAAACAGTACTGTCGTGTAGTGAGCAAGGAGATGCTTAAAGGACAATTCTCTCCTTTTAAGACCTATGCAAGAAAAGTATTTTCAGCACTGTTATATAATGTAAGTGTTAAGAAGATTTACTATAATTCCATTTCAAAGAGCTTATAGTAAGTAAGTGTTTTTCTGTATTGTCCTTAGTGTTGTCTATAAAACTTACATAAAAAGTGTCTGTTCATCAGATAGAGAACAGGGCCTTTCTGATAAACTCTTCTTCTGCACAAACACATCGAGTAGAGTATCGTTTGCAAAAGGCCAAGAAGGGACTGCTGTGTTTCAGTGCAGCTGATCAAAGCGAGGGTTCAAATGGATCTTCGTTCCTAGCGCATTTTTCTGAATTATGTGTGCAGATTTTGTTGTGCTACTTATGAGAGTAATGTTAAAAGCCAAAGCGAACTTCAGAGCCTCTTTTGTATTCATGTAAAGTGTTCCAGAATGATAGCATTTATTCCTTTGGACAGAAAATCTCTTCTGTAGCAAGCTTGTCTTTTTCTTTCAAACAGTGTGAGCTTACCGAGGTTTTTTTTAACCTTCTTCCCAGGGAAGGATAGCTTTCCACTAACACAGAGAGTTCTGTTTTCTCTGTTAAAAACAACTGCCCTCAAGTGGAGTAGGCTTTGTATTTTGTCCTAGAAACAGAGCGTTTCATTCAGAGATAAGGCCTCTCTGCATTTAGGTTCCTTTAGTCACCTGACGGAGCCATTGGTAACTTTTAGACTGCTTTAGCCTGCATTCCTGAAATGCCTTACTCCTGGCACTGCAATTAACAGCTTCAGGTTCACTGCTTGCCACCCGATTCCCCAGCTTTCCACTTGCTGTGCCCTCGGGTGCTGCCTGGGGTAGCAGGAGAGCAAAGCAAACGGTCAGGCTTTGTGTGCAAGAACACAGGCTTTGCACCTGTAACCATCATTGAGATGTCGTTGTGGAATCGTGAACAGGTAAAAAATCAGTTTGTGTCTGCGGCTTTTTGAACTTTTATTTTTGAATTTGAAAATTGCTGAGTATGACTACGATGGGCCCAATCTCCTCTGTACTTACACCAGCCCATCGATTTGGTGACTGGTGATTTGTGCCATAGCGATTGTCAGGAGGATCTAGCCTGTTGTGCTTCAGGGTTTGCAACCTTATTAGCTCTTTTCTGCTTCCGTCTTGTTGCAAATAATCAAACTGAAAGTCCTGTGTAATGATATTGATAGATTTGGGAAAATTAAAAAAAACTTACGATCGGGCTTATGGCAGATCAAGTGCAAGGTGCTGTCTATGCTATTGAAATAGAGATTGTTTCACTGAGTTATTTCCAGAAGGTTCTCAGTGTTTTGCATTGGTTTTGCCTCTTATTTGATATTTTGCATTTTTTTTTTCTGAAAAATAGCATAAAACAGAGTAATAAGGATTAAGGATACTCTGTATCTCAAATAATAATTATAAGCAATCTAGTTTGCGACAATGT
The DNA here is from genome assembly GCF_964195595.1 of Calonectris borealis. Taxonomy (NCBI): domain Eukaryota; kingdom Metazoa; phylum Chordata; class Aves; order Procellariiformes; family Procellariidae; genus Calonectris; species Calonectris borealis. The sequence continues at coordinate 28,270,795 of NC_134320.1, forward strand.
AGTATGTTGTTTATCAACTCAAGAGAAGAAGCTAGAGGAGTTGGCTGTGAATCCACATGGGCCACCTGGAAGACGTGCTTGGTAGATCTCTTCCTGGCCTCAAACTCAGTAACTATTCCATATTAGATGAGTAAGTGAAGACAGAGGAAAAGGGTTTTTTTGTGACATAATGTTTGTATTTTAATACATGTTCTCATGTCGAGCTACGCCTGGGTTAGATACACATCTTCACAGAGCTTCCTGCAGGCTGCCACGTGCTCCAGCGGGCAGGAGCTCCTGCCTGCCCCCCTTGGCACATGCTGTTGGGGTGACCGTGGCTCTACACAGCTATAGCAGATGCATCTAATGCATGGAAAATGTGGTGATGTTTGAGTCCTTAATTTGTCACACTTACCCAGTCTCTTCATCACTCTGTCCAGATTACAAATAGCCTATTTTTCATAAGATTCCCTTTTCTCCTATATTTTACTTCAGCTAATATACGTCAAATCTCAGACATTTCTCTTTCCTCTATATAATGCCACAGGGAAATTTTACTCATTGGAAACGCAGACTGGGTCATTTAAGTGATGTGCACAAACAAACGCAGCCTGATCCAGTTCTAGCAAGTGCGTAACATTTTAAGCTAACTCAAACTCTTGAATTAATGAGTATCATATTTAGTGTATGCCTACCTTAATGACATAATTTTGTCAGCTAGATAGTCATGTATCTGTTGTATTCCTGCAAAGACAGCCACTAGTGGCTAAGCTGAAACTTGGTTTAAATTGTTGCATACCTAATTGTAAAGGACGTACATATGTACACGTATATTATATGTATGTCCTTTACATTCAGGTATGTTTACTTCAATTCAGAAGGACATTTTGATTCGCAAAACAGCAACTAACAGCAGCCTACAGATGCTGTGTTTATCTCCACACACTTTGTTATGGAGAAAATATTGATAATGTGGAAGATGTTGGTGTTGAAGGAGTGAGAACGATTACTTGTGTAATAAAAAGTGGCCAACCCAGATGCAGTTAAAGCTAAAGGGAGCTTGAGGTGACCATCGAGCAGAGCTTGTTTGGGGTGAGCTGTGCAGAGGCACAGAGGTATTCCCATTTGTAACCTCTCCTTTCATGTGCATCTGAACTTATTCAGCCATGGCGTTATGTGTCTTTGTGTCCCCTTTGGCTGGCAGAAGCTCAGTGCATGTGTCAGTGAATGTCCTCTGTGTGGTTCACCCCTTTCTCAGCAGGGTCTTGAACAGCAGGCTGTTCCACTGCCCCACTTCCCTCACAGTTCTGCCTGAAGTGCTAGCAGCCCATGAAGGGCCCCACGCTTAGAGGTGTTCTTTGGGGCTGAGGAAATGTGGCTTGCTGGGTTTCTTTGTCATCGTGAATAGTGTTGGTGGGAAAGGATGGAAGAAATGCAGTACAATCGGGAGCTGAGGGAAGAGGGACTGCCCTTGTCTGTCCCTACTGGTAGGGCCATCATGGAGACCCTTGGAAGACTCAAGGATATACGTTTTCTGCCTGCATGGATTTGTACCTGCCTTGGTGAAGACCAAGGAGGGTGTTTAAGCCCTGTGGGATGTTCTGGGCTTGAGGGATCCTGTGCAACAGCAGTCCCTTTTGTCCTGTGCACTGAGGTTGGCCATGAAGACCCTTACTTCAAAAGTGTATGAGCAGAGAGGAACCATCAGCACAAGGCAAGTCCTGGCAGTCTTGGAATAACAAATAGCACATTTCCGAAATGTGGAAAAAACAAACTTCTCCTATAATTAAGGCAAATGTTGTCTCCTCTGCGGATGCTTTACACACCAGAGTTTTAAGGCACAAGTGCAGGACTGTCCTCTTTCACAAGTTGTGTGCATGGTGCTGAGCCCGGCCCCACTTGGCTCAGCTTCTGTTAAATTCCCCAGCTGCAGAGAAGTGCATAGTTTCAGCCCAGCCAAGTGTTTATTTTACATGAGTTGAAAAGATTGCAGGGATCATTTTGGCAACAAAACTGACTGTTTCTCTAAACAAAACTCATTATCTTCTCAATCTTGCTAATAGTGTATTTCTGGAGTCTAGACACAACAACCCAGAAAACAAATAAAGTGGCTTCACCCGCCGCCTCTAGCTCTGCTCTGCGACTGACCACAGAAAGGCGGTTTGTAATCCTTCTCAGTTAGTCCAGTCACCATCCTGCTCGGGTGATATGCATTGAAATGAAAAAAACTTGGTTTTATTTATTAAAAGTTATGTATTGTTTAGCTAATTTAAAGCTATTTAGTGTTTGAGGACAAAAGGTCCTTCAACATGCAGTTCATGGTATGTGCTTAAGGACGTCCCTGGATCAGGGGATCCTGTATGCTGCTTACATACACCATTTAAAAATCTTTGCTAAACTGGAATATGGCAGTCAATGCATTTCCTGATTTCCTCCCCCCCCCCCTTTTTTTTTTCTTTTTTCACCTTTTAGATTGGGGCCAAGGAAGTCTTGAAATATGCCCCAGATTTATTCTTCATATTAAATTGATCGCTAGTCCACAGGATTGTTTCCATTCTGTCCTCATCTGAGTCATTCATGCACATGGTGCATGCAGAGGCCTGGCTGAGTGGCAGTGAACGCAGCCATGCATCATCTATTTGGGCTGGTTTTGGCACAAAAGGACCTTTCACGTGCAGGGGATCTTTTCTCCTTAGAGGATGCTGAAATCGAAGGGAGCCTCTCAGAAGCTCTTGAACAAATAAGAATAATTAGTTCATCTGCGGTAAGTGAAACACTCTCCTTAATAATTTTTTGAGATTAAATGTATTGTATAAATAAAATATTAAAGACAGGGACATAAACAATTTACGTTTCTAAAAAAACTCAAGAGTACTGAGCAAAGTGTAAGATTTAAAAATGTGGTAACCAAATCCAGTTCTCGCTAGCTGGATTTCCTTTAAAGATATTTCAAGTTCATCTTTATTGTAATTTTTATTAAATATTTATATAAGGCATATTAAAGATCAACAGGAGATTACAGGTACACTGTATGTATAGTGTGTATTCTGTTTGCGGCAGAAAGTGTTCTGAATGATTTCACGGCTTTTGGTAAACTCTTTAAAAGTGCTGTCCAAAAAAAAAAAAAGCTCTTTATCCTTCCTGCTTCCAGTCTGCTGAAGGGAAGGGAAAATCTTTTTTGAGCCTTAGGATATTCAATTAGCAACACATACATAGTCTCACAACTGCACTTTTCTAGCACTACATATAGCATGTGATTTTTAGAAATCAGTTTTGGCAATGTGCAAACCTCTGACTCTCAGAGCATTGATCACGGTGTTGCCGGTTGTAACAAGAACGGACTCATCCATCAGGACAGCCACTGTACACTGGCTCTTCTCTTTGGTCATTTCCTTGACAGCAATTACATCTGCACAGTCTTTCAGAACATTAATTAAGTTATTTTGGCCATTGCCTCTGCCGCTTGTGTTGTACTTCCACTCACCTAACTGCAGATTACCAGGAATTTTACACAAATTCCCCCTAATATACTTTTTGAGAGAAAATGCCTGAATTCACTACAAAATATTTTTACAAACACGCCAGTCTGCATTAAGCAGAGCCATCCCCTGCCTCCGAGCTGCTGAGGGCGATTCCCACCAGAGGGCTCTGGAGATCGGGGAGCTGCTCCAGCACTGCCCTGTTCCTACTGTCCGAGCAGACTGGAGTTGACATGTGTTTCTCCCCCAATGTGAGGAGTTTCACAGCAGTGTGGACAGGACCGCTCTGCTCTTCATGTCCATGCACAGCCAGCGACCGTGACTCTCGCCAGGGGTTTGCTCTTGTGCTGTCCCAGCCAGCGGCCGTTAACTTGATCACCTCTTTATCAATAGGTAATCTTATATAAAAGAAAAAGTGTAAGTGTTTTCTTTTTTTAATAAGTGCATGGATTTTTCTGTCACACCAAGCAAAGCTTGTGAATAAAGGAAGAGAATTGCTTTGAGACAGACCCAAACGTCGTAGCATCTGCCTATGATACGCTGTCGTACCACGCTGCAGCCCAGAGCCCCCAGAGCAAACTCTGGAGCTGCGCTTCTGCAAGCTAGTGCTGAACTTGGCTCCAGCCCTTTAAAAATGACCATGCTTTATCTAGCAAAAACAATGACTTTTCGCTGATACTTCAGTCTGTCTTTTATCTTCATTACTTTTTAGGGTGGAATAGCATAGGTTAGACCAAGGGATGGTAACTGTGTATTCTGGGTCTTTTAAGTTATGGTGAAATGCTGCCGTTTCATATTCACGTGGCATCTGTGTCAGCAACTACAGGGGATTACAGGATTTTGTGATAAAGCCTATTTAATTAACTTTTATTCATGTTATTTTGATACTAATTGAAACTAACTGTGTTTACATCAGGAACTTGACATGATATGAAATATTTGGGACCCTGCATTTGGCTGCATATATTGTGGATATAACAATTCCAGCTTCGGTTTTAGGATGGTTATGGGAGAAGAGACCTGTGTGAGTGGTTCTAAGGTGTGCAGCTGCAAGCCCTGGTCAAGAAGGCCATGCTTCAAGACAGACTACTAAAAATCATTTCATAACATAATCCATGCCTTTACAATAATGAGAATTAAGACTTAAAACAGTGAATTGTCTGTGGGATGACTAATTTCTGTGTTTAATCACACTAAGTGTTCGTTGTAAAGGTGGAAGAGAGAAAATGGACACTGGACAGTTACAAAAACTTCGTGTCTTCAGGCTAATTTTGTGGGGTCCTTGAAAAGGATGGGCATTCATTGGCAAATGTCTTTTCGTTTGAACCAGGACTACCAGATCAATGACAATGACCAGGCTGTGGTGGAAATCTGCATCACTCGCATCACCACTGCCATCAGGGAGACGGCGTCCATAGAAAAGCACGGGAAAGCCCTCGTGGCTCTCTGGGAGTCGTGTCTAGAACACAACCTGAAGCCTTCTGGAAAAGATGAGGACACACCACATGCAAAAATTGCGTCCGATATCATGAGCTGTATCTTGCAGGTAAGACTGAGCTGAAAGCAAGGGAGTGTAATGCATTCGTTGGCTATTTGGTTTTATCTTTAAAAATGCAGTTGTACTTTGTTTTCAGAGGGTGCATGGGAGTGGTTGCATTTGTTTAAAACCAAGAATATGACCCCGATCGTTGATGTATATTCTTACATGCATATGGCATCTGTTGCAGGGAATCAAAAGTTTTGGCAGCTTCCTTATCTTTAGAAATGTCTTGACTGTTTAGTGCCAGATTTCATTATCTTAATGCTCCATTAATTCTAAGTATTTGCGTTTCATGTAAGTATTAAAGTGGGAGACATAGGACTATCATTTTCTGTGGTTACAGAAAGATTAATTTGAAAGCATTTAATATCGGGGGGAGGTTATTCTTTCAAATCGTTCTGGAAGGCAGCAAAACGCCAAAAAGAGTTTAATGACATGAAATTTAGGTCATTAGATATGCTGTCAGTAAGAAGGGTCTCCTGTAACATTTTGATTGTAAAAGCTGAGATACGACACAGAAAACTGACTTCTGAACTAAAATCTGATTGCTACTACTCTAAATAGAGGACTAGAAAGAAATTATGCTCTGGCCAGGAATGTTGGAATAATTTCTTAGAATATTTTGCTAAATGTTAGAGGCAGCAACAAGAAGACTGAAAAAGTATTTAAGTCCCAAAAACATTTGGTAGAAGAACAGCTGAAATTGGGTCCTGTTTGAACTCAGTAGTCTATGAACTATTGCTCCCTGTGAATGCAAGACTAAAAAGATGACATCTTAGTATATAGCAGCCTTTTGGGGATAGGAATGGACTATTCCAAGGCTTTCTAAGTAAGTAAGCTGAGGGTGAAAAGCCACTGGAAGGGAAGGGGGAATCTGGTATTAAATCAGGGTGAGTTTGGCAGAGTTTTTTTGGGTTTGTTTGGGGTGGGTGTTTTTTTTGGTTTTGGGGGGTTTCTTGGTCTTTTTTTTTTTTTTTTTTTTTTTTAAAGCCAGGACTGCAGGCAATATCAGTCCTTGTTGGGAAGACACCCATAGAGAAACCTATGTGCACAGTTATCTAAATGGAAGCAGAAATCAGGGTTGTTTCCAGAGTTTCAGCTGTGGGTACAATTCATGGGGACCAGCTCCATGTCAGATGGAGAAACAGTTGCTGTGAGGTGCCTTTCTATACCGACTACTCTGGGGTGATGTTTGCAGTACGTCTGCTGTTTCATAGTTGCTTTCTTTACCTCTGCCTCTTAAATCAGATATGGGGGTTTTTTTGTTCTTTCATTACAAAAATTCAAGCAATAGTGGCACAAGTATGACACTGTCCCATGAAAGGTACTGCTTAGCCCCTTGTAAGATATATTGTTCCATAGGCTTATTGAGATTCCTCATCTAGTTTGGCTGAAAGTGTTTAAAGTCCAAAAGAAAGTGTTTCAGAAAAAATAACATCAATGCTTCAGTGAAATTTTACTTTACAATGGTCAGTTCTGTTTACCCCTGGTCTGTCACTCTGAAGACACACAAAAAAGTGTATTATAGCAAAATGTTAAAAGAAGGAAAAAAAGTCCTTTTCTGAAGCCCAGGTTCTTGTTGATTTTGGTTTGGGAAGCATAGAGGTTTAGTCTAGCCAGGCATTTGGTCAAGACTATGGATGAGGCTTAGCAAGATTTCTTCTGCACTGTGCTGGCATTCCTGAGCCGTGACCCATAAGCTGCACCCCAGCGCAGGGCACAGTACACATCCTGTGAAGGGCAGTGGTACAGCGGGGGGTTGTGTCCCCTCTGCCTTTCTCTGTGAATGACTGGCTTTGGTAGGGACCGCGCTTTCTGATGGGCAACGCGTTCCCGGAGGTGTTGCCTAATCGCCTTTTCTGTCTTGTGTCCCTGGAAGTGAGACAGCAACTGGATTTGGATACTGGTAGCAGCACAGGTTAAACTTTCCAGACGAGAGAATGTAAATTGTAAAATCATATTTTGTTTCTGCAGTACTTTAGAAGTCATATTTCAAGAGAATACTAAAGCGTGCAATGGCTTGTCTAAGCTTTTGGTTTGCGCTGTTGGCAACTGTGTGCCTAAATCAAGGTAGCTCATATCCAGATGTTTTAGGGGTTGCACTGTGTGGCAGATTACTTCAAGAAACGAGTTCACTGAAATGAAATGAGGAAGTTATGAAAGTACATTTACTGCTCCCTGAAACAGAGCTATTATCAGCAAGTTCCTTTGCATAAAAAAAGAAAGAAGGCATAAAATGTGTTTTTATACAAAAGTGAGGGATAGGTGAAGTAGTAATGAATATCTGACAGCTGGGTTGAATCTCGCAGTGAGTTTCTGTTGATATTAGCACTAGGGAGGTCGTCTAGGTTTGCAAACATCACTATATCGTATTATTGAAATCTGTTTTTCATGGTCACCTTCACATTTTCGTAAGTGTGCATTCATGCCCTGATATTTATAATGGGACAAATGAAACCTTTCTCCTTCCATCTGAATTCAAACCTTTTCTTAACTAAGTATTTTATCTTTATTGTAGGAAAAAAAAAAGTTGTTCTTTGGAATTTTCTTAGATCTTTTAAATCATAGTCAGAGGGCCAAACCTTATCTTCCTGTTCTTTCTGCGTGGAGTCCTAGAGTATAACTTGGAGGCAGAGTTTGGCTCCTACTCAGTAGTGCCTCTCAGCCAAATATAATGAGGCATTATGTTGATTTAAACATGCTGCTGCATAAAGCTCTGTTCATTTTAAAGGCTTTTCTCATTAAAGACGCAGTTTTTGGTCATATGGCAGTTGCCACAATGAACCATCTTGACACCCAGGAGTTGCTGCAGCCCCTTCTTCCTTAGGGGCTGGCAGAAAGAGACTGTCCTGGAGCGGCTGCAGGACTCCACTGCTTGGCAGGTCTCTGTTGCAATGAAAAATCCTCATAGCCGGTTAAACTTGCCTCTTTTGCATTGGTTGAGTAGCACAATGCAGCCTTAATTAGGGTCAGTCCTGCTCTCCATGAGGCTAATGGCAAAGACAGTTACTGCTGATGGAGGCAGAGCTGGCCTAGGAAGCAATGTAGCAGGGTATATGGAAAAATAGATTTGTTTTTTCTCAGGTCTAAATTTATTTTTTTCAGTGCTGCTCCAGAATGAGCATGTGTTAAGTCTGGACTGCCTTTCTTTGCACTATTTTATTGCTTTCTGAAACATCTGGGTTCCAGTAGTTGCCTGTGATTTCAGATGCTAATTAAATATAATCATATTGCAGGATTATTTTCAAAAACAATGATGTACTCCAGTTTCAAAGAGATGTTCAAAACTGAGTGAAGATGAGAGAAAAGCACTGATTAAGGAGGCTCCAGACAGAATGTAGGTCCTCAGTTACACATAAACATATCCTACTAGTTTCAAGGGCAGTTGTATATGGGAACTTAATGGGCAATAGATGTGTATAGTCTGTGCACACAATTTCATGTATACAGGTAGTTGCAGAAAACCTTTTCTGAACTTAATGTCAAAACTTCAGTGTATGTGCAGATACCCCTGAGATCACTGAAGCCTGGTGCCGTTTTGAGTACAGAAGTTAGCTGTCTTGAAAAATTTCAGTTGACCCCGATGTACAGAGAAATGGACTGGAGTTTAAGAAAGGAAATCTAAATTATTATTAGAGGAAATTTGATGATCAATACTAAAGCTATTACCCTGTAAGCAAGTCTCCCAGTACACTTACTCATGTGTACTCTTTTCCTCATTTGACCAGTTTGCCTTTGATTTAGTCCCAGTTTAGCATGAGATCCTGTTCTGGGAATAGGGGAGTCCTTTCTTCACGTGGTCCCTGCCAGCACAAAGATAGGCCAGAACTCGGAGCAGTAACACACTTCGGTTTAGATGAGGGAAGCTGTGACTTGTGCTGGGGAAGATTTACCCACGCTTGAAATTAAGCTTCTCTGAGCCCTGACTCTGTGCCTGCACATTGGGCTGCCCTGCTTGGGGCTGGACATCGGAGTGGGGCAGGTCACTGCGATGCAGGAGTGACAGGCAGCAATGCATCTCTTACTGCAGGGAGCACTATTTACCAGTCAGCAGCGCGAGTGACTGCTCTGAGGTGTTTCCTATGCTTTGGGATGAAAATTACCTATCCTGTGTGGATGATGCATACAGCTTCTGCTGTCTTCTCTGAGAGCACCAAACACAAAATATCTTCTTAGAAATGTTACAGCAGTTAACATTTAACTAGTGCACTTAATATCGTGGTTTTTCCTCTTGCGGAAGATAAAAATAGGTGCGTTATTAGCATCTCCTGGTGCAGTACTTTTAAATTTCCTTACTCGCTCCTTTGAAGTCTGCCTTCAGTGGTGTTACCAAAACATAACCTTTCTTGACATGTTTTTTGCCTTTTTTTTCCCCTTGTTGTTTTGATTTTTGTTTTTCTACTCTGATCAGCATGAGACTTTATTTTAATGATTTTTTTTCAGCTGCTTATTTTTCAGTGGTTTTTCATGTTTTTACAGAATTACAATCGACCTCCAGTAATGGCCTTAGCTGTCCCAGTGGCGGTGAAATTTCTTCAGAGGGGCAATAAGGAACTGTGCAGGAACATGTCAAGTTATTTATCCTTGGCTGCAATCGCTAAAGCAGATCTGCTGGCTGATCACACAGACACCATTGTCAGAAGTGTCCTTCAAGGTAGGAACACACTGAGATTTTGGATTTAGTCCTGCAGCGTGCCCACAGTTAGATTAGTTAGGCTGTATTAGGCATATATACAAACAAACGCTTTGTAAGTAAAAACATGTATGAGGCATGTATGTATAAAGCATACATATGGACATATCTATAAACGTGATAAAACATGTTAGACACAATCTAATTGCAGACTATATCAAGGAAGACCTTTCAAGAATACGTGACTTTACTGAACCTTGTTGACTATGGAAGTTTCATTATAGATTGGATGACCCATAGGGCAGGAAATACATCTATACTTGTTAGTGTACCGTAATAACAGACTTCAAATCATAAGCCATGATATGAGACACTAGTTACTGGGCTCTTACCCTTTCTATTAGTGTCATTGGCAATACTCCAAAATATAAATGGGGATGAAATGAATCCCATTCTGTGGCAAAATAGTCAGATGTAAGATATAAAAACTTTGTAGTGGTTCTTTAATTTTGCCTACATTTATTAGCTTTACAGAGAATATTGTTGCTAAACTCTGTGCATTTTACTTTTGTGGTTTAAAAAGCCAGAAATATTCATACCTCTACAAAAGGAAGTCCGATTTAGTTGAAGTAGTAAATCTCTCAGTATTTGTTGCAATACAGTACTGCTGCAGTAGCAAAATCACTGTTTGCTTTTCTTCAAGTACAGATAATAGCAATAAGTAGCAATAGCTGTCTAATTATTCCAAGAACATTGTTATGAAGATGTTAAGCCCTCAAATTAAACGTGTGCGTTCTGTATTTATTAAAAAATATAAATGGAGTGTAGTTATTTTTAGGCGTTTTATGGACGGATAGCTAAACTAGAAAGTAATTTTGTCGTTAAGATATTATGGTAAGAGTTTGCATATTTCTGTCTACTTTGTTTAAGGACAAATGTGTGAGAAATATGATAAATGATAAATATGTATGAGCTATGTGATAATACTTGAGTAGAGTCCAAGAACAGAATATTGCTAACAACTTACAAAGCCAATGGATAATTCTTTTAAGACCTGTGACGTTAGTATTTATGTGTTAACGTTGTGCATTACCACTTGTAATGCAGTGCTATTAACAGAAAGAAATAAAGTGAAACAGGTTTTATGGTATAATCATAGGTTTAGGAAAAGTGATTAACATCCACAACTGAAGGTTTCATCATGACTGCTCCTGCTCGTTTTTGTGTATTTATGTTATTCTACCAGCAGATGTTGCTGTGGACATCAGATTTGGAAATTCCAGGCTGGAAGAGGGCACTCTGAATAAGCAAAGTGCTCTGTTTTGCATACTGGTGTAATTGCACTGTACATAATTTGTATTTCGGGCATGAAAAGGTTGGTTTGCAGCAGGCTAAGAACCGTGCTTAAAGATTGAGTGTTTGCTGAAGGGAGAAGGGAAGCAAGAGGGTAAGCTGCTAAGGATGGATTTACAAAGCAGTGCGGAGACAAAGGGCCTTGTTCTGGTGCTGCACAGACGGGGCTCAGCCTAATGGCACCAGTGAGACTGATAGCAGACTTTGGCCCGTTGCCTGCGAGTGTTTGAGAGCTAACTGGATTTTTTGATTACTTGGGGCAACTGTTTGGCTGCATAATCGGTTTCTTATCTTATTAGCTAAAAAAGAGCTCTTTAGAAAGAGTGTTTAACTACTCTGTTCCAGTGTGAACTCAGCTTCTAAACATGCAAATGTCTGTACCGTGCCCGCGATGCTGACAGGCCCTGTGCTGACAACTTCCATCAGCATAAGGGATCAGGCAGATTTATTCCTGTTTCCAGGGGACAGCAGCAAAACTACCCTGCAGTCGTTGCTGTAATCTGAGTGTCCCACGGCTGCTCCACCTTCCAGAGGAGCTCAGGCAAGGGATGTGAACGTTGCATTCAGCAGTGGCTTGTTAGAGAGCAGAACTGGGCTCAGCAATGTACTCCAGGCATGCATGTCTTGTGCTTGCTCCTTCATTCCTATGTTGGCAGTGCGAGAGCAGGATCGCAGTGGCTTTTCTGTACTTGGAGCCCAAACTCCCCCAAAATACTATTTACTTAGTGTTTTCCAAACAAGCAAAGTAGCTATGGACAAAGAAAAATACAGTTAAGCTAGGAAGAAAAGAGAGAAGCGTGCTGATGGAGGTGACTTGTGGCGGTGGGCAGGAGGGGACTAGACTGTGGGAAAGCTTTGCTGGTCCACAGAGGTGATAAAGGAAGAGCAAAGCAATTGGAAAGAGGAGAGTTTGCCAGCTGAGTCAGCGAGAATGAAAAGAATGGCTTTGCATTTGGTCATCTGCCAAACCAGAACAGAGATAGGAAAAGACTACTTCCAAGACAAAGCATTTCAGGTATGAGGTACAGTAAGAAAAGGAGCCAGGAAGGACTTCTGGTAATCTTTTTGAGGATTTTGCTTTTTTTGCTGCATTTCACGGACATTTGTTTTCATTTAATGGAGGGCACTGTATGGAAAGAGGATTTGAGAGCGGTTTTGCCCTTGCACAATGTTGGGATCTCAAGTGTTTTTCTTAACTCTGAAGAACTGTTTTCTGGCTGACAGCAGATGAACAGAGGTAATATTTCATTGTTCTGTAGTTAAGGTTATTTGCAGATATTATTTAGTAAGGGATTTTTTGTGGTGCTTACTACTAAACATTTATAATTTAGAAACATTTTTATTGCAGTGCAATAGGGGAAATTCCAGCAATCGGAGCAGTTATTTTTACCTTAAATAAACAGTGTTGCCAAAACTTTGGAGTAGATCATACAACTTTAGCTATGAAGCACAACTCCCTTGAATGGCATAGTAAAGTGGAAATTACCTTGTCATAGCTTTTTCTTACAATTTTTGTATCGTGGAAGGAAGGATCTGTTAGCTGCGTCGTATTCAGGAATAAGCTATAGCAGCAACATGTCACGCAACTTTTCAAAGTGCGTTTTTAGGACATCTGTAGAGAATGAGAAAGAGAAACATGTGAATAGAGCAGAAGGGTGGGCTGCTTCCAGTGGAAATAAGAATTGCTTTGAATAAGGCATTCTCCATGAAAACTTGTTTGGAGGCTTCAACAGGTAGTGAATAATCGTTCTTGTCATAAATGGTTACATATCCAGCGAATAACTATTCATCATTGTCTACTTCTGCTCTGTTTTCTACACACAAATCACCACCAGCGTCTTGGCTCTCTGCATCTGCTTCTAATGCACTGTATCCAGCGCTATGTTTTTATTGGATTTTGGATAAGCTTGTGACTGCGAGAGAAAGCCGCTGCCAAACAAGTTGGTTACTTTGGATATCTAAATGTATCTTAAAACTGGGTATGTCCTTCTTGGATGGCCCCTTATTTGGGGGTGTCTCAAAACCAATCCTTCCTTCTGCCTCCAAGTGCCATGCTAGCACAGCCTCAGGTCAACACACGTGTGTCAGGATGTCAAAGCGTCTCTTCTGTACAAGCGACCATGTCCACGTGGGATAACTCCTAGAGTGGCAGATCCTTGCACATGGCAGCATTCACAAGAGGGATTGTTATCATGATGGGCCTTTAAAGCCGTCTCTGGCTAAAGCTTGGATTTCGGTCCTCTGAGGGTCTCTGTATGAGATGTTGACATTTGTGTTCATTTTCTATTAGCAGCTAAAACTGGGTGGTTCAAAAGGTGGAAAAATTCCCAATTAGTACGTACTTTCAGAATTTCAGTTCATGAGAAGCATGGAAAGTTTTAGTTTAGTAAAGTATCTTTATTTATAGAACAACTTTACAAAAATAATTTCAATAAAATTATTACAAAGTCAATTTACAATATAATACAGCTGCATTTTCTCAAAATGTAACATCAGATTATGATGGGGGATATTACTTTTATATGTTAGGTCAATCCGTGGCATAAATAATGCTTTAAACAAGGAGCTAGTTTTGTTATAGTCTAGAAATTACTAACAACGATTAATAAACAACACATTTCTTGGCTTACGTGGTTCCTCTGTACAATTCACATTAGCACTATAAAAACCAATGACTGGAGGAGCCGGGAAGATGCGCAGCCTTGTGTCTGTTATACAGAGACTGGTCAGCCGGGTACCCGATGTGTTTGCTGCAGCAGGGATGCCAGGAGCACCATTCGGCTCCGAAATGTCCACAGTGGCACTTTCATCAGAAAACACTATGCTAGAGAGACAGCAGTCGTCTGACCTCAGGAACAGCTTTTCCAATGTCACACCTTGATGTGGTTTTTTTTCAGTGTTTTGCCAAAACAGCAGGCAGAGATCAATTCCCGTCTCCACAGTACCTCATTTTGTAAACTTGCAATGCTAATCTTCCTTGGGAATTCGAGAGATGTGGGCTCCTACGGTACCTATTGGCGTTCAGCTCTTCATGAAATATGTTCTCTGCTTCAGAAACTGCCTTGCCAGAATTTAAGAAACGTACTGGGCTCCTCCGTATGGCAAAACTTCTGTGACTCCCCACCCGATGATGTTGCCCCTGATACTGCACGCGTCTTCTCCGCTCTGCCCTGCTATCTCTTTGGCACTGAGCACTCTGTCCCACATGTTAAAACCAGTTAGTTTTCCAGAGAAGGCTAAAGCTTCGTCAAATCCACCTCCAACGCAGCAGCCGTTCTTTTCTTGACCGATCTGCAAAATCCCTCCATCTGGAACGGTGTGAGCGTCGGCAATGTCCGAGGCAGTGGCTGCGAGCTCTCCCTTCACCCACAGAGTTGCAGATCCATTCTCTGAACTCCAGGTGCTGCAGAGATGGATCCACTTCCCAGGAACAACTACATTTTTGACAGCCAACTTGTGCTGGTCACTGCCAACAACAAGCACTGCAGACTCCCGGCTGAGATAAAGCTGAATTTCATATGGATTTAACTTGGTTCCATAGGAGAAGACAATAGTTTTGTCCAAAGCCTCAGTCACCTTGATCCAGATACAAGCAGTAAAGGAGTGAAGGGTCATTCCAGCAGTTGGGTGAACGCTCCCAAATATCTTTTTCGAACGCATGGGGAATAGAATTGCTGTTTCACACCCTGAAAAAGTTAGAAAGATTGTTAGGTAAATAAAAACTGGTCTATTTGTACAGGCACAGTTAGGACCCTTGACATATGCTCACTCCTGGGCTTCTCATAAGGGAGCTGAGAGCTCAGCTTATCCAGTGGGACGTAGAGTGCTTTGAAGAACCTGTCAGATCTGATGGATGAATTTGCCAAACACCGTGGCAATGGGCATTAGCCCCATTAGGGGCTAATCAGGCTGCAGGAACAAGGTTTGGCTCTTCCCTCGCTGCTAAAAGTAGTGTATTTTATAGTCCTGGGCCATGCAAAGTGACATTTAGGATTAACGCTGCCTGTCTGCCCTGGTGCTTGCCTTGGGAAGTTAGGCTTCCCTGTGGGCAGGTGCCTTCTGCTCTGGCGTGCCTCCCAGGAGAGCTTCTCTTTTGCTGGCTCACCTAGAGAAATTAGCACTTTACATTAGGTAAGTTTGTCGGGTAGTCCTCTCTCTGTTTCATTTACATCTTGTTTTAGCCTCCGTGTTCTTTTTCAGTGTGGAGTGATGAAAACAGCAACGTTATGGTGAGCGAATTCACTCAGTGATCTATCAACGGCGGGTTTAGGTACCGTGCCGTTCCTGGGATACGGTGCGAGGCTGCTGCCGCGGCTGGAGGAACAGAGCCGCCGGGTCGTTGTGTCACGAGCAGTTATGCAGTGTCCTGCGGTTGTCCCGTGGATAACTGGGCAGCAGAGGAAAAGGGGACAGGGGCTACCGAAAAGCAGGTGCAAGGAGCGTTGGCAGAAGCGTGCTGAGATGTGTGTGTTTGTTTATTATAATGACTCCCTTTTCTGACCCTGCCTTTAGGCCTATCAGTCAGTAATTTTCACGTGCATTGGTTAAGCATGGGAAATGTATAAGATGACTGATTTTTAAAACAGTTCGTCTCTCATCTCCAATTAATAAATATGTTGATAATAGAAATCAGATTAGTTAAAAGCACTAACAGAAGTTTATGAAACTTAGAAAAGTAACTGATGATCACTAAACCCAAGCCATTTTTGGTATTCTATGTACTGTTCCCTAGTTGTATATAACTTAATATTCTAAGCAACATAGGGGAAAAAGCAGCCCCCTTCTACAATTAAGCTGGTTCATTTCCTGTTTAAACAAGCTAGAGGATCTAAAATGTGTGTGGAAATTTCTGCTTCGGTGAATGAAGGACTCTTTGTGTCCTCCAGGATTGCGCTGCTGTGTTACTTCATGGACTGCTTCCTTTCAACTTTGAACAGATTTTACATTTCTTCGTTGGCCTTTTTGAGGAGGGGCAGGAGCAGCGAGCAACTGTTGGTGATACTCCTTAAAATGCTTCTTAGGAACACTATTGTGAAAGAGCTTTTAATTAGCAAGCTTTCAGGCTTTATTATCAAGGCCTAAACAAAATTAAAACCAGCCTCACTGAAGAACAAAAAGTGTGATTAGAAAATCCCTCAAGAGTATGGCTGGCAGTAATTCAAGATGTGAGAAATTAAAGTCAGTTGCTAAAAATTCCCTTGAAAAAAAATTTCCAGAGAGAGGCAGTGGAAGTACTTAAAATGTATCTTCTAAATTAAAAAAATAAGAACATTTAATATAAAACCGTGTAGGAACTAGTGGAAATAATCTGGATTTCCACTAATGACACTGAGATCCTTAATGCTGATCAAGTTTTTTTTACTCTCACCTAGTGCAGCGTAACTGACTGCGAGGCTGGCCGAGTTACAGGAGAGAGATAAAGAATGAGATCATGCTTTCTGGAAGGCAAGATTCATGTGTTTGGGAAAAAAAGGAATATGCTGTAAGATCTACTCCCAGTACACAAAGATTACTAAAGTGTTGCGATAATTAAAGGAGTAAAAGCAATTTATTTATAAAGCTGAATCCATGAAAGGATAGAGTCATGTTAGACTGTAAAACGCTTTGATGTAAACTATTGTTATATTGTGTTTGTATTGTAATAGGCTTGTCTAAGTTGTTGCCTTTGCTTTAGCAGTTACAAGGAGCGATCGTTCTTGCTCACCTGTGTAAGAGCTTACGCTGGTGGTGTTGCTGAGGGTCCCTGGCAAGGCTGGGGTAACTGCACCCCTAACTTCCTATTCACACACACCAGCGGGATGCTGCGAGTGTAGATTTCTGTGAGGTTTTTAAGCTGCAGTAACTTACATTCGTGGAAAACATGGTCATTAAAGGCATGTCAACATTTAGAGGACACGCAGTGATAGCTATCTGGTAGGCAGAGTTATATTCAACGTAGCTATATTGTGCATGTAGCAATTTTGCACCCACACTTTAAATAGATGGGGGTCTGCTCTGCCATGCCCAAGTTGCTGTAGCTGCTTTTTGGGTGTCATATTACAGCGCACAGAAAAACTGAGATGAAATTTGAGATATGAGCTCATCTTTCTATGGCCACCTCACTGGCTGACCAATGCAAACATTTTGGAAGGGGAAAAAAACCAAAACCAACAATATCACAGTGTTACTAATTTTTCCATGCTTGAGGAAATATTCTGTCCTGACAGTTGCATGCAGTGAATGTGCCCTCCCTGCTGCGGGAAGCGTGCTTAGCTGGTTGACTTCAGCAGCATGTCCTCGGATCTGGCTCTGCTCTTGGGCAGTTGGAGTTGGTGAGGAGACAACATTTAGTTTAGGAAGAGGAAGGAGTGGGTACATGCATGAAGAGAACAGGAGAGCTCAATGACTAGTGCGTATGCGTAGGAGTTACCAGCTGGGAAGGTAAAAGGTGAGAGAACATAATTTGTGTGTTTAAAATACGTTTGCTGTTCTCTGGCAACTGTTTTGATCTGGGAGAGCCTGCAGGAGGTGGGATCCTAGCTAGCTTTGCCCTGTGTAAGGACTTTGATTAAACCCTTCTTTGATCCCAGGTTTGAAAAGCTCAGCGCCTCTTTTTCGAGAACAGTTAATGAGTTTCCTCCCTGTATGTACAGACTGCTCAAAGCTGCTGTGCTGTTCGTAAGACTGCTTTGGAGTCATGTGCAGAGGAAGGTGCTTAAGAGGGCTGTTTGTAGGATGTCTATTTGGACAGGCCCACCAAAGGGAGCTCTCCAGTAAAGCATAGCGCACGTGGACTTACCTGCTGGCAGTAAGTGCTGAGCTGCCCATTTCTGCGATGCCTTCAGTTCAGCTCTGGTTTGCTGTAGCTCTTTCCACAGAGAGTTCAAAATGAGATTGTCTCCTCTGGTGGGACTGAATTTATCCTGCTGAAAAGCTGTCTCCTGAGCCTCCGCCTCAGACCTCCTCAGCCAAGCGCTTTCCAGCCAGCCAAGCCTGCTGGACATGTTGTGGCTCAGCAGCAGAACTTGCTCAAGAACCTTTCCTTGCTCAGACTCGCGAAGCCTCTTGGCTTCTTCAGCTTGATCACTGTTCCTCACAAGCGCCTGCTCTACCTGTGACATGATGTGGGAGGTGACTTTCTCGACCGCAGCGGTGAAGGTGCCCGCGAGGTTGGTGGTGAGCTGGCTCAGCTCTGCTTTCAGGGTCTGCAGGTCCACCTTCAGGATCTCGTCCATCGCCTGCAGCATCATGTTCTCTTTCATCTGCGAGTTCTCGAGCATGATGAAGAGCTTGTCCCACTCGGTGTGCTCTCGCTGGCAGTCGCACGAAACAGCTGGAATGGAAGATACAGATGTTGCTATTCCTTTGTACTTACATTTTTAAACAGAGGGAGTATTTGACAAAATCTGGCTCTGTGCAAGGCTTACATGCTCTAGACTGTCAGTGTGTTTCCCTCTATATCAAAACAGAAAAGTATAGTAGTGTGTATTATAGCAATTCTAAAACTAAGTGTCATCAGCAGTCTTTTGCAGGAAAACTGAAAAATAAGGAGCATAAAGCAAATTCCAAGGCACACCATCCAAGTGCTTTAGCATTTGCTGTCCATAATAATCTACTGGTACAAGCACATGCTTCTTCCTCTGAAAAAAAAATTCGTAATAACTGTTACAAGAGCTAGGCAACAAAGAATGCAATTCTGCACTTAACACAAATTTAGTTTAAATCTACTTACTTTCCTCAGTACCAAGAACTGGACCTTCGATTTCATTATCCAGATTCACATACATGAGATCATAGTCATCATCTTCATCCAGAACAGAAACAGAAGCCCTGAAAACACAGAACAGCATAAGCAGAGAAAGTATTTCTTGGGGCAGCATTCTCTAGCTGCTTCCTGAAAATAGCTGGGCTGTCTGGAGCTGAAGTCCAAGTCAGACTTCTGCAGAGACAAGACTGCGAGTGAGACGCAGCGAGCCCCTAATAAATGCTCCGAGCGCCTCAGCTTGAATGAATGAGCAGCGCTAGTGCCAGTGTTGTAATAAGAGCACTTCTGACTGTTGGTTTTGGCCGAGAGGAGAAGGGGGCGTGCAGCTTGCTCAATTCCAGCCTTGCAGGTTTGCACTGGGGGGAGATGTACTGACTCGCAGAGGGGAAGAAACGGGGAAAGCTGCTCTTGCGAGCTGCCGCTTCCCCTCCGAGAGCAGATTGCTGTAACGTGCAGCAATGCGAGGGTGAGAGGGGGTGAAATCACTTGGAGTTCGCTGCCTACAAGCACTGGCTGCATCGGTTGTGTTGTTTTGTGTTATTTGTTGAAAAGAAAGTGTTCTCTGCAAACTCATTTTGCAGTTGGTATGTGCCAGGGCTCCGGAGGGGATTGGTAGAAAAATAAACATACCTGGAGTTGGTTTGGATACACGTCTATGGTTTAACCTAAATATTGTAGCTTTTTTTGATAGTTACGTATAAAAACTTCTATTGCATACTAACAGTTTACTGCTTTAAGCAATAAAGGAGAACTCATAAAGACAGCTTGTTAGAGTTTTGCTTTTCTAGTCCTAATTACCAATAACAACAACATAACTATGTGGATAATACGTTACTGCTAGTATCTTGTTTCGGGAACATGTTTCTGTTAACTTTGAAAAAACACAACAAGGCACTCTTGGATTAGACATTAATCTAGTGCTAAGTATTATTGTTATTGGTGTTAATCTGTTTTAAATTCTGAAAAGCTTATCAGTTCAATGGGCCATTAATTATTTCAGAGATGCATTGCTTAGGTGAGATTAGGGGTAATATGGTACAAATTATATATTGGCTATGAAATATTCAGAGACTAGCAGAAAAACCTAACATAATTGCATCTAACTTGCAATCTGTGTTCCCTTTCCATTTGAGTCTCTGGTTTAGCCCCTTATCGCTGTACACAGGAGTGTGTAAAGAGGGCCCTGTGCTTCTGTTCTTGCTCATTCTTCCTCCGACACCTGGGCCACGAGTGGGAGCTGTGGCTGTACGAGGTAGCAGAGTCGGTGTGCGTGGCCTCAACCACTGCCCGCACCTGCAGCGGGGACCAGGAAGCACTTTGCAGGTGTTGCCTTTTGCTGAGGAGGCAGGTAAGGCTGGAGCTGCCTGCTCCCCGGCTCCTCCAGGCTTGCTCCACACACCCAGGGCAGCCCGCGGCTCCGGGGGCCGCAGAAGGCTGCTGAGAGCCTGGTGCTGCTGCACCAGATGCCTCCCAGTACCCAGCCTTGCTTGTGCAAACCTGGGCTACCTGCGTGTCGGGCTACTGGCCATGGTACTGTGCTATTCCTACGTGCCAAACTGTCTCACTGTTTCACCCTATGTGTATATGGGCTTCCTGTCACTGTGGGGCCTCCAGCTGCTCTCCTGCAAACGCAAATAATAAATAGTAAGTCAAAGCAATATATTAGAAACCTCAAAAATTTGGTAAAGTAGAGGTGAATGTTTTCAGGGAGGTATGTGCCTAACTTGAGTCATCCCGGGGGAAGAAAATTAGTCTTGGTGCATGGGCTTTTATCTTTGAATACTCAACTTGAAGTGAATGTCAAAACACTGCTGTATAGCTTCGAGAGCTCCTTCTGTCCATGCTACATCTGCAGCGTGCTACCAGGCTCATTATTTTTTAACAGGCTCTCTATGCTGCTGGGTTGGGCAGAGCAGAGACTGAGCACAAGGCAACCTTTGCAATTCGTGCGTGCAGGGAGCACGGCCAAAGTGCGCCCGGGGCACGGTCCTGGGGCAGCCGGGGCGGGCTGGCACCCCCACAGCACGCAGTTGTGGTTGCTCCTGCTGTACGTGCCTCTTCCCTGCCTGACTTGCAGCCAGCGGTGCAAAGCCATCGAGTGTCCCCAACCGTATGTTAGTTTCTGCCTGAATTGCATAATTCCTAGTGTGTGGTCTGCTTGGAAAGTCTGAGAAAATCTAATCTGGAAAGTACTGTGGGGGTAAGGGTGGTAGGGGAAGGAAGAGGGAAAGAAGGTAATTAAGGAGTTGAGTATAATGTTTTTCCATTCTCAGACAACAAACATACTTTTCAGGCACTTAGTTTAGACTGAGACAGACGAAGCAAGATGAAAAAAAAGTGAATTACTTGGGAATGGGCACGGTATCGCCTCTGACGGCCCAAGCTCTGAGAATCAAAATGTTGGTGAGCTGCATGTGTGTAAATCCCTTAGAAACTGAAAAGCTGTGACAAACCAACGGCAAGAGGTACTTGGAGCTAACTCAATTGGGTTGTGCTTCATGACCTTTCTTAAGTTACACGAAGAACAGACACAAACTGTGATGTCTGCTTGGATTGTTTACAAGTTTGTATAGACAGGTTATTCAATTAAAAGCAATTCCATGTCAGTGAGGTCATCTAAATATCACTCCAACGTGATGGGATTGCTTCTAATTTGCCTTTACTTTTAATTTATCTTGGTTAATGAATATAAACCCAGTATGTTTGCTGTATGATAACTGGAAGATACTGCGCAAATTTGCATTTGTGCAAAGTATTTTTGTTCAGAGAAGCTTCATGGCTGCAATCCATCATGCTGTGTCACGTCAAATTACATCACTCCTCTAATACATCTGATACTTAAAATGCTTGCTTTCTCAGATTGAATTATTAGTCTCACTTTCCAGATACCTTCCTACCTGTGACATCCCATCTTAGGCAATAGCATGTCTTAGGTTAGTGGCTGTCTTTCCGTGTTTAAAGTTGCTAGTTTTGGTTCATCTCTGCTGAATTCCTTCCCTCTACACTTTTACAGCTGAGATGAATTTTGCCAGGAACGTGGGAATTTCATCTTTTGCAATTGTTACCATTGCTGAAATTCGCCGGGAGCTTAAGGGCTCTGCTCCATATGGGCAGAAAACTTCCAGTGGAAACTAAACGTGTGCAAGCGCAAAGAAAGGACTTATTCCTGTAAGCACTAAATTATCGAAAATAATTTTTAGTGTATTCGGTTACAAAATTGTTCAATTTCAAACTCAAATGCGAGTCTAGAAAAGTCCAAGTAAATACATCCTCTCGCCATTTTAGTTCTAAGTTTGGGTGAATTGGTGCTTTGCGTGAATCCCACGGTACGTTGGTGACACTCATAAAAAAAGTGACACTTTTTTTTTTTACAGACTCACTTGTAACATCAGGAAGAGATTTGCACAAAGAATGTGGCTAGAAAATGGCCAGAACTGAACAGCTTGCTAATCTGTTTAGGGTAATTAATCAGCAAGTATCTTGCCTTTGCCACTGGCCTTTGTGCTTTATATATAGAACAAAACAAGACAGAAATTCGCCGTATCTGTGGGACTAGAGGTGAGGTCTGAACCTTGCCTTTAGGACTGCAGTGGTTGTACGGAGGGCTCAGAGCTGCCTTCAAGGAGAAGCCAACGATTCTTCAAGCAGAATAAATGCTTCAGGGTAGGATGCAGAAGTGTGGCTGGCTGAATAGCGTGGAGGCACTCCTCCGAAGCATAAGGACCCCTCAGGGATCATTACAAGCCGTTCGACTAAAAGTTGTCTGAACCTGCAATGAATTATATGCTAGTTACTTGGCTCAGAGGTGATGTTGCAAGACCTAACAGTGTCTTGGGGTGCGCTTTCTGTATCTGGCAAGAGCACGATGTGGTCCAGTCTGACCCATATATCCTTTTCCTACCTTCCATGAAGTGACCTGCTTATCTTCCAAAATTATAAGGCTCAGATTTAAATGGGAGAAAAAGCAGCAGGCCAGAGTGCTAGTTCCTATTGGAAACCAAATCCAAAGAGACCTTAAGGACTTTCAAGGGTTTACGAAAAGGAGCCATACTACATTGCAATAGGCAGATGTTTTCCATATGTTGTTCAAGTGAAACTTAAATATATTGAGGCAGGCATGTACAGCAATGTGAAGTTATATATTTTGGTATGAGCCTGGGCTTCAAATTGAATTATGCACAGACATCTTAAGAAAATGTGTGAGAGAGGGTTTTGCATATCTTTGTCTGTCTGCAGTTGACTCTTTCTGGCTCCTTTCTATTCCTGGAAATGGCATCCTTAACTATTTATGTTCAAATTTACTGTCATGCATATTTAGTTCTCTTAACCAACTATTCTTTCCATATGCTGCTTATTTAATTTGAAAGTCTGAATCTCAACAAAGGAGAAATATAGCTTTTATGTGCTTTCTAGCCTTCTTTTTTCTCTTTTTTTTTTTTTTTTTTGGTTAATTTAAATCACACTTAGTTTGGTCTAGGACTCAACAGAGTACCATCCAAATGCTCTTTAAGCAGCCTTCTCAGGATATTGTACTTGAGAATGAAAATTATAGTTAATAGGATTTTCTTTTTTTTTTTTTTTACACTTACGTTGTTATACCTGCAATGATTTGTTCTATTTAGGTTATTTATTTGTCTTCTTGGGCCAGTATATATTTTTCTACAGTGTGTTTTATGCCTCCCTGTTTTTGTAATGATGATTCTCAAAAACCGGTGTCTCCTGGTGTGTGCTGATTTTCTAGGGCTCTCTCCAGCGGTGGGGTGTTGACCGACAGTAAGTTGCTGGCCTCTCGTTTGCTCTGTTCTCAGGGAACTCGATGCTGCTGCGTGTCCTGCCTGCTCTGTACGAGAAGCAACCGCAGCCGATAAACCTCCATCTGAGGGAGCTGGTGGCACTGATGGCTCAGCTGGATCAAGCCGAACAACACCACCTCCTCAGGCTCTTCCAGATCGTGGCTAGGAAAAAAGAACTGGGGGTAAAATCATGTTTGGAAGATCTTACTGCTAAACACTGCACCTCCTTTTGGAGGAGTTTATTTGTTTCAGATGACTTGGCAAGGTCTGTCTGCTAGCTGCTCTCCGAACAGTGAGGAGTCCCATGACATGCATGACAGTGCTTTCCTACGCTAATTCCCCGTGAATTCTTTAATTTCTTTCCAAATTCTCCATCTAATCATAAAGAGAACATAACAATGTCTCTGCTGGACCAAAACGTTTGTGTTAAACCAGTTTTCTACTTTTTTGGCTCTTCCTCTGTCAGCTGAGTATGAATTCCTATAACTATGTTTCCGTTAGAATATATGAACTGTATTAAATTACATATCAAGGAAAATCAAAGTGAGTTAGGAACTGATTAGGAGTGAGATGGAGATTAATTAACTAAAGCAAAATATATCACGCTTTGGAAATTGCATGTCATTGACAGCACCCAGTGCATCAGAACAAGGCACGAAAGTACCTGCTTTGTGAATTTATGAAATTCATAAAATCTTTGGAAAAGAAGAATCAACGATAGTTAGTATCTTTCCCCAGGTAGAAACTTTATCATAATAGACAGTCCCAGATGAAATAGAGCTCCTTTTGGAAGCAAGGGACTTGTCACTACTATTATCATTTATTACTACTAACAATTCAGCCACCCACCTGCAGTATTTTGCCAGAGCGACAGGTATCGACTTGCTAAAACTGATAATCCTCAAGAAAATGACAGCAGAATGGGTTACTTTATGCCCCATTTCTGGTTGAAATGTCTTTCACACAGATGCAACAGTTTCACTCACTCAGAGGTGTATTAGTGTTCATGTGTGCTTATATGAAAAATAATC
Source organism: Calonectris borealis (assembly GCF_964195595.1). NCBI lineage: Eukaryota > Metazoa > Chordata > Aves > Procellariiformes > Procellariidae > Calonectris > Calonectris borealis. The sequence goes on from NC_134320.1 coordinate 28,295,347, forward strand.
ATTCAGTAGATAGTTGTATATACTGTATCCTGTTTGTAAGATGATTTTAAGGACTACACCCTCAGCCTCTTAAAAATTGTGTTGTTAGAAGAAATGACAACTTGCCTACAGCATTTTTTTTGTGCAATGAGGATCTTGCCTCTTATTTTTTCCTCTGTTCCAACTATTAACCTTGTCACGTTATTTAGTTTCCAGTGGAAACTAAAAATTTCTACTAATACTTTAATTTACTGTGTCATTGGGGAAGGCCAAGTCCTATGTTGTTTTAATCAAAAAAGTATAAGACTGGCCCAGAGCAAAGGAAATATTTGGTGAGGGTTTTTTTTGTCTTTTTTAACAATTGGACATTTCCTTACTTATATATGCATAACTGCAATATTTCAAGGCTGCAGCTTACCCTTATTCCATATGTTGAGCTGAACTTCGATTGACCTCAGCGATAGCTCTATGCAAAGGTCAGCAAGGGTGGAAAACTATTTTACTAAATCGAAGTCTAGTGTTTTATTTTTATCACTCCGATGTACAATACCTCTGTTGGTTATATGTATTCACAATTTGTTTCTGTCTGATTTTTTTAATAGGTGCTGAAAGAGTGTATTCCATTTCTATTTGGACACTTGAGAGACCCTAACCATAGTGACATTATTCTAAACATACTTATAGAAATATCCAGCTATGAACCAACAGCCTTAGCCACTTTTCTTCCGATGCTGAAAGAAATTGGTGAGAGTTTTCCAAGTTTGATTGGGCAAACAGCAAAGATCTTTGGAGCTGTTGGACATATTGATGAGGTAAGTTTAAAAACAAACGAAGTTAGTTGGTTGGTTTGGGGCTTGCGTTTTTTTGTGGTTTGTTTTTTTTTTTCCTAAATCTTGTATAAAGTAATACATCCAAGTATTCCTTTTTTCACGAGTAACCAGACTGCCCTACCAGAACATATTCCTGGTTATAAGACCACGAAAGGTCTAGACTGTAATACCGGTATGGCTAGGAGAGCAAGTACCACAAAAATCAGATGTGGTATTTTAATGACTGAGACTGCCCTTTGATCTTCTAACCAAGGAACAGTCACATAGTAAAGGGTCTCTGCAGAAATGGGGTTTAGGTTAGTGGGAAAGAAAGAAACTTTCTAGAAGAGATTCATGACGATAAAAAGATAAATATTGAAATTCCCAAACTAAAGATAAATGTATAAATTATTATTATTATTTATTGTGTATCTGGTCTGTGCACATGTGTGTTCTGTTTATATGAACTGTCTTTTTATTGAATGGCTAAAACTCCTATTTGATAAAAGCACATAATTGTCATTATTCCAAGGGCTTAGCTAAGTTAGCTTGCAGTGTACCTATATGTGAAATGAAAGGCAGAGAAGAAGAAAAATGTATTTTTTACACCCTTTGTATGATATCATATTTTAGATGCATATAGCCTTCAGGAATGTTGTAATCATGCAGTGAAATATGGACCTCCTCATACAGTGTCATCCAGATATTTTGGCTTGGTAGCCATAGTTAATTGGATACTTCAGACAAATGTCTTTATAATGAAAACGCTCAATGGTGATGCTGGACTCAAGCCTCATCACAGGAACATCTTGGTTTGGGATCTGACCCAATGGGAACATTATGCCTAAAAAGGATTTACAGTGACAAACCCCTAAAAAATAATGGCAGCGTGATGAATTTGCACTGAAATTTTTGCTGGTCTGGATGCAGGAACAACGTTCACCTAATCCAGGTGCCATGAACAGACTCAAACACACTGTGTGTACAGAAACTGCCAGGCAGCTCTCAGGTCCCAGAGCCCTCTGCCCTCCCCAAAATACCAGCTCCGACGAGCAGCCTAAAGACCCCTGCCTCCCCAGCAGCGAGGGAGGGATGCTGCTGCTGAAGATCCGATGTTAGCCCTGTCACGCTGGGACTGGGAAAAGCCCTAGACCCTGATACAACCCCTCTTACCCTGCTGCTATCCCCTGCTCCTAAAAATACAGCTTGGAGGAGATTACCACCACGAGCTTGTAAACTACGTGATTGCTCAAGACCTTGGGTGTCCTGAGGACACCAAACTGGTTAGACTTATTTATGACACATCATGATTTTCAGTGAGGTTTTATTTTCATTCCCAGGTATGAGCTTATGTGTCTTTCACTACTGTTAATACACATTTTCCTTCCACCTCAAATCACAGTTCCGTAAAGGCAAAAATAATGTTCTGCTGAATTCAAAGAGTTTCTGGTAAATAATTCAAATTTTTATGGCTGTGACAAAACTCGATTATATAGCAGAAAATGAATGGTATATAATAAATCTAACCATTTGCTGAAGTGTGGCACTGATGCCTGCTGTATGGTAACCTGGATAATTTATTTCAGCAAAGAGCTGAATCCCGCAGTTTCCTTGTCCTGTCAGTGATCCTTGAGGCAAAACTTGCACTAAGTCAACTGGAGTTTGTCTGCGTGAAGGCTAGAGATTTCACTGTAGGGTTTGCCTTTCTGAATCAGACTTTTTGATTGTCCTTCCTTTGACTCCGCTGGAGGCCAGTTTGGAGGGAGGAGGGGAGAGAAGTTGCATCATTTTGCCGCGCGGGGCAAAATCCTCCATATATTCATCTTCTGCCTTTAAGATGACAGTTCTCTTTACTTGTTCAGATACAGAAAATGATGTGCTCTCATCAGTGATATAGTGGTCATTGGAAAATCTCCAGAGGCTTTTGTCTCCAGAGAAAATAGTTTCTTTTGGCCCCTAACCAAAGTTAGTCCCTTAAGTCTCGGGAGTGGGCGTTGTTGGGGGGTGAGGCTCTGCGCCCTGTACCACAGCTCGCTGGCAGCTGTTGGTGTGTTCGGGCAACCGCTCTGCTCGATGATGAAGGATCGGCGGTGCACCTTGAAGCATATCACCTGCCTCCGTGTAGGCACGTCGGGCAAACCCATCGTGGGGCATCGGGGTGCGTTACGCCCTGTTACGTGTTGCTGAAGGTGAAACAAGATAGGTGAGAAATGCAGGGAAGTTTAAGGGAGTTGCACAACCTTTTTCATAATGCAGAATTGTCTTGGTAATCCTCTTAGATGAGCCGGTTGCACTAATTTAGATGGATATTGTGGAGCGGGGGAGTCTGGTGGGAGGCAGGGATGAGGGCCGGGGGCCAGCCCCTCTGCGTTCCTGTTCGCTGGCATGGATGGATCTCGTGCAAGTCTTATTTCACTTGTTGCAATAAGGCCAATCCCTTCTCCTTTGGCACTTAGTTTTGAGTGTGTATTGGCTGGGCGACGGGTGTCTGATTGCTGTGGGTACAGCGCGGGAAGACACTACACTTGCTGTTTCTGTTGATCTTGAGCTTTATATTCATTTAAAATGCAATTTATCTTGTTAGAATCAAAAACAGATTTGGTTTGGCTTTGTAAATCTTATTTCTATTGCAGGGGGTGGGGGGAGAAGACAAAATCACGTTGAAGATTGTGAGCCAAATGAAGTTTGTTGTTCTCTCCGTGTGTACTTACATCACCCCAGCAAAATTTACCTTTATGAGAACTGCAGCTGACCATATTTAGGTCTGTGTTTAGTACTTAAGAGTCAACATCTCCTAGAAGCTTTACAGCTTATAACTAGCTAATCCTCAAATGAGCACAGCTGGGATCAGAATTTAAGGATTTAATTCGGATTCTGTATTTTAGTGTGTTGAACCAGCTCTTCCCACGTGAGTGTCTCTGAGGCCCCTTTTCCGCTGTGTTCTGCTACTTAAAAGGGACTGAATTTATTTTGTCTGTTGTTGTTGTTTTATACCAATACCAAGAACAAGCAAGGAACCAACTGGACATGTTGTATTTCATAGATTGTTGGAAATTATAGACTACAGTAAAGTTTACAAAGAAATGATTTGCAGAACATTTTCTCCTTATATTTTTTTAATCTGTTGGTTTGTGCGGATACACGTAGCTACCAAGTGTTACACACGCAGCCTGGGCAAGCTTGCATTGAATAATCTCCAATCTCTCTCTTGCCAGTGTCAAGTAACTGGCATTATGGCCCATGTCATATGTCTTATTTTTCTAAGAAGCTGCAAGCTGCTGAGGTAGCAGCAGACTGCATTCCAGCCCGCTCTGCTGCTGTGTGTTTGGAGGGATGGCACGCTTTTCATTTGCTTGTAGTGGGCTCTGTTTTGGTGGCGTCCGGGAGGCCTTTCGCTAGATACTCAAAAACATTGATAAAAGCAACGTGCAAAGGGTGGCAGAGGTGAACTTTCCAATGTGAGACAAAAGGCTCCTCTCCTCCCTTGTTTTCTAAAAAATCTCTGAATTATGGAAGATCTGCCCTGATTGAAATGTGTAAGTAGTTACCAGTGTTCTGGTGATGTGACTTTGTTACTGCAGTCACCTTTGGGCCACATCAGTCCGTGAGGCTCATGACATCAGTGCCAGGCTTGCACAATGCTGTCACTTGGACACAGGTGACGCACGTTGAAACGCCACCACTGGGTCTTCTCTGGAAGTTGTCCTCACTCTGCCCTGTCTCCGCTGTGCTGGGCAGAGGAGCCGGGGTGGCAGAAAGAGGCTCTCAGTGCTGTGGCTCAAGCCAGGGAGAACACCTTGGTGTGGAAACAAAGGCAAGCTCTCCAGGTGAGGAGAGCACAATATACAGGAGCTCTGGGGCGTCTGAGGAGCAGGTAGGTCTCAGGTGCCATCTGCATTGCCACGGCTGCCCCAGCCCTGCCCGTGAGCGGTCTGGCAGCTGCCTCTGCCAGCACCGCAGCTCTCTGCTGGAAGACCTGGTGCCTCCTGCCTTTCCTCAGTGGGGAGCAGTACCTCTGTGTCCCTGGTGCTCTCGAAGGGTTTGGATGTGCTTCTGGCAGTGCCACGCTGCCAGTTCAGTTATTCCCTCTGGTATAAACGGTGCAGAAAGAGCCTTAAAACGTGCTTGGGTGATGGCTGGGCATTGCATGCTGGAGCCAAGGCTAGTCACCATTTTGGGTGCTAAACTTATGCTAGAGTTGCTGGGGGGGGACTTAAAGTTTCCCATTTTCTCCGTATCGAATACTTTTGTTTCATGGGGCTTTTGCCTCTTCTGTCATGTGGGAGGTGGTCTGCTCCCCGCAGGCGTTTTCACATAGCAAGTTCCCTCTTCCTTCACAGACATTGAAACTGGTGGTCTTTCTCTCACCTTCTACTTACGAGTTTTGCCTCTTTACCCTAACAATTTTTTATTTTATTTCAGGGACCTTGACTGCTTTGTGGCCCACAGTTTTGTGGGGGTATGAGGAGCTACTTTGGTGGGACATTTGTTGGTCCACAATTGCCTGGGGTTGCATCAGACCAGACATGGTGACTGAAGGGCCCTTGTGGCTCCTGTGTGTTTAGTAACACAGTGGATCTCTCATAGTCCTTTTCCCTTGTAAAGGTTTTGTTTGCTTTACTCCGGCAATTCCTTGTGCAGATTTTGCCCCCACCCTTCATGAGCCAAGAGACAGGTCATGTCTCTGGATGTTCCCATGCAGATTAGGCTTCTTGAAAGGAAAAAAAAAATGCCATGGGTTTCACTGATGTATAGGGCATCACTCACTGCAATGCAGACAATCAGCCTGCGATAAAATAAGCAGAAACACATCTGGCATCATAAAAGCTGGACAGATCTTAAAGGCTCAGTATATAACAATGAGCACGCCCACAAGAAAGAATTAAAATAATACTCTGATCTAAGCGTAACTGCTAAGTTACAAGCATTACTGAAACCAGTTAATTTATTTAGATCAGGTCCAAGTAGAAACGTGCAAGCAGCAAAATGGTCCCTGCAGATGCATGCACTGCTGATGGTCTCATCTCGCAGCCCACCGTGGAGGCAATGCCTTCCTGAAAAACTCTGTTGTCACTTCTCCCCCTCTTCCTTTTCCTGTAACAGAGCCGTGTTACAGATATGCTGCTGGCTTTTACTTATAGACGTGAATCAGCATCAGCATCCCCTTCCCGGCCAAGCAAAACAAGTGGGAAATGAAATGACAATGGTAGCGTTGGAATTTTATTCATTGACATTTTATTTCACTGGGAGGTTTACTTGGGGAAAAGAGGTGGCAAGGATTGAGGCTTGACCCTTTATGGTATAGATTGCAGATATGAGCAGAAAATCCTTTCTGCTGGCTTCTGGAAGCAACTTCTTGTGCTTTCACTGAACTGCACTCTCCACCTTGGCAGTTCAGACAGACCCCTGGAGAGATGAGAGGTTTGGCTGAAAAGAGATCCCTTTATTTTAAAGGTTGCCCCCTTGTTTATACACACCGCTTCTGTTGATGTCAGTGACAGTCTCACGGGTGAAGTTGAAATCAGAACTTGTCCCTTAACCATAAATTTGTGCAAAGCAAAACACCATCTTGGGGCATAGGTCAATTTAACATTTTAATAATTTTTTTCCAATAACTGTATGTTTTGAACCAACTGGAAATCAGAGTTACTTCTGAAAGCCTTGTGATCTCTTCTTGTAGTCTCCTGAGATTGATTTTAAGATAAAGCAAAATATTTTGCCACACCTCATTGCTTGTATTTTAGATCTTCAGTTACTGGCAGATGTAATGCCATAAAATGCAAGGGATGCTTATGAAAAAATACTTGAATACATAAAATAAGCATTATTAAAATAACAATGAGTTATGTATATCCAGATAGGCTTTCTGAAAATTTTTGGAAAAAATTCTGGCAGGGATGATGACTGCTTTCATGTTCAGCTATTTTGCTGTAATTTTGTTGTGTATAACAGTTACATATTATATTACTCAGTAGAGTTTATTGTTCTTTTACCTCACTCCAGGCGAGTAGCAGCATTTCAGCATGGCTGGAGACACTCCAGCTGGATCAAAGTGACATGAAAATGGTCAAAACTTCTCTTCCAGTTACGTCTGCTGCACAGTTTGTTTAGGAAACAAAAATGTGTTTTAAATGTTAATTGAGCCTGTGTTTACCTCTTGGAGGGAGGATCGTCTTCCAAATAAACTAGTGAATATGTACCAAAAAGTCAACCTCTTTCAAGCCATTGAGAAAAAAGCTCATTCCGTCACACCATCCCAGCCCATCCGAAGATGTAGCTGTAGTTTTTCCCCATATGGCTGAAAGGAAGCAATTTGTCTGATACGCTTTTCTCATTCATCTCTGTCATGGCATGGTGTAGCAGATCCTCTTTTGTTTGAAATAAGTTGACTTTTTCTTCAAAAAATGTCTTGCTTGTGATGCTCGGGTCATGTTCTGCCAAAGTCCCCCGTGTATTTTTATGGCCCAGCTGTACTTGGAATCAAGCTTTCAGCAATTTTTTCTCTCCTGTTACACAGTCCCAGAAGGAAAGAGGTAATAATGGTATTGCCCCACAGTTTGAGGATGTGTATGGCCACAACTTCCCCTCCTTTTCTGCTAACCCTTGGGAAGAAGAGAATTTTTTATTTTCCTAAAGTGTCGTTGCTTGCGTTTCAGCACAGGCTTTAAAAGCAAAATATCTCCCTATTTCTGTAACAATCTGCTGAGTACCAAGTGGGTTTCACTGAGTGGAGCCATACCCCAGTGGAGGATCTGATATGAGCTCCTCAGTTAATTGCTTCTTTCTCTGCTGCTTTTCCCACTTAGATATTTCTAGGGTTGTGGAACCTAATACACTTAGGACAACTATAACAAAACAGAAGAACCCTAATGCATTTCTTCACCTTTGGGGTTTCTGTTTTAGTACGTGAATTTGTACACGTACATACAGAAATAGTTGGAACTGGAATTGTGTGCCCTTGCCAAGGAGAGATGATAAAGTATCTTTGCTAGAAAATATTTGCATGTTTAATATTATGATCTGAAACAGCCCCTTTAATCCTAATTTGTGGGGGATGTGAACTCGCTGATAAATTGGCGAGATCACATCCCTGTGAAAAATTGCCTAGCAAAACTTTGGCTACAGAGGGCATATCAGACTTCAGTGCGTTGGCAGTGATTGATACAGCTGCCAGACAGCGCCTTATCGCGTGTGATGAGATCTTAAAACGAAACCTCATTTTAAACTTCTCTTTGTTGCAGTGTTAGTCATGGGTCTAATCTGAGTGTTGCTCCTAAATGAATTGCTATGAAAGGAGAGAACCCCTGTGATTTACGAGGTACTTTAACCTCTCACCATTAGCGAGAAGAGATGCTGATAGTCCCCCAGCTCCTGCCCGCTGCCCCTCGCTCCTCTGCCGACGCTGTGCCGGAGGGGTCCCGCTCAGTTTGGGTAGCACCGGTGACGACAGGCTCTTAGGTGACACTGCTAAATATAGCAAATCAGCAACACCCAACAGGTCCAGAAAGGAAGTCGTGATTGGGAAATGTTTTATGGTCTGAAAAATAGATCTTCACTCCTGGCAAAGTATTTTTAACAGCTAATGGCATACACAGAATTCACTGCAATTGCCTGGTGACCCTTGATTATTGCAGTTATGGAGTGGAGAGTAACATGGACAAAGCAAAAATCTGGACATTAGCCCATTAATACAATGAGGCTGTAACGAAGACACAAAACCGCAGTTGTCGTGGGTCACGCAGTGCCACAAACCAGTGCAGACCAGAGCCACAGGGTGTGTTGAGCTGAGGTCTGCCGGCAGGGTACAACACGTTTGTGTCCGTGCTAATGCTTCCGCGAGCTCTATGTGCAACAGATCGGACACAGGGTACGGACACAGGGAAAAAGACCCTGGGGGAGAAGATCCTGTGAACTGGAGCAGCGTGTGTGAGCGCTTGGCCCCTTACAAGAGAGTTTGTCTGCCACAAACAGCAAAGAATAAAGCAAAAAAAAGGGCACAGAAACTGGGTATAGGGAGGTGAAGTAGCTTGGCCATGGTCATAAGGCTCATCAAAGATGAAAGGGGAGCTAGGTCTGCTGCTGGTGCTCTGATCACTGAGCCAGGCTGATCTACCACCCTAGAGCAATGCAGGGCCCTTCAAAGAGGCTCCGGGGACTCTGTCTCTAGGTTTGAGGAGGAGACAAGGTGTACTGAAGTTAGGCTGGTTTAGGAATAAATGCAACGTCAATAGTACACAAAAATAAACTCTGTGTTTGATGCAGTTGCCTTTTTGTTAGTTATTGTGGGGTAGCCACTATTCCCCAATGATAATGTTTTAATCAGCAGCATGCACACAAACCTCCCCTGCACAAGCAAACAATGAATTAATTTGTTTAAAATTGTTTTTACCTCCTCGTGTTGTCTAGGAGCGAGCCAGAATATGCCTGTTGTACTTGGTGAACCAGTTGGCCAACATGGAGCACTCATTTCACCATATTCTTTTGCTGGAAATTAAGAGTCTCACTGACACCTTCTCGAGCATCTTGGGCACCCAGAGCAGAGATATCTACCGCATGAGCAACAGTTTCACTGCCATAGCCAAGCTCCTCGTCCGACAGCTAGAGAACGACAACGCATCTGGAGCCAGGTAAAGCTAGTCTTTGTATTATAAAGCCACAGCCATCTCCGTGGCTGTGTGAGGCAGTATAAATTTATGTTAAATATACTCAAGTTGCAATGAATGAACAATCAGCTGAAAGTAAGATGTACTGCAGTTCCTGTAAGTTGCTACCTTGCCATTTTCAAATCGATCTTGATATCCCTCTTGTATCGTTCCAGTATAGACTCACTCAGCCATTGGATTGTGCAATTTATAGGGTCAGGTAAGTGTAAAATAGTTTACAGACACCTGATGGGCAACGTCCCTACTTGTAGAAGTAACTTGAGGTATGCATTTCAAATGCAAGCATAAGGATGGTTGACACTAAAGCAGAAATCTGTAATTAAAGGGTGGCAGTAAGAGCTGTAGGTGCACTGCAGATACCAGCTTCATGCTGCCAGGCAGAATGACCTCTGAACATTGTACAACAGAAATTGCATCATTTGGCACTGAAGAATAAAGAAGCTGTTCAAGTTTTAGCACTTAAAGAACAGGAAGAAAGCCATGTCTCAGACAAGTAGACTAAGGCAATCTAAAAAGCTTTAGTTAAAAATAAATCAGTGAAGTCAGGCTACACAATTATCGTTGAGTTTATTCTAGAAGATAACCATTGAAGCTGATGAGAACAATGACTGTCATAGCTTCCTGATAAAGGTTTACTAAAAAAGTCTGAAAAAAATTTCTCGAGCTTGTATAAAAAGATGTTTTGCTCACTCAGTTTCTTTTAAATGTGTATCCTAAGGTTAAAGCATTGGGAGCGTTGCTGCATTCATCATAGTATAAGAATATAAGTGTTATTTAAATATATGGTGGTAGTCACTTTTAATTAGGGAGAGACTTATAATTAGCATTGTGTATACTGAAATAGGTCAAGAGGGCACAAAGGAATAGTAATTCTGTGACAAACTTTAACACAGATGTCAGAAGACTCATAACCATGAAGGATAGCCTTGTCTGTCTCCAAGAGACTTGTGGAGTTGGAGCCAAAACATTGAGGTCATTCAAGAAACTATTAATTGGTATCCTGGAGAGAGTTAAAAATGAAAAAGGAGAGGAACTCTGATATAGTCCCTCATTTTACAACAAGACTGTAAGAAACCTCTGAACTTCACCTGGTGGCAGAAACCTCTGCTGAAATCGAGCCCTCGGCACTCATTTTATGAAAAGTTTCATTGAAAATAGTGAAAAACCCTAAGTGGAGATAGCAAAAAGCAAAAAAAAAAAAAGAGCATGAAATGACATACGTGTTTTCCAAACTAGTCAAGTTCAACTGTGAAGAAGAGTATGCCAGATGTCACTTAGTGAAGGGGACCAGAAGGATGTTGTGTTCTGGGAACTGCAATGAAGCAATGCAGAAATTGAGGCTTCAGTAACAAAGCATAATAATTATTCATGCAGCCCACCATGTGCCTTCATTTATGGTAGAAAAATTACTTTAATTGCTAAAATGTTGTGATACTCGTATTCCTTATCTTGTGCACCTAACATTTATCACCAGAGCTGGTAAAAAAACAAGAAAAGGTTTTAATTAAAATGTTGTTGCTGTGTTTCTCCATTTCTCTCAAAAATTCCCCTTTGTTAAGGACTTGCTTTGCTGAGGAGTGGAAGCTGCTTCATCTGCGTGTGTGTGGTGACAGATGCAAAATACTGTTTGGGTGGACAGCCCGGGGGAGGAGAAGGGAGGAAATTATAATATTTTTCAGTGGATTTTTCAGAAAACATCCTTATTTTCCTTCAGGAAAAAAGCTCTACTGATTATACTGAGCATGAAAGGAAAAGGTTTTGGTTGTTTGCTTGCTAAGTTGTGTTCGCTTCCGAGTGACAAGTTTGAACACAGCCATGTATATAAGCAAATGAAAATGTAACTGCTGTCTTCGGCGTATGAAAGTTGCCGTGGGGCCAGGGGTCCAGACTCTGGAACATAACATGTAGGGGCAGACGATGAAAATGCACCCACCTTATGCCAGGGCTGCAGTGGAGCTGCTCGAATGTATTCTGGTTTAAGGCGGGGCAGAGTTTGGCCTTATGTCTGCAGTGGAAGGAACTTAAAATAGACATTCCTCCACACTGTTTGTTTTGTTGTTAGCAGTTTTTAACATTTCTGTGGATAAATTGCTGCTTTTATGAGACAGGACAGTCCCTGTGATGCAGCCGTGCTCGCCACGAGGCGGGTGTGAGCATAGCCAGAAGCGATGGGACGCAAAACCTGTTCCTGATGCTCCTCTGGGTAAGGAACGGTGTCCCAGGACAAGTCTGCTGCAGCGGGGTCTGCCCTGCACACAGCTGTCTCGGGCCAGTGGCAGGGCCTGGACCCTTTCAAACAAGCCTTTCTGAAATTATTCCTTATTCTCCATCTGCCGCTTGATTTTTTTTTTTTTTTTAATTTTATTTTTTCCTGCTTCATCTGCCTAATCCTCTGTGACCCCAGTTCCCTGTACCCTTCCAGCTGCCATCGTCTCATTATCTCAACGTGGCTTTGAGACATCGGAGTGAAACACTGGTTTTTCACAATTACAATTTTTAGGTATTCTTTGGGTTAACGTTTCAGGCGTGAATCAAACATAATATCAGCTAGATAGGACAAGAACAAGTATGAAGCAGTGGTTAAGGCTAAAATGAGAGTTCTCCAGTGATATAAGTGGAATTTTTTCTGACTTGTACCTAGCCTAAGTGGGACCAGTCCAGATGTCAAAATGGAAATACCCTCCTAGCTCCAGAGCTGCTGCAGTTACTGAACTGCAGTGTTTTTTAAAGAGCAGCAATCCAGAGTACTTATGCTGTGAAAGGAAAACAGGATTTTAAAATGTGTGGCTGGATTATAACCATTCCTTCCAGAATCGTGTGTTTACATAAGAAGAAACTGATTTCTTCAGAGCGATGGCTGGCTTGGAGTTGTTTGACACAGGGAATTTTACATGCAGTTAGTGGAGAGTAGAATTAAAACCATGTGATGCTCTGTTGCCCCTTACTGTCACAAAATTGCAAGTTATTCAGTCTCAGGGGTGCTTTTTAAGAACACATACTGAGTTTGAATGGACTGATCCAACCTAGAAGTATAGCATGGTCAATTAAAAGAAGGCAAGAAAGGAAAGAAAGAAAGAAAATTTAATGGCGCTTCCAAGCCCTCATTCTGGGTAAGAACTGAGCGTAACAGGCTATACCAGTGCTACTCATTTTAGTGTCGTGGCTGGATGAAATTATCTTTTCTCCTTAAAGGAGAGGATAGGTCTAGCACATGGCATCATTGAGCATTCATTTACCATTCATTTGCCTTTCATTTTCTACCGTATTTGTCCTTCTTTAAATCAACATTTGTAGTGGTGAAGAGCGCCGTAATAGCATCTAAGACTTTCCTATGTTGGTAAGGGACTATGGTGTGATTTAATTCGGTGCAGGTACCAAGAAGCCTGTCTGCATGAAGCGTGCACCCTCGCCACTCTGCGTCCTGCCCGGCCCCGGGAGCAGCGGCCCCGCAGGCAGGCCCGGCAGTGCACGCCACTGCCTGCTGCCTGTGTCCGCCAGCATCAGCTGTCAAACGTCCTGGCCTCCCCCATTAGTACCTCGAGCGCAGAGGCTGCGAGCGGCGCTGCGGGTGAAGTGCCGGAGGATGCAGCCTCCAGCTCCCTGTGGCACCTCAGCCTTGAACGTTCTCCAACTGATGGTGTTTCCGTAACAATGTTTGGAAGCTCTTGATGGGCTTCCCAATTGTGAGCCGGAGGTTTTGAGATCGCTACTGCCATACACCACTTGCCTTCCTCAAATCTGCGCTTCCGTCGTATTTGAGGAGGTGATTATGTCTGTACATTGACGAACCACAAGGACCCGCACTTGATCCATTTGCGTTGCCTCCGTCCACACAGAGTTGAAGCCCTGGAAGCAATCCCACCTTGAGTGTATCTTTAGCAACTTCTATTTGTGTATGCTCTTTTTCCCATTTTAAGCACCTGACTGGTGATGTTGATAATGGTGCTGGTGGTCTGGAGAAATGTTCTTCCGATTAATGTATCACTCTTGACTTGCTGACCTGTATATTTAGATCTCTTTCTACAGAGAATTTAACAGCACTGAAACGATGAGTAGCATAGCACTATCTTTGCAAGCCAGGTCCTTATGATTTTTCGATAGGTCTGTGCATCCTTTTCCTCTCGAAAACAGCCTGAGCTTTGGTGTAAGCTGATCCTGCTCCAGCAACCTCAGCAATGTACCGAATGTCTCTTGCCAAGATTTCAAACAATAGTTTATTTTACTGTTGCTGGAAGGGGAGGCCAGCAGGAAGGCCTGCCAGGCATCCCGTTGGGCGTGGGGAGGAGGCTTCATTGAACGTTTCGCGTAGGGTATGTGCTTTTGGCTTCACGGGAACCGATGCGAGCACAAAGCGGGTACACGTGAGAGCAAGTGGTCCCCCGCGTGCTCCGCCTCCCTCCCGCAGCGCCTGCAGTTGCTCTGAAATCCTGGGCACCACGAGGGTCAAAACGGAGGAGGTGGTTTGAGGAGCACCAGGCAGCGATGAGCCCTGTATGCGCTAACTTACTGCTGCTTTACGTATGGCAAATAGGATTCATGAATGTGTTTCTTTAGGAGAAGCATTTTCTTGTATTTCCTTCACAAAGCCATCAGAGCTCGATGGGAGAGTGCTGGACAAAAAGGTGCTCTTATAAAAGGCCGTTTTATTTCCGAACATCATCAAGGCTTGCTGGTTTGGGTCTGTCATTCATAAACCCCATCAGTCCATCAATCCCCTCTCTGTAGCCAGAGGGCTTTATATGTATATACGTATGTAACAGACGTTTTTCTTGGTGGTTAGTTCCCACAATGGGAGCAGTGTTAAGAGTTATGTTGGAGTGACAGCTTCCTAATAAATTAAATCTTGTCCCACATCTCCAGAAAGATTTGTTAGCAAAGGTCATGCCAAGGTTCTTTATTACAGAAGAATAATTTTTTTCAAAGTGTTCTGCATTGTTAATACGAGATCTTGCCTAAATTAAAAACAAAACAAGACAAAACTTGCCAACTCCCCTGAGAAATATCCTGAACTGCCTTTATCAAAACAAATGAAAAAGTGCATTTTGTGATGCAGTATTCGTGGTTGTTTTTTTTAAACATGCTTTGTTTCCACAATTGGTAATTTGCAGTATTTTGGAGGTTTTAATAGGCTTCCCGACTGTGAGCATGACTTCTTGAGACTCTGCTGCTTTGGAAGTGCTATGTTAAAATTCTCATTTGTGGCTTTCCATATCCATATTTTACAGATTTAGCTGCTCAGATGTTTGCTCATCAGGAAAAAAAAACCCAAAGAAATGGTCAGAAGCAAAACGAGCTTGTTTTAGAGCTGTGGGTAGAGTTTAAGAACTAAATACTGTCAAATACCCCTTAATTCTCTAAGAGATTTCTGATTGTTTTTGTACTGCCTTCATGATTTTTTGGTCCCGTTACTCCACGGTTGCAGGAGTAAGATCAGAACATACAAATCCCCAGCAGAAGGCACCTCCCTGAAGAAGAGGGAAAGGAGCAACAGTGCTTTTGCCACTGTGTGCTGTTGGTCCCCTGGGAAATTCAGTCCTGCTGCTGCCTAAAGGCCAAGCACATCTTCAAGGGAGAGTGCGGATAGCCAAGGTTTAGGTTTCCGGCGAATGGCCCAATATTCGGAGGAGCTGAGTCTCACCGCGGGCTGTGAGCTGTGTAGGAACCCAGCAAACTCTGTTTTCAGAAGCCCTGTTTTGGGGAATCCAGCACTCAGACTGAAAACCTTCATCTAGGGAAAAAACTGGTTTTGGGCACGGAAACGGCTGCGCTTGGAGTAGGGTGTGACATCGGCGTGCCTCCCCTTGCCCCGGGTTGGGGTGGTGGACCTTTCATCCTGGGACCCTTCTGCTGTGCCCTGGGGCTTTGGCTGGTAGCGATTGCTGTCCCTGCGGCAGCACTGCTGGGCCCCCAGTGAAGACAACGTTTTTCACTGGTCAGAGGATATTTTAATTGCCAGAAAGCAGATTTTTACCAGCAGTATATTTGACAGCAGATTTCTTTTTGTCCTTTAAGATTAACAGCTTCCCTTCAATTTACTTTAAAGTTATCTTCAAATTTTGCATTAAAAGGTTACATATTCTAAGACTAACATAATGATCAAATTTAAAATAAAACAGCTTGTCCTGCAGTCCTACAAGTTCATTTTAACTTTTCATTTTCTCTTTCTCTTTTGCTGAACTTCAGTCACATTGCTTAGAACTTTTCCTGAGCCTGTTTCTGTCCATGTGCAGTGTTTTAATAGATATTTTTCGTACTCGGAGTACAATAATTCGGTAGGAACTGCATGTACTTTCGTAAAACCTTTAAAACCACAGACTTCTATAAACTCTGCAATTAGCTTGACTTTTGGTTTATGAAAATGTAATAAGTCACTGTTTAGCAAGCTTGAGAGAATGGTTTAAGTTCAGTTGAAAAACTTTTTGCTGTGGGAAAGAGTTGGGTTTTGCTTATGCAGATATAGCACATGCAGTTTCCAATCCAGTGTGGTCAGAGATGTTCAATGTTTCTGATCCATCTGACAGAGATATTGATCTAGAAGATGTTTCTGAAAATGATTAATCAGCCTCTAAGAGAACCTCTGCTGAAACATGATTATTTTACCAGATACATAACACAGGTCACAGGCAGAAATGCAGCATCAGCATCACTATGAACACAGTGTGCCAGAGTTAAATCTCTGCTTTCTACTTCCTTAGGATGGAAAATGATACTGAAACAGAATCTCCTGTACCACTGGATGATTTAAAATCTGTTATGAATGGAAATGAAGAAGATGAAAAGCTTCAAGTTAAAATACAGGCTTTTGAAGAGAAAATAAATGTCGACAACAGTACTCCTGGCTCAGTGCGGAGATACAGCTTAGGCCAGGTTTCTAAAGAAGAAAGGAAGGATATGAGATTTAACAGGTATGGCTCTGTAAAATGTGTGAGTGGTTTTCATGAATATCAGTTTTGTAATAAAATGTTATCCAAACATTGAGAATTTGGTCCGCTTGCATGATACCTAATTTTAACCAAGTCTCATATCCATGAATTCAAAGGCTGGATAAAATCTTTCTAAATTGTTTATTTAATCTCTCCTGTGCCCTAAAACAGCACAAGGGATAGGAAAATATTTGCATACAGATATTACTAGAAGGGAAGATACAGAGACCTTTCTTGGGTATCACTGCTAACGATAGGTATCAAATGTTTGAATCAAATTTTGCCCGTGCGCTGTGTGAGATGAGGGCGACTCTCCCGGGACCCTGGGTGAGATAAGGGCTCCGCAACGTGCACCCGCGCTGTCCTTAGGCTGCCTGGGCACCGCAGCTTCACAGCAGAGGTTTTCTCTTCCTGCTCCAGTATTTGCCCTTTCAGTCACTTCACTTCTACCCTTCTTACTCTTACGGAGGCTTAACTTCATCCTCAGCACATAGGTACGGGGCAATGAAGGACTGGAGGCTGAATCTTGGTTCAGTTAAATGGCTGCTGGATGGCATTTTTATGATGTGATCAATAAAGCATATACTCCAGTCCTGGGGTTATAAGTTTCTTGCAGATAGGCTGACTAGCTCCCTCCATGGCATGCAGATGTTGTGATATATGGATATTATTTAGTTTCATTTGCTTATTAAAGCTGTGGCTTGAGTTTTGCTTTTGAAATGCATATTTACCAGAAGATACTTGCCTCTGGCTACGTGAGCCCCACGCTCAGCTCTCTGAACCAGCTGCACAGAGGTAACTCGGAAGAGCATGTCTTCGGGTGATTTTTGTGTCTTACCTCTATTCCAAAACATTTTTCCTTTCCTTAATCACCTTCCAGGTCCAAAAGCCTCGCTTTGCATGCAGTCCGCATGAAGGGGGTAAACTCAGAGAGTGGACAGGACGAGGAGAACGGGGAGATAACTGCTGGTATCTCCTTCACCGAGATCTACATTAGCCAAGAAAATGACAAATTGCCTTTTAGTGTTGATACTGAAGCAATGCAACTGGGAAATTCTTTGGTTTCACACCAAAGTATCGATTACACAGAATCAGCAAATTTGCCAGAATCTGCTAAAGAACAGGCCCTCGAAGGAAGCGCAGAGACAGTGACCAGCCCCGTGGAATACGAGGACAAGCTCTACTTGCACTTGAAGGAAAACCTGGGTAAAGTGAAAGCATATGTCTCAGAGATGGGGAGGAAAATTCCTATCCCCGATCGGTGTGTTATTGAAGGTAAGAGGTCTGAGCCTTTCCGATCACGAGAACTTTAACGCTACACTGAAAGTCCTCTCAGGGGTCAAGGAAATGGGTAGCAAAGATCCTCTAGCGCAGAGCTCGAGGATGGGGAGGAACATTAGTTTTATAAAACAATGTCATTCACAAATTGCAGTGTTTTGAAATCTTCCAGGACTGCTGTTCTTTTCCTTCAGGGATATAGTGCAGCCCTTGCCTATCCCAGACTCCCATGAGGGTTAATGTGAGGATTGCCTTTTGGCTGTCGTAGGGAACAAGCCCCGAGCTCTCTGCAAAAGGGCAGGACCTGTCACACTGAGCTGAAGAGCCGTGGCTGTCGGCGAGGGCTGGCAATACCTGTCTGCAGGGCAGGCGGGCAAGGGGAATGTCACCCAGCTCCGGGCTGTAACTTACGGAGCTGTGTTAACAGTCGTGGAGCATTGCGTGCCACAGCGTGCACGTGCCGTGGGTTGGACTCGGCCACGCGGGCGTATGGGTAAGCACGTGCTAATACTTAAGCCTCCTTCTTGGCCTGCTGGGTTGGTCTAAAGCAGATCCGTGTCTCCTTCCTCATTATCGTGATATTATTAAATTAGTTGACTTACAAGATACACCAGAAATGGAGCAGGTCAGGACCCTCAGGTCAGCACATTCCAGTCCAGACACAAAGCTCCTTGAAGGCGCAACAGAATGAGATCCCCAGTGCTTCGGGTTGGGTTGGATCCTATCGCACCACTTCCCTGGGGTTGTTTAATGTTTTCTGCTTTCATCAAGGGTGGGTATTTGTTTTCAAGTGCGAGAGCGCTGGTTTTGTGAGACTGTGGGGGAGGCGGGCGATGCACTGCAAGATGGGTCTTTGATACTCCTCTCTGAAGTAAATTCTTTAGGTTGGGTTGTGAGCCTCTTGCGTATACAGAGCAGCAGTCGCTTTAACGTGAATTTGTGTGCATTTAACCACTTGCTGGTGGTCGTGAGCTATTTACACCCAACCCTTCAATGGGCCATGCTGATTCCAAAGAGTAGCTGACTCAATAAATTAGATTGATTTGTAATCACTTGAAACGTCATCTTCTAATACTACGTAACTTCAGGTCCATCGAATAGCAACTTTTGTTGATAAAGTATTTGTTTGTTTACTTTTTCAGTGGTCAAGAAATTGAAAAGCAGTTTCCACTCATAAAAAGGATATAACTATATATATATTTTAAAACTTATGTTTCTGAAGAATTTCCTAAATATCTTAAATTCTAGGTTTACTATTTGAAATAATTATTTGGTAGAATTAACGATAAAACTTTTGTTTCATAAAATTACAGTGGAAACATGAGAGTGAACAATCTGGCTTTTGAAGTGCTGAATGCTATGATCTTGCATTAATCAAATACAATACATTGAATATTTTTAAATGTATTGCTCAGATTCCTTTCTGAAGTACCTATTATGATATGTTCGAAGCATGTGACTATTTCTAAATTCATTCAAACTATTGTAATTTCCTGAAAATCCTCAACTAGCATTCTTAGGGAAATTCTTTGAGCAGGGACACATGTGCAGAACAGGAGATTTATGTGACTCATTCTAAATATGTTGAAGAAATGCAGTCTGGCTTATTACGCGGGGGACAGCTTTGTTAATATTTCAGATGTTACATAAACCACTCCATCAAAAACCTTGCAGTTACTGGACTTCGGTGACTCCTGCACACTATAAAGGCCCATTCAAATGTATCTGGTTTACTTTTCAAATAAGATGTTTAGAAAATCGTAAGAAAATGTTAGAAAATATTAATATACATAGTTGGCTAATTTTATGATGGTTATGTAGGAGTTTGTTGAACTGGAAATTTAATATGTAAAACAGGGAAAAAATGAGAAGATAGGCACTACAGAGCAATCTCCCAGAGTACTTGAAGGAAATAGTGGCAAAATGTGTTGCAAGAAAATAGCACTGCAGTGTGCTAATAACGGAGAGCACAAGTTTCCCCACATACCTTTTCGTTAAAGTCACGCCTTTCCCGGGCTTTCAAGTGGCAGCTCACACACAGGTCAACAGAGCGTTAATGTCAGTTCTAAGAATTTCTAAGTAATGATGGGTCAAATTCTGTTCACTTCCCTAAGCAGAATTCAACCCCCTGCTTGCATTTCTAATGACGATGATGTCTAACCTTTGGGCAGACTGTGAACGTGGTGAATTCCTTATTGCTTAAAACGGAGAGGGTGGCATCCCCGAAAGGGGATGGCGAGGGCTGAAGAAGCTTGCGTGCCTTTGGATTCATCCAGAGTTAGCGTGCACGTCCCTGCCAGATCTGGGGGCCCTAATACCGAAGCAGTAGGAATGAAAGCAGGAAGCTGCTGAGGTTTTCCCAATACGGAGTCACTGCCTTGCACAAAGAGAGAGGACATTCAGTTCAGTGCTCAGCAGCTAACAAAAAAACAAACGGACAAGAGAAGGATTATTAGGAAAAATAGATACCTCATGATGAAATCATTGTCATTGTCTGCATTAATTGGAGCCTGAATCCTGAAGGACAAAGTAGACCTGTAGCAGGAGTACGAGGATAATCAGAGACCTCTGTATGAAGAAAAGTGGACTGGGACTCCACAGTGCAGAAAAGAGAGAGCTGATAGAGATTTGCAATATTATGAATGACGGAGAAGATTAATTGGGAGTGGTGGCTCACTGTCTGTCCTAATACAAGTACTAGAGAACACGTAATGAAGTTGTCAGGAAGCAAATTCAGAATACACAAAATAGGCACCTCTTAACGCATAATTAGATACACATAATTAAATACACATAATTAAATGGCAGAACTGATTGCTACAGTACATTAAGTATGCTGAAAGGATACCTGGTTTCAAAAGTGATTAGGTAAATTCATGGACTAGAGCCATTGAAGGGTTATCAAAATAATACCACCCCTGACGCTGGAAACGCCGGAGCCACAGCTGGAGGTACCAGGAGAGCAGGAGGGAAATTACTGCTGTGTGCTTGTTCTGTTCTTTCCCTCCTCGCTTATGGCTCTTTTACTTGCCCTTTGTGAGCTAGTGATACCAGGATAAGGTACTGGTGGGATTTTCTGACTCGAATCAGAATCACCATTCCAACATCTCTCGAAAGGATGAAAAATGAGAAAATTTTGTTTCTTAACCAAAGTAGGAGAAAACTGAAGGAGGACTTGATAGCAGTTTTCAGCTATGTGCAAGACAGTTAAGGGAACAGCCCATGCTGGACAAGGCAAGAAATAATGAGCTTAAATACCAATAAAAAAGATTCAGCTTAAACAGTAGAAAAAGCTCTCTAGCTTGCGCTGGCAGAGGAGGTTGTGGAGGTTAAAAGTACGTTAAAGAAATCTGGAAAGCTGGCCAAGGCAAGGCTGTGAGGTTTGACAGATCTGAAGAAGGATTGGTGCTCTCTAAAATATTTCTGTTTTTTCCACATACATCAGTTGATTTAATATAAGATTTTATTTCTTCTGAAGCTTGCCTTACACCATCAGCTGCTACTACAACTCCCAATGTCATAGGCACTCTTGACTGTGAGTGTGGGTAAGGGGGCAGATCCGACGACCACTCCAGGTGCCCTGCAAGTCTTTGATTGCATCTTCTGCTCTGTAACGTTGTCTGAGATTTGCAAATTTTCTTTTTTGCTATTGAGTCAGACATTTGCTGTGTAGGTCTTAGCCCTCACAAAATATTGTTGCTTTACAGGGTGTGTTTTTTCAGTCTCCTTGTTGATTTATAAGCTCATTTGAATTATACTATATGTCAAAATTTATGTAATATTAACTTAAGTGTTAGATTTTACAGCTGTGAAGGGATACAGGTTAAGAGCTGTAAGGGTGGATCCATGATCTCTCTGTGATAGTTTGAAGATGCCTCCTATACACATTGAAAAATTGACATGTCCTCAGCAATGTTACCTCATTTAGTATTTACTATTTTTGGCTGCATGTGCTTCAGGCAGAGGAGCGTTGTGAATTGGGTGATGATCCTACAGCAGAAGCAGGGTTAAGACTGGGCTGTTGGCCAGAATGTCTTATACTAAGAAAATGGTCAAGTTGAGGGTGTTTTGAAGAACAGACAAGCTACAACAGCTTACCAGATGCATGTGTGTATGTGCGTAAGTGAATCTTTTGGAACCAACACTGCAGTCAGAGAAGGGATTTAAACTGGGGCAGAAAGAAGGCATCTGAAACCACAAAAATCCATTTATTTTAGCTTGTTTCAGTTTGAGGCCAATGGTTAGTTCCTGCTTAGTTTGAACCACTTTGCCCAGATTCACATCTTTGCCATACCTTAAGCAATTTGAGGTATTCTTTTATGTCATGTTCATCACTTTAATCCTCTTAATCCTGTGGATCTTTTCCTTAGAAAAAAAAGCCACCGTATTTGTCAGGTGCTTTAGCTTTCATGGAGCTGAGCAAAGTAGTTTTCCAGATGGTTTGTGATGTTATATCTTATAGGTACCTCCAGGATCTTGCAGAAGACAGTGGCCCAGACTTGTGCATCTATAATTTCCTGAATGCTCCCGAGCTTGGTTAGTGCTTTTCAGTGTACGCTGGGCAGGATTTCCACTGCCTCGGTGTGGCTGGGGTCCCAGTGATTAGGAACAAGAGCCCATGTTCAAGATCCCCGCGTTGCGTTTGCAGTTTCTCCACTGGCTGCAGCAGGTGTTCTCTGAAAGTCCTTCAGCCTTTCTGCTCTTCTAGGTCTCATGTACCCTTCTGGGGAGATAGGGCTGGCAATGGTTTGAGCAGGTTGCTTTGAAAGGCTTAGGTGGAAGATGGCCTTCCTGTATTAGGCATTATTGGTGTTATGACCTGCTGGAGTTGGCTTCGAGAGTGCCACAACATCCAGCTGAGACCTGGTGTAGCCCCAATTGCTCCTGCATGCAGCACAGGGCTCTTGAGCAGCTGGCCGGCTCCACCTGCTCTAGGCTTGCTGGGTCTCACCTTGAACCCTGCATGTTGGAAGATCTTTTACTTATTATTCTTGTTTCCCAGATGTGTAGGGATGGTGGATCCAATGCATGGCCACGTGTATCCTGCCTCTGGGAGGGGCTGGTGTCAGATGGTTCCCAGACACAAGCCTGTACAGCTGCTGGATTTGGTTATAACTTGAGGGCAGGTCCTTGTTTTCTAGTTTTTTCTAGTTCTACTTGCTCTTTAGATAATTGGGATAAAAATGCCACCATTAATGCCTACAGCTCGGAGCACTGAGTGTCAAGTGAGCTGTTGGAAAGAAAGCATTTGATAATCTATGTGTGTAGAGGATGCTGAAGGATCTGCCCATCTCCAGCCTGCCTAGCCTCCTTTTTAAAAGGATAGAGCCCAGGGAGATCTAGTGCATCATTCAGTCCTTGGTCACTGAAGCCACATTCAAAATGCAATGCCATCCAATGAAAAATATTATAAACATTTTATAGTAGTAAGTCAGTCCTAGCTCCTCGGTGCCCTACAGGAGGAAATACAAACAGCAAACATTTTGTGGGATTAATGACAGAATGCTGAAAGAGGAAGAGGCGGCAGGGGAAACAGGTTGCAGTACGCTGGCCCTAAATCTGGTTGTTATTATGTTTTATGCTGTACTGAGAGATAATCGGTACCATATGACGGTGTAGATGGAAAAGCTCATTGCTCCCCTGCAGTGCTCACCCCTGCACCGGTCTGATAAATTCCAGCATTCCATAAGCCAAACGTTGATTTGGAACAGATGGACCTCTGCTCCTTCAGTGGGACCACAAAGTTGCATAGGCTCAGGCCAGCGTTTCCAGAGATGAACTCTGCTGCTGCTAGGCCAAAAAAAATATGAGTTGGCATTTTATTCTACAGGACTGGTATTTCAAATGCATCCCAAATGTGAGGGCTGGCGGTGAGAATGGAAGTGCTAACTTACAGGATGGCCATCGCGCTCGCTGTGATCTGCTTCATCAGGCCATGGAGATATCCCAGCGCAACGGGGAGCGTAATGAGAACATGAACACGCTCATAACTTGCTGCCCTCACATACGTGATAATAGCAAATCATGTGTGCTTTACGCCTCATCTGGAAGCATCAGTTTAAACAGGCTGGTCTCCAGATGCGCTTTACCTGGTAGCTGGAAGATTCCCGGTGGGGTGGTGTTACTGCTCTCCTGGGGGGAAAGCCAAACCAGAGGACTTTGACTTCGGAGCTGCTGGGTTGGACCAGGACGGACCTAACGGTTCCTCCCGAGCCGCCTGTGCCCGCTGTGCAGGCAGGGTGAGCCAGCAGCCCTCTGCCAGCAGTGGCTGAGGGACGCGGCTGGGACGCAGAGGAGCCAGGCAGCGGCAGGAGCGGGACGTTTTCCCAGGACCCCGCTTTCCTGCGCACGCCTTATGGGCTCTTTGCACTTCAGTCATGGATATAGGTAGCGGAAAGGTAAATGCACTTTTGCTTCTGAAGATGGGACAATGTGGCAAGATGTTTTACTGTTGTACCTTCCGAAATGACACAGGCTTTTCACTACCCCGATGGTAAAGGGGTTTATAAAGTTAAGCTAATGTGTATGTTCTCAAATGTGGCTTTTGCCACTCAGATTTGGACTCGGCGTACTGAGTGCATTGTAGTGGCTGTCCAGACCCCATTATAGTCATGCCTTCTCCATTAATTTTTGCGTAACTTAGTGGAGGTGAAATCTATTAGACTGAGTTGTGGCATGCATGCAAAGCTAGTAGTGTTAAAAAAATATAAATCAGCATTTCTTGAAGCTGATTGCTTTAAAAATTACCCTGTTCTCCTAGAAATGTATTTATTGTTTGCATACTTATTTGTAATCCAAACTCAAGACATCAGGAAAAGGAAACTGAGGAAGCTGAAAAAGGCTTAAAACTGAAATTTTAAAAGTTCTATACATTTCTTATTATCTGGTTTCATGTTTATGGGGGGGTTTGATTCTATCTGGGAAATTTATGAGCATACTTTTACTCATATTAACAGATTTTATTTAATAGTAAAGGATTACCAGTATAAATCAAATAATGCATTAATTGTTCCCAGAACCAGTGACTCTGTACCTACTTGCCTATGTCCCTCCTGGTTTAGCCCAGCATGTTAAGCTGGAGTAAACAACAATTAACAACTCTACTGACATTCTTCTGTTTATATTTTGTTATTTTTCCCCAGGCACAACCACTTAGGAGTGAACTTTAAAATTGCAACATATATTCTCTTGTTTCCTGTAGGAAAAACAAGTTGTTGCTTATTCTCTTGCTAGAAGTTTGAGACTTGCCAACAGATGTGATGAAAAATATTTCTTGACTGGAGGAGCGTTTCCTTGGGATCTTGACCAGTCTCTGCCATCTGGGGCATTTGGTGGCTGTGTGGGGTTGTTTTGTGCCTTGCGTTGCCTTTCACATATTCTGCGTGTTTTAAAATCCTTTCCTTGTGTTACTCGGACTCTCCTTCCAAGCCAAAGCCAGGCGGAGGAAGGAGGAGAACTCGTCCTTCTTTATGGAGAAGATGTGCCCCAGCGTCGGAGCTGCTGCTGCCAGCGATGCGCAGCTGGGTGCGATACCCGGGGGAGGCCGAGATGAGGAGCTGCTTGAGTGGAGGGGTGCACAGAGCTCTAAAATGCCTTGGCTTAGGTTTGCTCTTAGGTGCTCGTCAATAGGGATAATTCACAGTAACTGGATAAAACAGGCCATTGTTCTGTCTGTTTGGTGCGTTACCCCAGGTACTCAGCAGCAGTAGCTATTTCTTTGCTGCTGCTGAGATGAAGCAGCGCTATGAATGTCTCTCCTTTGCTGAGTTAACTGAGCTGGTGCGTAGCCTAAACAAAACTCTCATCAACATACACGGACTTCTCACCTAGTAAACCTGCTTTGCACCAGAGCTCGCTGGCCTCTCCCTGAGGGTGGGGTAGATCCAGGCTGGCCACTTTTCCACCTGGATGTGGGGGCACAAGCTGAGATCCCAAGTGCTGAGAAATTGGTTTCTCTGCCGTTACCAAAGGGAATGCTGACAAGAACGTACAAAATGTGCCATAATTTTCTCTGAGAAAGTCAGAGCGTGGCTCAGCCGGCAGCAGCTCACGGGTGCATGAGAAGCTCATTTTTCATGCAAGTAACACAGCAGCAGCACGGCTGTGGGGGTGACTGGCGTTCAGACCAAGGCGGTGTATGCGTTTACCCACGACTGCCTGGGCTAAGTCAATGCCACAATGAAGACATACCTGGTGTCGTATCACCTTGTCCCTGACCTGTCCCTTTCCTCCTCGTGCAGTATCTTTTGGCGTGTTGACACATACAAGGGATTTTCCTGGCCCAAGCAAAATGATCGTATCCATTGTCCAGCTCCAAGAGCTAGCAGTCTTAAATAGTCATAAGACAAGTCTGTCTCTGGTGTTTTTTCTTTTCTTTTTCTTTTTCCACAGTCAAAACCTCTATGAGCCCGTGCAGTATAGAAGTGCTATTAGAGTCACAGATCTAGTGGTTGAAATGGTGTTTCCATAACTCCTAGTTTAGGTCAGATGGGACAGGTTACTCAGTGAAAGAGACGTTGGCGTAAACACCCTGCTTCAAATTTGCTTTCCACATTTAGAAGCAACAGTAGTTTTTAAGTACAAAACTGGTTCTAGAGTCTGTAAATGTGTAGCTTAAATGTGACCAATGTAATAGGCTTAATGTCCTCAGGGAAATTAGTTAATTTTTTCCTTCCTCTCTCCCTTACATACTTTTGACCAATTATTTTAAAGAGTTGCAGATCCATCTTTGCCATAATTTGGACTTCATTGCTTTAAAGCACATCAAAAGGACCTTTAGTCAACATTGGATTACCAGCGTTCGCCAAGATGCGCCATGTGCTGGGGGAGCTGTGGCAGAGCAAGTAGGTTTTGTTGACAGGAATCTCCTGTGTGTTGTATCTTACTGATATCCGGAAAGTTTCTTCGGGGCTAAATTCGTCTTTTCTTACTAGGCGAAGTCAGGGTGAGTGGTTACGAGTTTCCACGTGGGGAATTACACAGAGATTCAGGGAACTGAGTTGTCTCCACCTTCATAGGCTGAGACTGGTTTCTTTTCACCTTCAAAGATATTTTGCTGACTCAAGCCTGCAAGTGATTTATTTTTGTTCTTCCT
Source organism: Calonectris borealis (assembly GCF_964195595.1). Taxonomy (NCBI): domain Eukaryota; kingdom Metazoa; phylum Chordata; class Aves; order Procellariiformes; family Procellariidae; genus Calonectris; species Calonectris borealis. The sequence goes on from NC_134320.1 coordinate 28,322,093, forward strand.
AGCAAAAATTTTTGTATGCTCCCCTTTCCTAGCTAAACCTCCAGACCTGATCCCTGCTCACTCACCAGATTCCCCTTTCTCAGCTGCTGTGTGTTACCAGGTACAAATGCAGAGAGTTGTTTTCCCTGGAAATGACTGCCTTCAAGTCTCACAGCTGTGAATAGGTCTTGCTATGTTGTATTATCTCTGCTTTAACTCCTCTGAAATCAGGTGGGATTACACAAGGTTGATATTTGGTTCATAGTATTTTATATAGCATTGCAATGATGGACTGGGAAAAGTCGGCAACAGAGCTTACCTAAAGCTCAGCCAATTTGTGTACGTGTGTTTTAGGAAAGCCCAAAATGTATCATCTTAAGCTGCATATCATACTGAGTACATAAGTACGTGCAAGTCGTAAATACTACAATGATTTTAAAAAGACATTTTTCATTCTCAGTTAGAGTGTCTCTGAGCACAAGTATGAACACGGATGTGTTGCATGCATGCTTCACTCCTAAATGATCCTGCCACACTTATAACTTATCCACAAGGTATAGCAAAACTGACCTACTGTGATGGACATTTTGAGGTTTAAATAATGGTTCTTTGGGATCCTTGAATAGATATTATAAAAGTGCAATATTATACTAGAAATATCCAAACCCATGGTGAATGTTATTACTCTGCTACAGTGGGATACAGTGCATAGACTCTGAATCGAAATTGCTACACGGGTGGGGAAATACTTGTAAAGAATAATATTGTCACTTCTAGAAACATTCAATGCTTTCGTTTGGCTTCTTGAAAATGAAGATGTAGCATACAAAAGTTAGTGTCTAACAACAGCTGGGTGTTAGGATAACACTTGCCATATATAATACAGACATTTGGGGGGATATTTTGAGCACAACAGACTCTGATAACCCGTTAATAATATCTACAACATCTGCAATGTTTTTATATGGGATGTAGTACAAGAGAATTCTACTGCCATGGCTTCATTTGAATAAAAGTTTAAACCTATTTTATTATTCATAATGCTAGAAAAAGAAAGCTGTGGTAGTTAAAGATCTCTCAAAATCTTGGCCAGACGCTTGAGCGCTTGGTTACTTGTGAGCAGAAGTGTACGTTCCTGGGTGGGAAGTGCGCCAGCGGGCAGTTCTGCAGGAAGGCAGTGCTTTCGGTTCCGCTCCTTCACCTTCAGTGGATGCTGTCACATTTTGGAAGACTATGACTCAACCTATGTGACTATTACAATTTGTGTTTTTAGTTAGAGGTCTGTCTCTGTGTCAGTGACACAACGGGCCACTGGTTATTCTGCAGTGTGTGTACATCCAGTGTGCCAATCTCACATGCTGTGGGTCGGTATTTGACAATGCTATTAATTAAAATGATCATTTTTTTTCCATTTTAAACATTTTATGAAATGGCACAACGTAGATATTTTTCTGACACATCATTTTCCTGAAAATGTGCCCAGCTTCATTCTGGGCAGCTTCATGTGCCCAGATGATGACAAGAAACTCATTTTTCCTTGCCTATCTATTTACAGGTCTCCCATCACCATAAAAATGAATTCCCATGGTACTGGCATGCTGGTTTGCACCTGAGTGAAATACAGTGTAACAGTGCTAGATATGGATCAGAGTCATCTTAGTCTTCATCAGAGTGGGTTTACTACTTGAAAACCATTTTCCACTGACTTTGGGATAACTGAGATCAGCTGTTATATGTTGAAAATGATAGTTCATTGCAAACCATTGAAAAACACACATCGTAAACTTTGGCTTGTTATCAGACATTGCCTAATTCAGCATATGAAAAGTAGCAGAAATAGCTATGAGTAATCGCTCATCTCATACCAAAGATTTGAAGATTGTTTGAGTAGGAGTTTTTTTTCAGTTGGTATTGACAAATGAATGCTGCTTTTTTCCAGAAACTAACTTTTTGCTCAGCCAGCGTGGACTCCAGCACTTGAGCTGACATTTATTTTGGCATGTATTATCAGCCGTAGTATTTTTCTCAGTGTCATCCACAATGTCTTGCTAAGCAATTTGTTAGGTTTTTGTGTCTCGCTATTGTCGTGGTTTAACCTGGCAGCAGCCAAATACCACGCAGCCGCTCGCTCACCCCCCCCGCCGGGTGGGATGGGGGAGAGAATCAGAAGGGTAAAAGTGAGAAAAACTCGTGGGTTGAGATAAAGACAGTTTAATAGGGAAAGCAAAAGCCGCGCATGCAAGCAAAGCAAAACAAGGAATTCATTCACCACTTCCCATCGGCAGGCAGGTGTTCAGCCATCGCCAGGAAAGCAGGGCTCCATCACGCGTAACGGTTACTTGGGAAGACACACGCCATCACTCCGAACGCCCCCCCTCCTTCTTCTTCACCCAGCCTTATATGCTGAGCATGACGTCATATGGTATGGAATAGCCCATTGGCCAGCTGGGCCAGCCGCCCTGGCCACACTCCCTCCCAGCCCCCTGCACATCTGGCAGGGCATGGGAAGATGAAAAGTCCTTGACTAGCGTAAACACTACCTAGCAACAACCAAAACATCAGCGTGTCATCAACATTATTCTCACACTACATCCAAAACACAGCACTATACCAGTTAATAGGAAGAAAATCAACTCCATCCCAGCCAAAACCAGGACAGCTATACATCCTTTGCAATTTTTTGTTCTGCAGCACGTAGGAACCTCCTTCACAGTCCCGTCCAACACAATCCCACCTAGCACTGGGCACCCTTTCTTAATTGCTAACCAGGGGCTGGTATCCTGGAGCTCTGCCGCCTTCTGCTCGCAGCTGCAATGACTTCTGTGGGAGGCTGCCCAGGTGGGATTTAATCAGCTTGATGTGGACTTACTGTGAGTGATAAGAAATCTAGCTCTGGACTCTGCTGCTTCGCACGGTTGTTTAATGCACTCCAATGTTTGCCTGCAGCCTTTAAATACCTCTCAGGTTTCTTGTCAATTCATACATTTGTAACTGAAAAAATAACCACCGTACTCACTGAAGAGGGAAGGCATTGACTGCCAGCTCCTTTTCACAGTGGCAGTATGTGGTTTAAGGTCATTTTTAGCTGGGAGGGATTTCCCATAATGAAGCATTAAACTTTTCACACACATGGACCAAGGCCAAGCCTCTACTTCTGGTTGAGTGTATTGAAGTTAAGGTTTTGTTGTCATCCGTGATGCATAAACCAGGGGTCTTTAGTTTGGACCATGCTGTTGGAAGAGCATTCTGTCAACAGCCTCCTTGGAGACATCATTTAGTTTTGTGCTTTAATATGTCCCAGGACTTAGGGTCGCTCTAATTAACCCCTTCAGTTTCTCAAACTCCTTCTTTATATTGAACATGAACACTGGCAGGTTTGGGTATGAACCAGTAGGTTTGGGTAAATAGGTTAAACTCAAATTTTCCCCATAGCCACTAATCCAAGAGTAGAGGATTTTATGCCCCATCTTTTTCCTGCTAAGGTGAGTGTGTTTCTTATGGGCATGGTGTATCTGTGATTTGCAGCTAAGTTAGTTTTCTTTTCAGAACTGTTATCTCAGTTTAGCAGCATTTGCATCTTTGTTGGTTTAACTTTAAGCCCTGGCTTTCTACTGCTGAAAGCTTACAGTCATATGCACGCTTCTAATATTGTCCCACTGTAGATCTTGGAGTATGTTTGTGCTTGGGCGATTGACATGACCCAAACAGCACTTCCACATCCCACAGGATTTAGTCAATGTGCACAAATCAATATCGTCGCCTTCAAAGAGCAGCCTACAAATGCCCAATGCTTGGCATCAAGCCACCACTTCATGAGGATTCTTCCTTTCCTCAAGGCAACATTCTCCTGTAATACATTCATTTTTTCAGGCCTACACAAGAGGAAAGAGTGCCGTATTTCCTAACACCAGTGAGCGTGCCTCTTTTTTTGGTATGTTCAGCGAAGCCAAGAGCAGTGGCCCCACTTCAGCTCCTCTTTCCATCACTGTCTCAGAGCAAAGGATATATCTTCAAAGTTGTCCTCTGCTAAATGCGCTTTCTATAGACAAATACAGGTGGGTTTTCTTGTTGGCCCACCCATGGTTTAGGAGAGCCGGGGCTGTTTAGGTCCCTCCTCCTGTGTCTTTGGAGGGGAGTGATCCGGATGATGGTTGTAGTCCTGTTCAGCTCAACAGCATTTTGACTTGGTTCATGAACTCCCCGTCTGGGAGGAAAGCTCACCGCCTGGTCTGACCCTCTGACTTCCTAGTGCCTGTGGCTCTTCTTCTGCTTTCTCCTTCTGGCCCCGTATTGGCTTATGCACCTGCCTGTAATTAAAGATCAATGAACACCCCGTTGGTTTCCAGGTAATCCAAGCTTCGTCTGCGGTAATGATGCTGATTATACCATGTAAGTGATCCTCTGAGGAGGAGTGCTGTTATCATCCTTTTCGCTACAGTCGGTACAATCTGGTTGGGTTCTTGCGTTCGCTTCCAAATATTATGCATTGTCTTGGCTTGTGCGTGTCTCCCCACAGTATGCGTAGTGACTCTACTGGTTTTTGTGGAGTCTAACTTTTATCTTCCCGTGCCTTTGCATCTCAGATCTCTTCTCTTGTGCTACAGTGGAGTCTCAATGATTCTGCAGTCCCAGCTTGACACTGGTGACTTCCTTTTCTCGGCAAATTCAAACAGCTTTGTCAAAGGATAATAAAGTGGTTTCCACTTGCCAGCTTCTGAAGTTTTTTCTCCCCCCTAACAGCCATCTGGCCTCTCTGTAGCATCTTTGGCAGGTACCAACATCCCAGTTTTGAATCTTCTGTGTTTTTAGTGACAATCTGATCCATTGATACTTTTGCTCAAGGGACCCATCCTTTTGTACCTCTGGTAAACTTATTCCTCATACGTGGTGTTTTTATGTGAAACACAGAATTTATTACATTTCTCTCCTATGCTTTCACATCTTGATTAGATGAAAAATGTTAAAAACAACAAGTATTTCAAGATGGTCTATTGTTGGACAGAAAGGCTGCCTTCTGATATCAGTCTTCCTTGTTGCTGGCTCTCATTGTCAGTAGCTCCAGAAGGCTGTGCTATTTAAACTCTCTCCCGTTAGCCACACTTTCTATGAAGTTACAACTCATTTTTCCAGTTAGGATATTTTCTTACAGCACTTTATTCCTACACCTTCACCGCACGGTGACTCACCAGGATAGCACGAGGCTCTGAGTAATGCTCCCTGCGCAGCTGGCCCGTGTCAGCCTTCTCAACTGCGTGATTCATTCTGTGGACGCTGCACGGGGAGGCCTGGCTGGCCAACTCCGCGGGAGCCTGCGCTGCTCTCTGTTCTCCTTGGAAATGCTTTGGCTTTGACCCTGCAGGTGCTGGCAGGACAGGGCCACAGGAGAGGTGAGCACCGGTGGCTTTGTGCATGGACCAGTCTAGCGGGCTGATCTGCAAGTGCAGGGCGGCTTGTCTGTCTGTCTGTCTTTTCTGTCTTTAGGGAGGAAACAAGTGCAGCAGCAGCAGCTGGTGGGGCCAGTGGTTCCCCTCCCCTTCCAAGTTCAACTCTCCAGCTGGGTGAAGAGGGTGCAGCTCTCCCCTGTGTTTGCATCAAGGTCATCGTCTAAGGATCTCTGTCTCTTGTTTTCCGTGCCTTTTTACCTTGGATAGCCACTTGGTCCGGTTCAAAGGGGCTATAAAATGACACCGCTATTTTAAGTTAATAAAGAAGTCTGATTAGCTTATGCCTAACATGCTGTTATCATTATAAGCATTCATCCAAAGACAGAAAACGAGGGTTCAAGGTCAATATTTTGCAAAAGCAGAATCATGCATCTCAAGGGCTTCATTTCCAGTTAAAACCAGCACGGGAAGTTCAGAGTCAGGTAACATTACGTAGCATATAGCTTTTGTACTGCACTGTTGATCTCAAAGGACAGCGGGTTGCATGTAACCACTGCGGGATTTTTATCAACAGATGACATGATCACAGATGTCATAAATGGTCGGTGCTTGACAGAGCAGTGAGAATGGGAGACGCCTTGTCTGTAGTGCACTGGAGCTGGGACTGTGAGTGACACTGAGTCACAGCTCTGAACGGACATATCCCACCTTTCCCGGCGTGTAACTGTGTATGCATTTGCAGTCCCTTGTCCTGTTGGATCTGGAGCTTCATGCCTTTTCCTTCTCCGTGTGTTTTTTTTGCTGCTTTTTTACTGTGGCTGTGCCAGCAGTCATGGCCTGCAGGTTCTGCCAGCAGCCGCCATCACACTGGCTTGCTGATTTGTCGCATTGTCCCTTGCAGCGTGGCAGCGGCAATGATTCCTTCCCTCGTGTGTTGTGCCTCTCGGCCAAAGGCTGCAAAAGCTCCAGCGCCCTGGCTTAGTGTGTAAAAAAAAAATTGGGTATGACAAGCAGACCTTTAGCATGTGTCCTCGATGAGAAGTGGGGTTTGTAGAACCTGGAGCCCCTAGAAGCCAGGCTGTAGCCAGAGCACCTCTGCACAGGCAGGTTCAGCAGGATCCACTGCAAGGAGGGGAGGTACCGCGGCTTTTACCAGTGGCTGAATGAGCCCGTTCCTGGCTGGGAGCCATGCGCTGCACTCCTCCGTCCCTACAGACACCAGCTTTCAGCCGCGCAAAGTCTCGGCAAGGATCCCACAGATGTCAGGGCCCCATATGGCTGTTTCCTAATATGGGATGTTTTTTCCAGCAAACTCTAAATAAGAATAAGTGATGCACAGTTTTGACATATCTGTCTGGTTCGATAAGCTAAACAACGGTGCCGAATGCATGAGAAAGCACCAAGAAGATAAACAGCCTGACTGTGCACTGTCTTGCACCTTTTGCATTTGGGAGTAAATGATTACTACACAAGACTTAAAGCACCGGAGACTAAATTTCTCTAGTACTGTCAGATGTACTGCATTTAATTTAAGGGCGCAGCACAGCAATGCCCTTCTGAACGCCGCAGGAGTTGACCCAGACTGAGATACCCCCGTCGTGGAAATGTATGCCTACGCACTGCTTGATTGCACGTACGCTGGTAATGGACAGTTAGGTTTCTGCCTGGTATGTAGTTGATTTTGATATTCTGTTTGTTTATTTCTAGATACTGTTAGAAGCTGTGTAGCAAAGCTGTTCTTCAGCTGTCCCCTGAAGGGCCATTACTGCCTGTACAGTAAATCCAGTTTTACCCTCATCAGCCAGCAGCCTCCGCTGTGGATCCATATCATGTTCCTCTTCCAGCAGGTGTGTGCAATACAAAGTAGTGGCAACTCTCTATTGTTAACTTTGTACTTAGAAAAAATGTTTTAATGGTTAATCTCTTTAAATACACTTCTAATCCACAGTGCTTTGCGACCCTTGTGATTTCTCAGAAAGTCATTATAGTAGGTTGGAGTGATTTTGCAGTTTATAAGTTTTTATATTTCTATTAAATACAACAAATTCAAACTGTCTGGAGAGACTACAAAGTCCCAGGATAAAAAAGTGGGACCAAACCTTATTGTCCTTATTCAGGCAAAACTTCTAGTAAGTCCCAGGTGCTTTGCAAACGAGCAGAAGCATTGCAGTGGATTTGTAGGGGACCAGAATCAACCCCGAGGCTGCAGGTGGAAGTTAGAGGTGCAGCACCCACTGGGATTTTTTTACTGCAGAAGTTTTGACTGAGCAGGATTTGCAAATCTGATCAGTGCTGTTCTCCTACCAACCCTAAAGCTATTTTCTCACGTTTAATACCGTTTCCAAATACAGCTCAGTATTTGGACATATGTGGAATTTCCTAATAGGTTACAAATAGTATGACATTGTAAGAGAAAACCCTACATTCACACTTCAAGATGAAACAGATGGCTTTTGTGTTAAAATAGCAAGGTTCAGTTTCTTAACCTATGCAGAGCCGTTCACCACAATTCATCCCACCCTAATGCGACCTTAGAAATACAAAGAATTCACCTGAAATTTAAAAGATGCATGGCGAGTTATGCTGTGAATTTAACAGCTCAAATCACTCTTCCCTGTGTTTGCTTTTAGAAATAAACACAAAAAATGTTTTACAAAAATGCAGGTCAGTAGGCGCGTTTGGGTGCTTCAGTACAAAAAGTGGTCTCCGTGACTCCAGAGGTGCCGTGTGAGCTGTTTGTGGGGACGGGGGCTTTGCTGTAGATGAGGAACGAGGACGGGCAGGAGCCAAACTGAGAGGTGGTCAGGGAAGGAGAGGACAGTGACAGAGCACAGAAAAGGAAGCAAAGAAGAGCAGAGGCAGAAAGAGGGTGAGAAGACAATGTGAAAGGTTGAAAATAAAGGAGGTGAATTACTCTGTAAATGAAAAGCTGAAGAAAGAGGTTGAATTTTAACAGGACTTAGAGAGAATAAACGAATTACGTTACAAATGTATCATTTTATTCCTAATGAGAGGAAAGCAGATGTTGAAAAATACGGAGAAAAGTACTAAAACGCACAAAAACGAGAAAGGAGGAGCAGAAGCAGAGGAGACGGGTGGCAGAGCTGGCACGCCTCGCTCCCCGCTGCGCAGCCTTTGCCGCCCCTGCCGCTGGATTTTAACGCAATGACCTCTGCTCTGTCTGCGGTTCATGGTTTGAATCAGTTGCACTGACAATTTAATCACTGATCCACCTTTAATCCCTGGTGCCTAGCCTTTCTGTGATACATCTTTCATCGAGAAACCTCTCCCTTTAACCCCTTCCCGCATTACTCTGAATTTGGCCCTGCCAGTTCTATCAGGACTATTGAGCTTCGCACGGTTCCCAGCTCACAGGGGCAATATTACTTTCCTTCCCCGTTCCTCTGCACTCAGGTGCCCATTGCCCCCTTCCCCATCCCCACGTGCCCCTGCTGGGTTCTGCTTCCTTCAGACGCTGCCCCCAAACACTGGTCCCCCTGTTTCCCGTGGCTTTCCCCACCCCGGGCTGGGTAATTGCATTTATCCCACTGCAGCTCCTCTTTCCGAAGCTTTGCTTTTATTCCCTGCGGTATTCCTCGTTTGCTCTGGCTGTGCTAGTGCTACCCCTGGCCCCCGGCTCCTGTGCCAAGGAGCCCCCGGCAGAATCCCCCCGCGCTGCCAGGGCCAGGCTTGAAGCCATGCAGTTTAGTTTATGTCTTTGCAAACGTGCTGTAAACACAGCACTTAATATGCTTTTTTATGGGAAAAAAACATTCCTCTTGTATTGCACCGAGCATTCGAGCTTGCTCTGCATCAGGATGGTGTTTAATGTCAGATAATTTATGTTTTTCTTTTGTTTGAAATCCTAAAGCTTTTAAGTACTGGATATATAACTATTATTAAATTAAATACAGGATACTAAATTCAGTCCTGGATAATGTTATTTAAGCCTGTGAAATTGTGCAAGAGATAAATTTGACATAAAATGTATTTATAGTGTGTTAATAATGAGTTAAATGAAAGGCTGGTGATAAAAATGTAGTTTTCAGCAGATCCGTCATAGATTCACAGACAGACGACTAATATACGGTTTCTGAAGATTTCAATACCAGTTACTGTGTTTTTATTCCTTTTTTGCCAGTTGCTTCGTATTCTGTTTAACATTGCATTCTGCAAAAGGAAAAGCAAGAAGAGAGACTTTTTCTCTCAGGTCTCCAGAACAGATCCTTAATTTCATAGCCCTGCTTTCTATTTAATTTGAAAAATATTAGTGAATAGTTATATCCTGTTTCAAAACCCTTGGATGGAAGTTGTGAAACGGCAAATTATTAGTGCAGGGCAGTAGGAAGAGAAGCGTATGTCGCAGAGATCTGAGAAATTGTCTTACAGTTAAGTGATGATTAACAAAAGGAACAAAATTAGAATAAGGGGTGATGATAGAGAGGTTACTTGATGGACAGGATGCTTAGTTTCACAGTTGCATTCATTAAAATAATCGTCTAATGCTATATGATTTGTGGCTTAATTCCCCTCATCAGGCGGGACAGTGTCACGCCGCTGTGGTAGCAGCAGCGAGTAAGGGGCTGTCTGACGTGCCCCTTTCACACCTTCCTTAGAGTCGCTCATAAATTTGCCAAAGACGAACTAATTGGGCTGCCATTTTCTCATGCCAGGTGGCTGCCTGGAGCTTCTCCTTCTTAATTTGGACAAAATTATCTGGCTGTTTCTGACAGCTTAGCTGGAAAAAATGCATTGCCTCAGCCACGATAAAAATTCCTGGTTGCGTCTTGCTGAAGTGTGTCTGTGTCGGTTGGATGCCAGACAGTGGGATTAGGATCATTGGGTTTCTGCTTAGAAATAGAAGAAGGAACGTCCATCCAGGAAACCTACGTTAAAAGGACATTGTTCATATTGCGAAATCAAATACTTGAAATACGGAAAATCAGATTTGCTTGTGCACTCTTAACTTGGCTCCTGCATGCAAATGCATTTTTTAATTACAAGATCATGTAGCAGATATAGTAGAGGCAGAAACACGAAGCTCTCTCAGCTGCAGTACCGTTCTTGTAACATTGACTTTGTGTGCAGTTTCTACAATGAAGTACTTAACACTGTTGAAATACTAGAATAATTCAAGGCAGCATAAGGTTGTATCTTTGCTACCCTTTGAAATAGGGAGCTTTGGAGGTGAGAGCACCCAACCCAACACAGGTTTCATCTTGTTTTGTGAATGTTCAGGGGCTGAAAATTTCTGTACTCTGCCAGCAAAATCTGCGTTGAATGTGTTCTGTGGAGTTTTTTCTCTCGCATTTCATCCCGCTGTCTGTTCAGTGGAGTCACAAACAGTGCATTGTTACTCTTCCCTGCACAAGGACCAGGAGCTGCAGTCAGGTCCAAATTAACACATACAAACCTGCAGCGCTGCGAAGCATCTCTTTGCAGGAACTGGTAAATGACATGTCTTTTCCAAAAAGATGCATGTTGCTGAGATCTACACCTGGTTCACAAGGCCAGTGCTGCTAACATGTTGATAAACTAGCATTGTAATACAAAAATGACATGCAACTTGCTATGCGTAGCGGTAGTTGATAATCTTTGGTGAGCCACAGACCTTAAAGACATGTAATGTACAACAAAAAAAGCCCAAAGGAAATTAAATAGTTGAGGATTTATCTAAGTGTGTGCATATTGATCCATCGTAACTCCTTACAAAGAAATGAACTAATCCCTGGTTATTCGCATGGCTGTCCCACTCTAAGAACAAGATGCTCTTTGTTAATGGCCAAGTAAAAAATACTTGAAATCCTCTTTTCAACATTTTCTTCAGAGCTTGTTTGCAGAACCTTTGTCCATACAGAGTAATTCTGTGCAAGTCCTTAAGGCCCTGTGGGAGAAGACGCAGCTCAAGGGGACGCACAGTTTTGAAACTGCCATGATCCAGTCTACATTTCCACACCAAAAGGTAAGCTTTTGTTTTTCTCAGAAAAAAAAATAGTAGAAGAACTTTGACCTGACTTTTAGAACAGCTGTACAAAGACCTTTATAATAGCTACAGCAAGTCTTTGCTGTGCTCAAATCATGAAAAACAAAACCCCCTTCCCTGCCCCTTTCCCTTCTTTGCCTTAGCTCTGTCGTCTTCCGAGCACTTACTGCCATGCCAAGTCCTCTCCTCCTGGATGGCCATACAGTGACCCATAGTGCGTCCTCTGACCTCCCTTTTATATGAAGCACTCAGCTTGTGGGGATGTTGAAAAATGTTCACCAGCATTATATTTTCACCCTCCGCAGAGGGTCCACAGTGTTGTTTTGTACTGTGCTTTGAAAGGTCTCCAGGCTTGTTCTCCACCCCCTCCTACATGCTTCATGTGGATTGTTCCCGAGGTGATGAAAACTAGTGATGCTACATATGGATTTTTTCCTGCTGGCAGTTTCAAACCCTAGATTCAGATTAGCTGCCACTATGGACTATTTGGCGGCCACTTGGAAATTCACCTAGTTAAACACAGACTTGGATTTTATGGAAATGATCATTTGCACATGCACCATTAGTTACCCCCATCAGTTTAAAAGATTACTGTCTCCGGGATTTCAGCGGATGCTATTTCAAAGCTATTAATCACGCTTCTTGGAAAAGGACGCTGTAGGATTGCAAAACAAATATCTGTTTATTCCTGAACATCTCCATCCAGCTCAAGTGGATGAAATGAATTGTCAAACATGATTTTAAAATACTCTCTCTCAGAATATTGTACGCATGAAGATGTCTGACTGAATAAGATTAATTTACTAAGGTTATGGCTGATTTAAAAACAGGAGTTCTGTTAGAAACACCTTCTGGCTTACCTTGATTCTGTGCCAAGATCTACTAGACGAAAGTCAGAGCCGGTGGAGTGTAAAAGAGTTTGGGGTGAATAAAGAGCTTAGGGAAGAGCATGCCTTCATGGGTAGGATTAGATGTAGTGCATCATGCACACAAAGTCTACAAAACATATCTAACACTCTAGAAACGTGATTAGTCTCCAGCGCATCGGTTGCATAATCCTACTACTGCTCAGATACTAGCATTTGGCCTATTTTGGGAACTTTCATCACTCCATGACAGTAAGAGTATCTTTGAGTTCCCAAAATAGCAGAGCTGGAAAATGAGATACTGATCTTCACTGATTTAATGAATTAAGCAGTGAATTGAAGTTTGGAAACTCTGGGAGCTGCAGATTGCCTAACAGCCTTCGGAGGCCGAAGACCATCAAGCAGATGTAATGCATCTGAAATGGTAAAAGACTTTAATATTCAGTCTTGGTCCCCGCAGTATGCTGCTGGATTTACTTTCTCAGTTTTGGTTTTGCTTGTTAATATAGAACGTGAGTTTGTTTCTAGTGCAATTTCCATTCAGTTTACTGAGAAAAGTCCCACTGAGTTTTCTGGGAGCGAGACCTAGGCCTGCCTTAAGGAAGGTTTCCGTTAGCTTTTACATTCCCAAAAAATCTAGCCGAAGCATTCCCGGCACGACCTAGTCCTTACTTTGCTTGCCAGACTAAGCTTCTGCAGTAATCTGAAATTTTCGTTTCAGAAGTTCTTCCCGTTGCTAATAGAACTTCCCATATTGTGAATGATTTGACAAAATTATTGTAGTTGTTAATATTATTCCTCTGCCAGTAGTGCAGGAAGCAAAATTATGGGTGTGTGGTTGTTTCAATAAGTGTAGCACTTTTAATTTAAAATATTTTGAAAACTGTTGATATAAATGCAGTGTCAGCATCCTGTATTATATTTTATATTAAGTTTTACGCGTCGTGTGACAGCAGCTTCTGAACGCTTTATCAGAACTGAGGAATTTCTGTGCTGTGAGCACGTGGGGAAGGCCTGACCCCCAGCAGCCCCAGGACCCCCAGCGGGGTCGGTGCTGCAGCACTGCTCTGCAATCGCTCCGCCTTTGCCCTGTGACCCTGCGGCTAATCCAGAGTTAATGAATTTAGGCTTTTTTTTTCAATATGTATGCTAAAGCATTTTGCAAACCTGGAGAAGGATCTATTACATCAGTGATGTAGTCCAGAGTAAATTCTGAGAAATAGTTTCAGATTTACATCACTATTAGCGATTTCTGAATTTGGCCCAGGGTGCGTGTGCAAGGAATTGCAGCGAATACCTGGCTTACAGAAAGCATGTCGTGTTTCACTGGGCAGCCAGTTCATGCCACAAAAAATATTTATACAACATGGCTTAAGATGTGCCAGAAGTAAAGCATTTCCAGATGTACATCCTTACAGATTTCCGTTCGGTTGCTTCATAGTTCTTTATCAAAGTACACGCAGGCCACATTACAAAAACTAAGCTGGTTTTGAGCTCGTTGTTGAATTCTTTGTGTTGACTCATGCTGTGTCAGAAGAGTGAGATGGTGACTACTTTACGAGCCCCATGTGATGCCTTAAGAGAGTCTTTTGTTGAGCAGCATTGCAAAAGAATAATTAACATTTTTAAGCCATTGTTAGTTCTGTTCTTCCCTTTCCTTTGTTTGCTATCTCAGTTTACACAGCAGAAAGAAGCGCCACGTTTTCACAATGGAGTCACTGAAGTTTGCAAGATGATGGAGCATGGGGATGAGATAAATCTCTTCTCTCCAATTAGGCTTTTTCCCTGTGCTTCCCCTCCTGAAATAAGTGGCTTATTGCAGATTATTTCAAGCGTACTAGAGTACAGAGTGGAAAAGAAAGATTGCTGCATTGATACTTCCGTGATATTTGTTCTCTTTCAGTCTAGAGTTGGCTCATTGCAGCCACTAAAAGATTTTTCACAGGATGGAGAAGCTCCTAGGCTTTTTGTTCAGCGTGATCCACATGCCCTTACAGTGTCCTGCACGGACCCACTGAGAGCAGTACCGTCGTTATTTTGCCCATCTTGTGGCCTCCCAGATGCCACAGCGGGAGGAGGGTCAGGGCACATCGGGGCAGGACGCGTTGCTGGCCATGCTCTGCTCTGCCGTCCCCTGCTCGCAGGGACATCTGCCCCTCCAGCGGAGAGGAGACCCTGGGGGGCTGGTGTGGTCTGTCCCTCCTGAGGACTGGGCTCTCCTGCCCTGGGAGGCGTCTGCTCGGGATCCCCCGCCACGCACCAAGTATCTGAAGGGAGGCAGGGAGCTTCAGGCTGTCCGATCCACTTCCCACGGACCTGCGGGAGAAATACGGAGAGAAGCTGCATAGCGCTCAGCACAGCAGCCAGCTAAATTCCTCCAATGTATAGAATTCCTCTTTGGAGGAAAATAAGAACTTCAGCAATGTATAAAGAGCACTTACAGGGCAAAATAATCCAGTTTTACCCGCGATCCCCAGTATAAGCCAGTTTGAGCTGGGGCAGGGCAGCCCAGCAGCCGGCTGCGCAGAGGAACGGATGCAGCCCTGACCCCGGCGAACAGGCACACGAGGCATAAGGAATTGCACAGCCGAGCGTTACGAGGGAGCCCAGCAAGGCAGCCGGGGCGCGCAGGGGACCTCTCTGCTGCAGCCTGGCCGCTTACTCCCGTGCGAGGATGGAGGGAAGAGCTGGGCTGTGGGCTGCTGCCCTGCAGCAGCCTCGTGCAAACAAAGGCAACCTGTGTCCGGGACCTTTGTCGTGTGATCGCTGTCTTCCCGTGTGTTGTGAAGCCCATTTCTCTGCACGTTCCTGCTGAAAAGGGGAGAAAACCTTTGTTGTTTGGAGCTTCTCAGGTGATGTGAGTCGTGCTCTCTGTCCTGCCTTGCCATCCTTCTTTCAGACAGCCTAAAATCCATCAGGAGATGGCCTCCGGCGTGCAGAGGGTGGGGGCACCCGAGAGCCCCATTCAGTTAAAACTTGACGTTTGGCTCAGCTGAGCTTGTTATCCGGGGCGATGACCGGAGGTCTGAAGTGGTCTCGGGCATTTCGGTTCTTGTGAAAACAGCCGTTTCCTGGCCATTCCCCGGGTTGAAAGAGGCTGGGGAGGAGAGACACCGTGCTGCCAGGTCTCCCTGGGCCAGCCGGCCCCCTGCTCCCTCTCCTTCGCTAAAGCTTGTCTGAAAAGGCCGGAATCAAACAACTCGGTCCTTTGCACAGCCTTGTTCAGTGTGTTGAACTAGTGTCCCTGGCAAGGGATGGTATTTTCCCCACTGACTGCGTAAATCCGTGTTTTCTTTGGGCTGCTGCCTGCGGTGTTGCAGATCTGTGAAGACCCCACGCAAATAAATAGGAAAGTTTTCTGAGCGGTCCTGGCTATTCCTTTTGTGTTTGCAGTGAGTAACTTGGTTGTTCGTATTTAACACCAACGTTTGTTTAAGTGGGAGATCACAATCTGTTTTAAAATTAAATAACAGGGTTTAAAATACACTTAATTATACAGTGTTATTAATTGCCTCAAAAACAGTACCCTCTGGCTTTTCTCGTACTTGAAGCTGCAGGTATACTTTCTGTAGGCTTCTTTGATCAAGTCAGACATTCAGTTTACTTTGCAGATGCATAATCCTTACTTCCCTGGCTTGTCACTGGCAGAATAATGTCACATTTACCTGGGTGTGTTCGTGTGAGATAAATCAACACTGTTGTTGCTGGGGTTTTGGAAATGTTTATATTAACATTCACATTAAACATTTGTGTTGGTGCTTCTCACAGGCAGCTGGGTTCAGAGCCTCTATTTTTTCTTTAAAAAAAAAGAAAAAATAAGAATAAAGTGGTCCCCAGCCACTAACTCTTGCTCTGATGGGGGATCCGGCTGGACAGGAGGAAGTTAGCAGAGACCACTACTTTGTGGATCATCGAAAAAATCCTGAGAGAGGGCTGGAGGTAATCAAGGTGGTTCAGCTGGTGGGAAACGTGCTGGGCAGGACTGCTGAGCGCACTGCTGGCAGCAGTCTTGAAGAGGCAAAAAAACCCCAGACCAGTCCTCTGCCTCCTACACACGTGTGTGTGTCTATATATATATATAAGCTGCTACTGATAATAGAGAGAGAGATACGTCCTGCTTAGCACGTTTGCCCTGGCAGGTTGTTTGCCCACAGGAGGCACATGGAAGAGGACGCTCGTCAGCACCTGCTGTGCATCCCTCTGTGATTTCGGGTTACGAGCTGTTAACCGTGCAGTGGGTCACCTCGTGAGTGAGTTTGGTTTCTCTCATTATTGGCCTAGGACCTGGACCACGTGCAGATGCACCTGGAAGAAGTGAGGTTCTTTGATTTATTCGGCTACAGCGAGGAAGCAGGAACTTGGCAGTGCTTCATGTGCAATAACCCTGAAAAGGCAACAGGTGAGTGGTCTGCCTTCGTCACTGGTGGGCTGTGCGTGGTGGTGGAGCTGTGGAGGATGGAGTGACGCGCACAGATAACGCTGTGTCTCTGGTGATGGTGGCAGAGGTTGGGGAAAAGGGAAAGCAAACTTTCCAGCATAGCACAGGCAGTGTCTATTTTAGTCGGAATTTTCCATTAAACTCCTCTCGTCCAGGCGTCTCTGGTGGGTTATAGTGTCCAGCACAAACCTCATTTGGTGTATGCTTAGAGGAATACAATCCAAAATTAATGTAGACTCATAAATCTGCATGACCACTAACCCCTGGGGAGTGGGAGGGATCTGCACCCATCTTGCAGTGTCCAGATAAAGGAGCTGCCTCTGCTGGACCGTGTCCCCGGTCCTCTGGAGCACAGGTGCCACGTGTCAGGGGACATTGGCCTAGATACTACACCCGATTCATGTCGTCTTCGTTCTCAGAATGATGTAATTGAATCCATAGTATGCATCGTCTTAGGAACAAGGCAATGCTTAAGAATAGCCATAATACTTCAGCTATATTAGAAAACAGGGTGAGTGGAAAATACACTTTTTCCCAGGTAAAAGATTCTAGTGACCCTTTTTTTGAAGCCTTCTAATACCCATGTGTTTTAGATCAGCATACTGAAATTCGGAGGAATGGCCTTTGTCTTAGATGTTTTTTGCCACTCTCTAAAAGCCTGCACAAGTCTGGCCAAGAATTTTGAATATTTTGGCCAAGCCTTTGAATAATTGGCTGTTTCAGCTATTTATTTTAACAGCTAGCATGTCTTTATGTTTCATCAATCCTGAATTTAGTAAGTCTTGCAAGAGTGGCACGGCCTCTGCTGCAGGCCGGGCTGCCCGTGCTCATTTCATTGGTATTTGACCATCTTCCTCCTTCCACAACTCTCGTGGGACTCAACAACCATAAAAGAATCACGCTTTGAGCTGAAATTTCATCTCAGTACCATGGTCTTGCTGTGGTTTGTCCATCACATCAGTGATAGACATATGTCAAGCTACAAGGAAAAGGAGTCTGTCTAGCTTAAAATTTCAAAGCTTAATGAAGTAGCTTTGTTTTGAATTTTCAAAGACATTTAACTAGTCCAAAAAGGGGCGTGTTTGTAGCGAGCTATTGATTATGCTGGTGGGACAGCTGTATTACAGCCAACAGACCAGATAAGGCGGCAAAGGCAAGCCTCGGGGTGACATGAGGCACCATTTCCTTATTGATGCCATGGGTTTTGCTGATGACACTAGTCTGGAGACATCAAAGGACGGCTGACACCTTGCCTCCCTGTTACTCTCCTGCCAAAGCGCCGTGTCCTCCAAGGAGGGGTCTAAGAAGGGCTGGAAGCAGGACGCGGCGCGGGGAGGTCCATGAGGCACAGCACTGCGGCTCTGCTGCCAGGAGCGCGGTGTTGGGACTGGGATCCAGACCCCGCCGGTATGACCAGTATAGAGCTGGTGTTTTCAAATGGGTCTGAACTCAAGGCAAACAGCAATAAAAGACTGCGACAGCAGGCAGCAATTCCCAATGAGCTCTTCAGTGCTCTTTGGTTAGTACAAGAGCTTACGGAAGTGGGGACGTCCCTGTACCACTGAGAAGAGGCTCTTGAGTCTGTTTGCAGAGCACTTGAACTGACATCTCGAGTAGGGTAAGCTGTATGCTCTGCCTGACACCGATGGTCTTCGGGAAGTGGGAGCGTAACGCCTGCCGTGGAGTGCCTGCGGCGGGGGGGTTGGCACGCCGCCTCTCGCTTATTCATCATTTCAGGCTGGTGAAAAATCACATCGCAGTGTTGTAGGTTGTAGATTTGGTGTCGCAATATCCCAGGGAGACGAGGGAGAAGGTCACGTCGCTCCCAAGGGTTCACCGTTTCCCCTAGCAGCTGTGAAAAGGCTGCAATGAAATGCACGTGCCGATCCCACTTCCCCGATGTGTAAATACGGTTCTCCGTTTTCACGCTGGGATCGATATATTCAAAGCTCTGCCCTCCAGCCTGAGCGGTGTCCAGCCAGCAGCACAGCGGTTCTGTCCTTCCCAAGAAGTGCCAAAATCCGCTCTGCATGGAGATGTGCGAGTGTGGGAGCGCTTGGCCAGCTGGGGGTCTGCCCTCGTCAAGCTCCCCAGCAGGTACAGGTACAAATTAGACTTTCATTCCTATATGCTGGTACTTATATAGGCCCTTGTAAATTATACTGCCTCTTCTAGGAGTGGAAAAACAAATAATTTTTTTTAGATTTACCTTTTTTCTAGCTTGTATCTGTATGATGTCAACTAAAGCCCAATGGAAAAAAATGCAAATACAGCACTAAAGTATTAAGTGAAATGCTACCTTCTCAGCAGACGCTGAGACTTTGCTTTCTTTTTCTCGAGTACTCAAGAGCATGGAGAATGCCTGGACGTTTGGAAGAAGGTTTTCCCTCCTCAAGCACTGAAGGCACCGCGGGTGGTGCCTGGAGCTTGCAGGGCTGTCGCTGCCCACAGGTCTGCCTGCCTCTCCCCTGCTAGAAGGGTTTCCAGCCTGTCCTCCTCCCTGCCCAGCCACCGGGCTGTCTCTGCTGCCATAGCCCAGGAGAGGAGGAGAAGACTTTAATAAATGTCAGCATCTTCAAAATCACCATTTACCCTTTGTTTTAGAGCCAGGGCTGAGAGCTCAGGGATGCCTTTGAGGATGTCAGGAACAGGAGGAACTAGGCACAGAATATTTTTGGACTGTAACTGTCCTTTTTGTGAGCAATTAGTCTCTTTGTCTCAGTTTAAAGAAAATTTTGGAAAAAAGGCACATTGTGAATATCATGATTTTCTCAGTTCTAAAAGCCTTTAGAAGCCCAAGAAAATGAAGTATTGTATGGATCATAAAGAAGCTCAGGTGCAGGAAAGGAACATGGAAGATAGTGCTCAATGGAATAAAAATCTGCAGGTGAATGACAAATTCACCTTAGTATTGGTGATGTAGAGCTGTGGCAGCTGGGAAAAGCCATACCAGAGTGGGAGACACTTTAGGGTCCTTTTGGGTTTATAAGATCTGAGACGAGAAAGAGGATTCAGAGGTCTCCTTGAATTGGTAAAAAATGTAAAGGCTGTAAAACATCTTTTATTTTCATTCCACAGTGGGACAGACCCTTTGAAATCTCAAATACTATTGAAAGACAAGAAAGTAATTTCTCCCTCTCAGCAATGCTGTTTAGCAACCAAATTCTTCTTTAAGAAGGAATTCAGAGGCAAATTCTTTTTCTATTATTGTCGTTTGGTTTTTGTTAATGTTGGGTTTTGTTGCATTTTTTGGATGCCATGTTGCAAGATGCCATTTATCCTCCAGACTTAGGAAGGCGTTACGCCTTAAAGCCTCGATTTTGCCTTAGGATGCCAGATCAATGATGTTTTTTTGGAGCCAGACTACATTTGGAGGCTGAGTTTTTGAGGAAAGATGCAGCTATGCTTAAGCAATGTGGTAGATGTATTCAAAGTGGCAATTAGCCCAGAGAAAGTTTGAATATTTCTCATGCATTCTTCTGATTGCAAAGCCTTTCTTATACAACCACACTTTTCCAGAAGTGCTGTTAAATCATCCCAAATTGTTTCTTCCTGCCACCCAGGAAGAGCATTCCCACAAATCCTACTCATCTGCTCAAATACACGTACGTGCCCTGACTGTGTAGCTGGCCTCAGAGCTAGGAAAACCAGGCTACACCTTTTTTTTTTAAATGACGACCATTCAAGCACGGATACAAGGCATTTGAAATGTTGGTAAATGCAGTGTGTGCCTCTTGTTAGGAAAAGCTGGCCTTTAAGAGCCTCATTTCAACATAACCTCCTGTATTGACAGTTGGCTTCACAAGGTCTTGCACAAAAAAATTCAGTAAAACCGCTTGATAGCTGGAGAGGGAATTGCAGTACATTCCCTATTCTGGAAGCTTACAAAGAAATTGCAGTAATCCCTGTGGGCTGCAGAAGAGACATTGTGCCCACGGGCAATGATTCGGGTAAAACTGAGGGTTTTTTTATGAATTCCTCTTTGAAAAAGCAATTCACTCAGAATAGCCTACACCATATTAACTTCTGAATACATTTATCTTTTGCTAGCAGTGGTGATTATCTAGTGAACTGAAATATCCTGCTATAATGCTTGCTTGAAAATTATAAAAAGTGGCATTCAGTAATGTGTCCTCTCCAGGTTTTCAACAAAACCAAATGTGATGATTAATGAGAGAGAGTGAATCCATATTCCCTTAGGTTAATTGCATTTATCTTCGTCTGCTTGCCACCCACACATTCCATTCTTTCAAGTTAAGAGCAGTTTATTATCATTGAGATCATTCATGATTGGACTGAATTTTTGTGGATGATTTTATGTTTCATCAAATGCAAGATTTAATGCTTTGTTTTTTATGTCTTGAGTTCATCTTGGAAGCGTTTGGAGGGTTTTTTACTTTTTATTCAGTACCCAAACTACTTAAAACTTGATGCATTGCAGTTCTGCAAAGAAAGCAGGATACAATTACTAGAAAATAATTCCAATGGACACTTACATCAACGGGTACTATTCAGGGTTAAATTGATTTTGGAGTTATATATCTCTATATTGAGGTGGTTTAAGAAGCAATAGATATTACAGTAAATAATTCTTCATTTTGAGTTTAGGTAATATTTTTAGCCTTATTGTCTGTTCTGCAGAAAAAAAAGTAATGATAAATACATAATAAATATAACCCTTTGAATCTTTTAACTCTTTTTTTCAAGCTAAAGATCTCATCATACATGTTAGCATACCACCACATAGAGTGATTTCCCCAGAGATGATGTGATCACCTAGTTTGACCTTGTATAAAACAATAGTCAAAGAATCTAGTCCAATAACGCTTATATTAAAGAAATGTTTTCTCTTTGATCTGTATTACTTTTGCTTATTTTTCTAAAGATGTCTAAACCTGATTTTTAAAAGTCAAGTGAAGGAGAACCCATGACATGCCTAAGTTATTGCTAAGGTAATTTAACCACACTCTTAAAATGTGGGTTTATTTCTAGTCTGCCTCTAAACACTGCATCACATTATGCCCTTCCCTGCTATGCAGAAAATCTCTATTTGTAGACTTCATCATGTCACATCTTGATCTTTGCTTGGGCAAATTAAGGAGAATACGCTTCATTAGTTTCCCGTGATATGATAATCATATGAAAGATCAGTCTTAAATCATTCTTGCATCACTTTTCTGAAGTCTTTTAATTTGTCCTTATTGATGCAAGGTGAAGAAATCAAAACTAGACTTAATTTTCCAATAATTAATATGTTTATAAGGAATGCGCACACTCCAACTGGCAGCTGATTGCATTTTTAAAAAATCTTCTAACTGTATTAGAAGTGCAGATGCTTCTTTTGTATAACCCTGCTCTGCCATGGAAAGCAGTGGGGGTCAGCAGCTACTGAATTTGGTGTTGGGAAGAGTTCAGACAGAAGAGTAAAGCTCTACGTTTCTGAGGCAGTACGGATTTACTCATGATGTCCCTTGCTAACAGAGCTCCATGCACTTACTCCTACTTTGCACACAGCAGGCATTGAACGGCTACAGTGGTGACTGAGTAAAGTCCCAGTAGGGGTTGGGACAGGCTCCACCAAGACGTTTGGGGACTGAAGCTCTTGCCCTGCGAGGAGGGGCTGAGGGACAAGAGCTGGTGCAGAGCTCCAGGGGGACTTCATAGTAGTCTGTCCATAACCACAAGGAGGTCACCAAGAAGACAGAGCCAGGCTCTTTTCAGTGGTGTGTGGTGGGAGGGCAAGAGACAACAGGCATAAATTGGAGCAAGAGAGGTTCAGACTGGCTACAAAGGAAAGCTTTCCCACCATGAGGATGATCAAGCATTGGAACAGCTTGCCTAGAGATATTGTTGAGATTTTCAAGTCCCGGATGGATAAATTCATGAGCAACCTAGTCTGACCCCATAGGTGACCTTGCTTTGAGCAGGAGGTTGGACAAGAGACTCCTTCAGCTCCCTTCCAGCTGAATTATTCTGTGATTTTATGAAGTTAACCGCAATGAAAATAAGCAAAAGGACTTAGAAAAATATTGGAAAAGAGCTTCATTCTTATCTTTCATGAATCTTTTTCTTCTAATCAGACCCTCAGACATACTGGCATCAGATTCATTACGACAACTTTGGAAGCTGACATCAGAATTCCCCGTGGGATTCTTTGTGGATGTACATGAGAAGTGCTCTGTTAGCATTGCTTCCAGCCACCGGGTGCTTAAAGAGAGATCAGCATTTCTTTAGTAAATCCTGTTTTTGAAAGGTTTTGGCCATAAAAATCCACTTTAGGCCAAAATTGTACATTCACTTCCTTTCTCATGTTGCACTCCTGACCACCAACCACCTCAGTATCTTCTGGTCCCCGAACTTTTTTTGCTTGGGTTAAAGTATGTTCCTACTGCACTGGAATCTGTATCAAAGCCATTCCCATGGGACCAGAAGCCAGGTAGATGCACAAGACCCAACCACTGAGCAATTAATTGTCTTTTCATATCAAATCCTTCTTTTGCTGTATCTACATGTTTATACAGCTGTCATCATGCTCTGAAAGTCACTGTGCGCATTATGAATTCTTTATTGTAATCATGTAGGAGTAAAAATTCTTTTCCTGTCCTATCTTTGTCATCTTTTATTAAAGTGAAGTTCTCTCCTCTTTCTTTTGTGCACACTCCGGGAAAGCTCGCTACTTGGTGCTGCTGGTTTGAGTTTCTCAGATTCACAGCTTTTTGCTCTCTGTCTCTCACTGGGTAGACTTTGTCATAGCTGTTCTGACACTTCATCTTGGGAGACAATATGGAGCTATGCCCTGTTATTATCACCCACGTGCTACTGAGACGGTAATTTCCTGACACCAAACTGCATATTCTCATGGTGAGAAAACATCCTCCACCAAGAGACTGCACATGTGAATGGCAAATTATGGGAATGACAGGGATATTACCCCGTACATCATTAGGTTAGAAATTTGATGAGGCATTTGCACAATAAGCAAAATATCAACTTAGATGCTGTTTAAAACTAATTATAAAAATTCAAACATTTTTATCTGTTCTCACAAATCTGACAAATTATAATGCTGATTTTATAAATGGGGAAGGAAGTGACCAGAAGATGAAGTGGCTGGTACGAGAGCACGAGGACTTGTACTCAGACCTGCTAGACAGCTGCCGGCTCTGTGGGGCTGTCCTTTTGCTGAGCTCCCAAAGAGGAATGACTCTTCAGGATGACCATTATGGGTATCCCAGCAAATCTCAGCTGCAGAAATGCCACATAATACCTGATACAGCCTTAGAAAGCTGTTGAGAAAGAAAAACAGCCCTTCGGTTCCCAGTACGTTTCCCCCATGAAGCTGCTGTTGGCAGATGGTGTCCCCTCTAACAGGACATCAGCGCAGCCACAGGCAGAAATGACCGCATGATTCTGCTCAGGTGAAAAAGCCAAGGCTCATCTCAGTCTGATGGACCCAAGCTTTTTGCAGAAAAAATCTGAAAAAAACCCAGCTTTTTCCTTGCTCAAAATGGATTATTATTTTCTCTGGTACTTTTTTGTTCAGTGGCATTTGTGTGCATCTTGTTACCTTTGTGAGCTGGATTTCAGCTGCTTTCTGCTCTGTTTGAACAAGGTTGGTTGGTTAGTTAGTTAGTTAGTTTTACGTTGTCCCACGCCAGGCTGGGTGGTGTAACGCGTCGGTGCTGGCATGAAAACATACAGAAAAGAGCTGCTGTGTCGAGCTGGGGATGCAGCGGGCTGCGAGGAGCAGAGCGTGACCTTTTTTTATCGCGGAAATCACAGCTGCAGTTCCCCATTGAAGCTGAAACTTAGCCACCCCCCTTTTCATTCAGCCCATCTCCTTCCAAAAACTCCCTATCTACAGAGACAGAAATATTTATAGTCTTTCTTGAGGAAATTGAAATAGCACACACTGAAGACCCCCAAAGCCTGCCTCTCTGCCAATATAAACAACGCTGGGGAAAACATACATTCTTTATCTAAATCTGATGCATTGTATTTGCATTGTTTGTTTTTCCTCTACCAGACAGGAGGTAGTGAAGAGAGGTATGTGTCCAAAAAGCTATAAAGCCTTTGAAACCCCAGGAGCTACCTTTGGTGGCTGCGCTTGGCCACCCCGCTCAGCTGGCATCCTCAGCGTCACACCAACCTACGGCGTTTGGGGCTCTGAAAGGCTCGTGCACAGACGATAGCAAACGCTTTCAAGCAAAAGCATTACTGGATAAACTTTCACGCTAAGGTATGCAAGTACGGCCAGCCAGAGGATAGCTGACCATCTGACAGATGCTGGGACAGGCTCCAAATTAAACATCACATCAAAAAACATCCGTTCTCAGACTGCTCACGCCTTGGACTGCTCTTCAGTCTATCTGTTCCATCGTGTCCTGTCTATCAGTGTAAAAATAGAAGAGAACGGAAAAAGAAACCCAGCCGTGGTATTAGAGAATTTTTAAATTGTTTGCTCCATATGTGAAGGGCAGCGGCTTGAGATTGCTCTGTGGTCATGGTTTAAAGCCCATGGTGATCCCCTTGGTTGCTGGGCTTTTGTTGTGCTGGAAAATTCCTCTTTGCGAGCAAGGTTTGGGAACGCTCTTCCAGCTCCCAAAACCCTGCATGCTTCCAGCCGAGGTAAGTGCCAGTGAACATTGATCACGGGTGAGCACCATGGTCACAGGGCTGGCGGCAGAGGTGGCCACAACCTTAAAACATGCTGTAAATCAAAGCGCAAGGCTTCCCAATTTTCACGCAGTGCTTTGAATTCTCAAAGTAATTTTAAATATAGCAATAATTTTGCAATAAGAGAAAAAAGGGGTTTCTCTCCTTTTCCTAGAGACTTTATTTGGGTTTTCTTTTTAAGGGAATTGATTGAAGGAATATCTATAGTGACAAACGTAAGTTATTTTTCTAAGGCAAATTGAAGCCACTTTTCAGAACACGTAGAAGATGAACAGATTGGAAAGTGGCCGAGCTGAAGGTGAGATAGCTGAGTGTGCCTGTATTTCTGTTTCCATGCCGATTACCGTCATTACGGTTATTGAACTCTATACTGTATGCTATGTATTTTTAATTACATTTTAGATTATTTGTGGGCAATGCGCTGTAGCGCAGATCATCGGGGGGACAGAAGCTTTTGTGTCTCTCCTCCTCCTCTTCCTCGTCTTTGGCGTGGGCAGAGTTACCCATCTGGTATTTCAAGTAGGCTCAGTAAGGATGGCATTTACGTGCACGCATGGCGGAAATGCTGTTTTAGCTCTTACACCCAGCGTGCAGGCGAGGCGGTGTTACTGACCAATGACACGCTGATAGTAAGTTAATTTTGCCACAAGATGGTAAAAACATCCGTGTCTTCAATGGGCAACACGATGAAAAGACCCTGACTGTTCCTGAGGGAGCAGGACAGACACCGGGTCCCTGGGGGCTGAGCTGTGAGTTGCTCTGGCCTTTGGCAGTCCAGAAGTCAAAATAAATTGTGTTATTTTAGAAATGCAAAAGTGAGAGAAACCATCACATTCCCAACCGGTCAGTGCTGTGAGATTTACGGGACCTAAGTAACTCTGGGTTTGTTGTAAGGATTATTTTTTACAAAATGGATTGCTAATGTTAAATGACTTTTGAAATATTCCTGAAGAATATTTCCTGAACTAGAAAAGATAATAAAGATGTAACAGGGAGTGACCTCTGCAGAATGCAGGGCTGGGTTATTGCTCGAACACTGGATAAGGGAGGGCTGATAATAAACACTTCTCTTTCCCAAGGGAAGAAGGGTTGTGTCTCGGGAGGGTGAGGACGGAAAAGGTCCTGCCTGGGAGACAAAGCCCTGGGACTCACCAACCCCTTTCTCAGCAAAAAGTCACATTTCTGGGCTTGAATTACCTGTGAGAGGTTGGCGCTCGTTCCCGTGGGATGGTGCCGAATCTCTCAGCCCCACGTGGACATCCCACTTCTGGCTCTTAATTCCTTCTCCACAGGGCTGCTGCTGCAATGAAGCAAGCTATTGCAGCTAATGGAGAGTGATATCCTCGAAATATTCCTATCCAAAATACTGCACAGCAGGAATATAGCTGTACTGAGCTCTGTAGTGTGGATTAAAGCCTCAGAGGCAACATAAATGCTTACTTTCACTTTCATGAAATTATAAATTATTATTGCAGGGCTGAGGAACAACTGGGAGGCGTAATGGTGGGGATAGGTACGTGATGGCCAAGGGAATAGAAAAAGCGATGGACCGAGGAGTCCGAGCTGTCAGCTCCATCTGCTAAAGCAAAACATGACTAAGGGCTGAAACGTCTTTCTGAAGTGACAGCTGATGCTCGAGTTCGGGAGGAATGTGGTCCTGGAGCTGACACAGCTGATCTGCAAAAAAACTTCTCTGCGTCGCAGCAAAAGCCTGGCTTTCGGCTGGGGCAAAGGGAGGGCAGAAATAACCCCTCGTTGTGTGTTCACCTCCCCAGTTGTGAATCAGGATGGCCAACCTCTGATTGAAGGCAAGCTTAAAGAGAAGCAAGTCCGGTGGAAGTTTATCAAAAGGTGGAAAACTCGCTACTTCACTCTGGCTGGCAACCAGCTGCTTTTTCGGAAAGGAAAATCCGTAAGTCAGAAGACCGTCAGTTTGATTTCTCTCCTTCCTCCTCCCCAACACCATTTCCCAGAGGTTTTTACCGCTCAGCTTTGCCCGTGGTCTCTGTACGCCACATGGCTAACTTCAGCCAAGGGGTTGCTCGCTGGCTTTAGTTACATTTTTATCTCTGGATCAAGAACGTGAGATTTTCGAGAGTGTTAGATTAGCGCTGCTCTTGTTCAGGCAACAAACGCCCAGGGCTCAGCACTGCGGCTCCCATGTCTGCGTAATTTATACGAGCTGGTGACCTTGCCTGAGCATCGTCCCCTCTGCCTCGAGGCATCCCAGGGTCACTTCTCGGATATTGCAAAAGCTTCTGTTCCTGCAGGAATTACAGCGGGTTAAAAAATAGTTTCCAGTCTTGACACCAGTGATTCTTTATTTCCTTGAATAACCACAAATTCAGTAAGTTCTGCTCAGGTAAATATATTTTTTCCACTTGCAAGGTGCATGGCATGGGTCAGCCAGGTATGTAGCAGCCACAGCCAACGTGCGGCAAGTGAGCTGTCGTTTCTGGGTCCCCAATTTTCATGGGACCAGCAGTGTTTTGGGGGGAGATGGTTATGTTCAGCATATCTGGAAAGTCAGGCCCTTCTGAACACCTCGGGGCAGTCTCCAAAATCAAGCAACTCTTCACCTTTTTTGAAAGTCTTGCCTGCTTCTGTACATTAATAACTGTTCTTGAGGTGACAGCATTATAACTGGTGTTATTTGTGCAGGAAATACAAGTGTGTTTAAAGCAAGGTGATGCTAAAATGCTTTTCTCCCAAAGGAACGGAGTTTTTTTTGCTTTCCCTTCTACCCTCATCTAAAGTCAGATAAATTCTGCTGAAGTTTCTGTGAAATTGTTTGAAATTTATACCGATAGGCCTCACAGACAAGTGTGTCCCAGGGCATGGAAGAGCAGGTAATTGAATCCAGTCCTCATTAGTTATTACTTCTCAGTTATTAGAAACTAATTTTCTTCAGCTTTTTGCAATGAGAATTGTGCAGAATAGATTATTTATTTTGTTACAAGAGCTCTCTCTTAGATAATCCAAAAATAGCAGCATTTTCCAACTATAGCCAAACCTTAATGTTTCCGGTAAATAATCTTTATTTTTATAGAAACCTAGTACAGCTCTTTAAGCTTCTTAAATGGCTTCCTGAGCCCCTTCCTATAGGAAATACAATAGGTTGTCCTGCCGAGGAGGAACACGCGCCTTTCGTGGGACAATACAATCCTTCTGAAAGCAAGAGGTTCATGAAACAGCCTTTTCCTTACTTTCTAATGACTTTTTCTGGTGTTGTGGTTGAGATTCTGAAGACAGTTTAATCCATATGTGTACCACAGCTGCAGCTCGGTGCTGGCTGATGTTCCCTTTTGAAAGAGTGTCAGAATAATTGTCATTTTTTACCAAGTCAATTGGCTTATAGAAATGTATTTAACAGAATGGCTTTAATTAGCTCTCCAAACAAGCCAGGCATAAGGCACATCAGAATACCTTGATTACTCCTGGGATGCAATTAGCATGCAGAAATCGCCTCCTTGGAGTTGCATTCTCAGTGCTCCCCACGTTCACGTGGGGAATGTGCAACGTGTGGCAGGCAGGTGAAGCTGGCAGATTAGATTGTTGAACAGCAGATTTTGCTCAACAATGTAATTCATACAGATTAACTTTCCTTTTCTAACTGGCAAACTCGAGGCTTCTTTGCTTTTTTTTTTAAGGTTGAACACAAATACCTGGACTGGTTTGTCAGCGTAGCAGGCTGGCATCCAGCCCCGCGGGGACAGCAGTGGCATTATTGCACCTGGGTAATCAGTCTTTCAGTGTTATACCCTGTTACTTCTACGTTTTTTGGCCTAAATTCGAGAGTCAAGTCCTGCCGTTAACCATTGCTTGGGTTGCAGCCTGGAGCAACCCTGAGCCCACGGGTTTAGGTTGCACACGTGCCCTGGGCTGACTATTGCAGACACCGAACAGAAAATGTTAAGCCCTTTAAGCAGGGCTGGAGGTCTGAAGCCTCACCGAAGTGGTTTGGACAGTAAAAGCAAGACTTTCAGATCCCACAGGAGGTCTGCTCCCACAGGGAGGACCAGCCCCGCGCCTCGCTGGCCGGGTACCGCTGCCGAAAGCGTTGCAAGATGCAGGGCTGCAGGCTGTGGCTGGCTAAAGCGGTGGTAGAGGCTCCTGCCCAGCTGCATCTGGAGCTTGTTTCAGTCTTCGAGGGCGGACGGTCCTTGCCTGGCTGAGCATGACAGCTCTGCCCCGTCGTCTCTGCTGGTGTTGAGCAGGGCTGGGTGCCGCGTGGGCGTTTGGACTTTACACGCTGCTCACTTAAAAATACAAACCTAACACAGAGGAGGTATTGTGAGATGGCCAGCTGGCTGTGCCTGCTTATTCCTGGAGGCCCACCATGAACCTTCCCTTCGTCAGAGTAACCATGTGGACAATATTCGCTCTGTGTGAGCAACTGCATGGCCAGTGGGTAAAGGGGAAGCAGGAGAAAAGCAAAATAGAAGAGGTCCAAAAAAGAGCCACATCCTGAACTCCTGGAACATTGTGGTAAACTCCTTCCACAGAAATGTGCCTAGGGTACAATCAACGTTCGTTAGCAACTTGTGGTCAAACGCTATGTGGTAATGAAGGCAGTATATAATTTTTGCTAGATGGGCTTCTAAGTCTCAGGGTCTGGCTCATGGGGTGCAAAGTTTTGGTTCCGAGTCTATCGTTACTTTGCATTTTCTGTGATAAAATTTTCATAACGTTTATCCCAGGTGAGGTTTCAGTGCAGAGCCAGCTTAACACTGTTGATAAAGCCTCAGTCAGTGTGGAAGCAGGGGAGGGTGGGCCACTGCTGTGGTCCCGTGGTTGTGCACGGGGAAGCAATGATGGCTCTGGAAACATTTGTTCCCATGTGAAGCTGGAGATGAACTTGATTGTTCATGTAATGTTGTTTGGTCAGAACTGAACATTTTAGTGGGAAATTATCATTTGAAGAAAACTTCTCAGGTCTGGAATGGGGTCCCTGATAAAAAATGAATGAGACAAATAAATGTCCCATCCTGGAACAAGCAACAGTGACACCAGGGGATGGAGATGTGCCGGAAAGGCGATGGCTCTGCGCTGTCTTTGCCATTCGCAGCCCAGGGACCTCCCGTGTCCCGGAGGGGTCTGTCTGCTCACCCATCCGCTGGCCCTGCCGAGGGCTTCGTGCCAGCCTCTCTTGCTGGAGAGCTGCTCCGGTCAAGGGATGGACTTCAATGCTGGTTTGAGTCAGAAAGGAGGGGATTGCCCAGGGATTATGGCACTTCAGGAATGTAGGAGACCTTGACTGCAAATAATACTTATGTATGCAACACGGAAGAGCTCCAGAAGTTGGGAAACTCATCCAGGGTGTTCATTATGGATGTGGAAAAATGGCAGATCGTTGGTAAGAGTAGGGGACTATCAAGAGAGGAATCACAGTTATTGGGCTTGGGACTTCTTTTGGATGGTCTTTTTAGATGAGCTTTTCCTTAGAACAGTAAAATGTTCCTGGTTCTTTCCCAGAAGGACTGAGACGTTATCACAGGAGAAGTCTCCCTGCCCAGTTCTGGTCCCACACTTCAGACCTGGCCTGCTGGGAGAGCAGATGAAGCCGGGGCAGGCAGAGCAGCTCTGGAGACAGCAGTTCCCACACCGCAGCCTCTCCCGAGTCGTGCTCAGCTCCTGCAAGATAATTACCACTAATTCTCACTCTGATCAGTCCAGACTTTTCCTGTACGATAGGAGCAGAAAGCTTTTGGAAAATCTGCCTTACTCCTCTTGATAAAAAGTATGAGAAGCTCAACAGGAGAAACATAAATATTCTTGAGGAATCAGGGCCTTGTGCTTAAACTTCTCACCCGAGACCCAATTTGTACATTTTTCATGAGCTCACAAACCTCTTCTCCCGCAGGAAACTTCCATGTCTTTGTACAACTCTCTCTGACGCTCCCTGCATCATGTTTCTTACAGTGACAGTAAGATTTCCTAGACATAGCTACTTCATACGTTTTCAAACAAAATTGCAGCTATCCCGTATTCTCATTCCCCGCTGAGAAATGCCGTGATTTCCCTCACATTCCTGGGTCAGACTCAAGGTACCTGTTCTGTTTTCAAAACCAACAAAAGGAGGTGCTGCTGCCATTTTCGGGTGGAGACTCTGAGAAGGGGAACAACTTATCACTGCTTAAGAGAAGAGAGCTTTCCTCAGTCCCCGAGGACTGGCTGATTTTTGTACCCAGGAGGCATTTGCGGTCGGCACGCGTTGTGCGTGGCTCCGTTAACAGAGACCACATTATGAAAAGCCAGAGAAAGGAAAATCCAAGCCCATGTTAATAGCTGAAGCTGGAACTAAAAAGTGCAGATGCTGGGGGGGAGAGCTCGTGGGCATCGCTGTGGACCCTTGGCCATTGGGTGCAGTAGACCATGACACCCATGAAAGCCGATGGGGTTCAGTAGGTGAGCGTGGCACTGCGTGGGAGGGGGGTTTCCAACTCCCCTAAGGCTCTTCTGGGAAGTTCCCATCAGTGCGTTTGCCCGCATGAGCAATGTTTACAAGCCCAGCTCTAGAGACATCAATGGTTTATTAAGATGGTGGAAGCTCTACTGGATGAACTTGGTTCTGTTTGTCTTCCCTGTGTTTCAGAAAGACGACCCCGACGACTGCCCCATTGAGCTCAGCAAGGTGCAGAGCGTTAAAGTGGTGGCAAAGAAACGCAGGGACCGCAGCCTGCCCCGGGCCTTTGAGATCTTCACCGACAGCAAGACCTATGTTTTCAAGGCCAAAGACGAGAAGAACGCCGAGGAGTGGCTTCAGTGCATCAACGTCGCTGTCGCGCAGGCTAGAGAGCGGGAGAGCCGAGAGGCCACCACCTACCTGTAGAGCTGCTGGCTCCTCCGTGGCCGTGCCAGCAAACCAAACGTGCCTGGGACCGCTGTGGCACAGAGCACCCCACTGCCACGCCGTGGACCTCTTTCACCTCCAAAATAGGGCCGTGGAAAACCTTGGGGGAGACCGTCTGTTGGCGTGGGCCAGGGAGAGCTTTCTGCGGCACGAGAGGTCTAACGCCTCGACGACGCTACCAGGTGAGGGAGGGCCACCATGCGGGAGCGCTCCCTGGCACGGGGACGTTGCTGGTGTAGAAGCAGCTTCCACGTCCGTGTGTGAAGTGCAGGTTTTTCTCCAGCCTAATGGCCTGCAGGCCAGGAGAGGTGGGTAGGAGCAAACCTGGGCCCTCAGCCGTTGCTCCCGAGGTGCACCAGGTCTCGGTGGCTTTAGACACTGCCGGGAGCATTCGAGCGCGTAAGGACTTTCTGCTTTCCTCAATCGCTCTCTGTCTGTAAAAAGGTAATTTTCCTTCTTATTTAATCTCAGTGTACTTTGTCCTTTTACTGTTTATATTTGTGGAAAAAATCAAATTCGCTGCTGCTTTCAGGTTTGAAATGGAACAGTTTTAATACTGCTGAAAAATAATTTTAAATATTTAACTGTTTTGATTTTCCCTCTTTTTCCTGCTTTTTCTCCCCTTCGTAACTGAATGTAATTTTAAAAATTTGTTTTCCTTTCTTTTTTAATTGTCTCCTCTGTTCTGTAACTTTTCAAAATTTCTCCAAAAC
The DNA here is from genome assembly GCF_964195595.1 of Calonectris borealis. Taxonomy (NCBI): domain Eukaryota; kingdom Metazoa; phylum Chordata; class Aves; order Procellariiformes; family Procellariidae; genus Calonectris; species Calonectris borealis. The sequence goes on from NC_134320.1 coordinate 28,354,985, forward strand.
TGGAAAATTCCCAGTTTATTTGATTTTCTTTGTCACTCTAAAATGATTCTAAAGTGGAGGAAGTACTGTAGAAAAGACTGAAAGCAAAAAAGGAAAAGAGGGGGGAAAAAATTAATGAGAAGTCTGCGGGTGAAGAAATTAACTTGGAGATCATTCAAGACTGAGGAGAAATAAAATTTGAAATTTTCCAACCTAGAAAAATGTATCTTTTGCAAAAAGCTGTTGCCAAAAAGGGAGAGTTAACGGGGGGGTGGGGGGAGAAATCAGGGAAAAAATGAACTGTAATGCTTTTTCCTGTAATACGTATCTTCCGTCCAGTAGCAGAGGGAGCCCACAGCATTTTTGGAAGTTCCTTGCAGAGCACATTAAAAAGTCAGCAATATCATCTGCTTCTGAAATGTTCCCGTGTCGACTGTGCAGCGGTTGCTGGGTGGGTTTGGCCGTCGCCTTTGGCTTTGGCTTTGCGGCGAGGAGGGCGGCAGCGACGGCGGGGACCTGCCAGGGGTCTGCTCGACGAGTTGAACGAATTACCAAGAAAGCTGAAGAGCGGTTAGAAACACGGGCAACATTTTGTGTCATCAGAAGCGCTTGGGGAACAGGGAGCAAGAGGAATCACCTGGCAAATAAATTCAGATTAAATCTATCGAGTAAAGCCCGCGCTGGTGCTGCCGAGCCGAGCCTGTTCTCAGCGGTGACCGCGAGGTTTAAGCCTGGTATCGGGCAGGGTCCTCCGCTGTGCGGCTGGAGTGGATGCATACCTCTGAATTTACAGCCTGGTTCTTCCACCATCCTAAAGGCTCCCCGCTCTCTTGATTTCCCTGGGGCTGCTGGACGGGACAGCTCAGAAACGTTATTCCGCCTGCGCTGAACTTCTCACGCTTTGGGAAAACGGGGCCGCGGCAGCGGCCGGGGCAGGGCTGGCACCGCGGGGCTGGAGCGGGGCCGCTCGGCTGCCTCGGGGGAGCCCCCAGGGGCCGGGCATCTCCCCTCCCTGCCCTGGGCCGCCTGCGGTGTGCGCGGGGAGGAGAAGGCGGGCGTGAAGCTGAGCAAGGGTGGAAGGGGGGTGGGGGGAGTGGGATCTGAGTGATCTGACTCGATGGTTTGGTGCCCGCTTCCTTCGCGCAGTTGCTCAGCAGGGTTTATGGCCCGAAGCTCGGAGTCTTGTGGCGTGCCGTATAAATATTTACTGTTGGAGTTTGATAAGTCGCAAGCACTGCGTGTTGCTGGTGCTTGTCTCTCCGGCCACCAGAGCTCTGCGATTTGTTACGTTGACAGGTAAGATACTAACATTGGGTAACGAGCATTTACTCGAATTAGAATGAGAAAAAATTAGTTTCTTTATGGTACCACAGGAGCGCCTGGGGTCTGCTGCCAGGTCAGAGCTAAGGGCTGCCCGGTCCCTCGCAGCAGCCGGAGCTGGCAGCTCCAGAGAGGCATTTCTCAACCTGATCCACCAAAGCACCATCAAACCTTTTGGGGAGAAACACCACGGACCGTGGGGCAGTACCAGTGCAGTGAGTTTCCATTTACAGTGAAATAAAAATTAGGCTAAACTTTGACAGGCTGTTTGCTATTTCTGTGTCCACCTTTTTAGTTGCCCGCACTGGTGGGGATGTCTATGTTTCCTTGCTGATCTCTTTTTTCATTAATTTTAATCATTTCCCAGACCTGACGATGATGTTTATGGAGGCCGCGGGGCACAGCGGTGCACCAGGGAACCGGCTGAAAGATGCTGAGCCCTGTGCGCGGCGGCTCTGCTGTACTCACCCATGGCAGGGCGCAGTCAGTGCAGGGAGGGAAATAAAAGCAAACACGCTCAAAAGTGGGTGGGGGCAGGATTAATCCGAGGTGACCAGGCTCTGACGGTGACCTGGTGGCAGGGATGAAGTTACCAAGGCAAGGTGCCACCACGCTGCCCACCCGTAGCCCTGATACCGCCTTTCCAGACCACCCCTCCAGCCCCGAGAGGCCCCCGTCCCCCCGCCTGCACCACCCAGCTGCCCTCCTCCTCCTCGGCCACCGAGCACCAGCTGGACCAACCCCAAATCATTTCCTTTCCAACTCTCCATGTTTTCCCCAAATCCTCTTCGAGACAGTGAAACAAAACTGGTGTCACTGTGTTCCTTATGCTCTCGCGCTCCTTCCCTGACTCCTGCGGGAGTTCACGTCTGTTTGTTTTGCTTTGCTCGAGGATCTCCAGGTTCCTCCCAGCACTGATGGAGCCCTCCTCCAGCCCCAGGGACCTCCTGCCCCGGGGAGCCCTGCAGCGTGTCGCGGCCGGCGCGCCAGCCCGGCTCCCAACGCGTGTCGAGCACTGGCCTGGCACCCGCGCCCTGGAAGGTCGGCAAGCCCGGGTCTGAAACGACAATATTTTACTTCCAGCATTCCCACGTTGACTGGAGAAGGAAGTGCCGGTCGATCGCACCATGCAGCCAGCGGCTGAGAACAAAGCGGTTACTGAAGCATTCCTGGATGATGGAAAATCAGGGAGGGCTTTAAAGCCAGCCATAAGTTTGTAGATCTAAAAGATAAATCTGCATTGACGCTAACGATGTCAGAGGGGAAAGAGAAGACCTCTGCCAGTGGCCCATGCAATGCCTTAACCAGCTCCAGGCCTCCCCATGCTCTCGGCGCTGCAGAGAGATGCTGAAACATTCATAGAATCACAGAATCACAGAAGGGTTCGGGTTGGAAGGGACCTTTCAAGGCCATCCAGTCCAACCCCCTGCCGTGGGCAGGGACATCTTCAACCAGATCAGGGTGCTCAGAGCCCCGTCCAACCTGACTTCCGTATTCCTGTAACAACAAATCCTTGTAACAACTAAAACGTGGAGAGGAGTCTTAGATCATAAAATGTATCAAAGTGATCAGAACAACTTTTTTAAAGCTAAATTTAGTCACAGAAAATATTGAAAATATCTGAGACCAGTCTATCCAAGCTCGTCTACGGACATCTGCGTAGGTGGCCCGGCCGGGCAGAGTCCCGCTCCCTGTCGTTCACGTGGAACCAGGCAAGGTGTGCCCTGTGCCAATAATACGATATTATAATACTTGCAACTTCTATTACACTTCGTGCCTCTAAAACACACGAAGTCAAATCCAAGCCTGCTGCTGAAGACCCGAAGCGGGGTTTTTCGGGGAGGTGCACCCTTTTCGACTGTGGCCCTTTGTTTACTGCTATCCCAGCGACACGGGACGGTTTGTTCGGGGTTGCTCACGCGCAGAGTACGAAGCAGGCTCGGTGCAACCGCCTGCACTCCAGGACGTCGCACAGCGTGCCAGGAGCGGGGAAGAAGGCTACAGTAAATTGCGCATTGTGTCCATACAAATAACGCAGGTCTGCAGACCGGGCTGCTGCCTCGCCGTGTAAATGAAGCCGTGGAGCCAAAGCTCGATTTAAAGGCAGCAGTGCAAGGGTAAGAAAAGGCGTACGATGGGAAATTTCCACGGCCTCTCTGGCAGATGAGGAAAGGAGATTTCAGTCATTTAATTTTCAATACCTGGACCAATAAATCCTTACTTTACCAACAGGACACGGCGTTGAGTCTAATGGGAATGAAGTTAATTCAGAGGTGTGAACTTGTGGATTTATGGTTCAAGTTCCAGAATTACATCCTATACTAAACACTGAGTTCACCCACAGAGGCATGTCACTGGGCTTCAATGGTACCGTAAGTCGGCCATTAAAAACATTTTTTACGGACAAAATAGTCTGTATTTCTTAATCTTGATGCCAAGTTTCAGTCAGCCACCTACGCATTACATCATCAATTTAATGCACCCGATTATCGGTGTGTGCGTATGTACAAATGGATGTTGTCATCTCCCTGACAGCGCACGGGGGTCTGCAGCACCCACTTCACCATCAAGGGAGCCCCAGGTCTGAGCGTGAAACTCGTGCATGGAGCAAACGCGGCTCTGCTTCACCTGCTGTCTCAAGGCTTTGTCATCAGCTCTTGGCTGTCACCAGTCGCTTACATCCTTCCTTTCAATCTCAACGTGATTGAAACAATATGGAATGCATAGCTATGTAGTTAGAGAGACCCCGGGTTCTGTGCCAAAAAATAATTGTATAAAATAAGAAGCTTAGCCACACTTCTCCTGTCTTAAATTAAAACTTGGAATAAAATAAAAGAGAAATTCAGCTGGCAACGTATTCTAGTCATCCTCCTAAAAGGAGAAACACAGAAATCATCACTCTAGTTAGGAGAGCAGGGAGATTAAAAAGTAAATAAATAAATAAATCAATAGATCCCACTGTTGCAAATTTTCTTCTGGAGCAAATATATAAATAGATTTTATTGGTTCTTTTTAAAATAACATGTATCGAAACATTCTAAATTTAAATAGCTGCTGCCCTCTGAACAGGGAACACGTTGGTAGTTCCCGCTGTGCTGCATTTTCTTGGTTTGTTTGCTCGTCCCCTGCAGGAGCCACCCCAGCCCTCCGGGAAGGCGACGCGCGAGCTCCCCGCGGCCTCGTGGCAGACAAAGGGGTGCAAACGCCCTCCCGGCTGCAGCGCCGGGACTCTGCCGCGCGTCCGCTCCTCTCCGCCAGGAGACGACCGCCTGCTGCCGGCACAGCCTGCGGTGCAAGAGAGGCCTTGTCTCTCGGGGGGGAGCTCACCTTTGCTGAAGAATCCTGTTATTCAGCCAGTGTTGGGCGGAGGAAAGAGAAGATTCCCCCGCTGTGAAGAGAGGGACAAATCCCCACCCTGGCCGTGCGGGCGCTAGCCCCAGCCGGTGTGTCAGGTGCCGCTCCCTCCGGCCCCCCAGGGGCAGCGACAGGGACATTTCCGCGGGGCCCATGAAAGCAGGCGAGCTTGGGGGGTCCCGGCTGCGGTGCCTGGGCTCAGCCAGCCGGTCCCCCCCGTTACGGCGAGGCATCGCCTCCCCGAGCCATGGCACAAGGTGGTCCAGCACCCAGGCCAACGGGGAGAGCTCCCAGCCCAAACCAACACCCTCCAGCCCCCTTTGCATACTGGGGGGACAGACCGAGGTTTAGGAAATGAACCTGAGCCCACAGCTAGAAAACCAGAGCAAAACCTGGACCTGACCACTCCTGAGTGTCAGCAATGTCCAAACCTAAACCGAGTTTTACAGATCAGCATAATTTCTTCAAAATATTGGCTCCAGCTTCTATGAACATTTTTCTGTAAGGAAAATAATCCACTTTTTCCTGGAAGAGTTGACGTCCACCACGATTTCTGTGCCACATCACATGTATCTTTGAGGAATCCAAGCCTGGGCGAGTGTGTGGCCTCACGTTACACTCCAGCACAACTGGTACTTCACCATCACTTCTTCGCCCGTCTGACGATACGACGACGAAGGGGAACAAGCTGAGGGTTTTGGCACAGAAGAGCTGGCTCGCACCTCGCGGGCTATAGACCAGCCGCGTCACGTAGCACTTCTGCGGCGAGGAGAGGAGCGTGGGCCCCGTCCGCGGGCTAACGCAGCGCGGGGAGCCGCTCTCCCGCTCGCGGGTGGAGCAGAGTGGGGTGTCCAGCGGCGGGATGAGCCTCCTTCCAGCTGTGCGCAATGGCAACAGCCTGCAGTTGCTTAAAGCATTGACCGGTGTAATACTGGAGCGAAGCTCTGCTGGGGGGTGGACTGGATGACCCCCCAAGGTCTCTTCCAGTATAAATTATTCTATGATCTATAGCGGGGCAAGAGGATTGCCAAAAATGTATCAGCAGCTACCATAGCTGCTTCTAAAACAGCCCGGGCAGCTCTGCTGCGGCACTGCGTGGCCCCCGGCGCCTTGCCACGCTGGGGGGGTGCAGCTGCACGCGTTTTTCCTCCTGTGATGACTGCTAAGAGAAGAGCAAAGAGTGGACTTCTCTGTAAGCAGTGTGATGAGCTGCTGTGGAAAACTTTCTCTGGGGAAAATCTCTTCCCCCTCCTTCCTTCAAAACTGTGCTGTCATGACCACCTCTCTTCCTGTGCTTGTGTTGGTTATGGGTGTTGGCATCTCCGTGAGCCTGAGGCGAGTCTCCCCTGCGCAGACCCGTGCCCCTGTGCGGACTCCTGTACCGAGACACCCACCCGATCGCGAGGACTGACCCCTGCCCTGCCTGGCTCGGAGCAGGGACCACAAGCGCCCGTTTGCCGGCTGCAGCAGCTGCACCTGAGATGTGCAAAGTGCAGGACCCCTCCTGCTGCTGGCTCCCTCCTTCGTCTTCTCTCCTCTCCAGATACAGATATTATAGATTTATTACCTTCCAATTTCCCACTCGTGTCTTGCATGGTTTGACTTGTTTGGAGCACAAGTCTGATGGGGAGCGGCTGAGGGAACTGGGGATGTTCAGCCTGGAGAAGAGGAGGCTGAGGGGAGACCTCATCGCGCTCTACAACTACCTGAAAGGAGGTTGTAGCCAGGTGGGGGTTGGTCTCTTCTCCCAAGTAACAGCGATAGGACGAGAGGAAACGGCCTCAAGTTGCGCCAAGGGAGGTTTAGATTGAACATTAGGAGAAATTTCTTTACTGAAAGAGTGGTCAGGCCTTGGAACAGGCTGCCCAGGGAAGTGGTGGAGTCACCATCCCTGGAGGTATTTAAAAGACATGTAGATGAGGCCCTTAGGGACATGGTGTAGTGGGCATGGGGGGTTGGGTTGATGGTTGGACACGATGATCTTAGAGGTCTTTTCCAACCTTAATGATTCTGTGATTCTGTGATTCTATGACTGCCCGTGGCTGCAGGGAAGGAGCAGCAAGGACTGGTTTCTCCTGGCTCATCTCTGCTGCATCCAGCCCCGGCCAGGGGGAGCTGGCGGCACAGCGGGGACAACGAGCAGCTCACGCTGCTGCTTACGGCTGCTGCCCAGGCCAGGCTGCGTCACCAGTAACTCCAGCGGTCCCAACAGCTCAGGGGAACGTGAAGAACGAGGTAGTTCCACGGTAAAAGGTTTGTAAGATAAATGTGAAGATTAATGATATTTAGCCAGGAAATTATATGTAATCACTGATTTCTCTAACAAATTTAACTACTACATCTATTTTTTCTGTTGCTCACAAGCAAATCATTCTTCGTTTCAAATATATTTGTTCTATTATTCCCTGAAAAATTCTTGTATTCCTTCTTGTGAGGTTTTTGCCAGCAGCTGTTTCTGATCACTTGACACCTACGCTGTGCTGGTCAGTTTTTACCGCCCAAACGGGTATTTCTGTGCCGGGACGGCAGGATCATCCCTGCTGGAGTCAGATGACAAACAGCAGCCGTCTCCCACAAACCTCCTTACTAAATTGTCACCTTCCCCCTCAGAGCTAAACTGCCTGTGCTTGAAAATTCAAATTAAAATTCTGGACATTTTTGCTGTGTTTCCTAAGTCTCAAGTGGATCACATCCTCAAAAACAACCGCACGACAATTCCCAAGGCAGTGCTGCGGGAGCGCGCCCGCAGGGCTCGCCGGGCTGTAAGCTCTCCAAGCCGTGTCCGCTTCCATGGGGCCGTTAGTAGCTCCGCTTGACAGTATTTCCTAGAAATATGAACCATAGGTTGTACACCGAAACTGCCTTCCCAGGACTTGTTTATGAGAGCTGAGCCCAGTTCTGGGAAGTTTTCCAAGGAAATTTTACCCCACAGTTCCCTCCCACCTCCCCGAACAAAGAGTTCCCCAGCGTGTTTGACAGGAACAGAATAAAACAGGCGATAAATGCTTAGGTATTGCACACAAGCGTCGCATGCGTTGTGGGTATAAATGGAATAAGCTGGACATTATTTTTCCAGCTTTTCCGATTCTGAGCTCAGCAGCCCCTGGGAATAACCTTGCCTGCTTCTTGTTGACAAGTCCTCTAATTCATCTTGATACTGATGACTAATGCTCCTCGGGTAAAATCCTTGGCCCCACTGAGGTCAAATGCAAAACTCCTGTTAACTCTAATAGGGCCAGAATTTTGCTCCGATCGTTGCCTGTCGTGCCGTTACCGTCACAGCTTCCTATGATCCCTGGACTTGTCCAGCTGCAGAAACACGAACCCTTCCCTCCCCACAGACAAACCTCAGGCACCGGCTTTGCAGCGAGGAGTGTTTTGGTGAGAAAAGCTGCTTCTCTCACTCCTACCGGCATCAAGCATCGCCCGTGGCTTGAGCAACGTGCACCGGGGCTGGCTCGCGCGGCAGCCGCCCCGGGGACCCGCGGGATGTGGCCACCCTGCAACGTCGCTTCTCCTGCTTTGGGGCAGTGACTCCTCTCCAGCCGGCTTTTCATGCTGAAATGGTAGGAGGGAGCAGGAAATAAACAAATTTTATGGGGTTTGTTTGGTTTTTTTTTAATAGAAACATGCCTGCACCAGTTAGGAAGTATTTATATTGCACCTGCAGAGGAACTGGACATTGATTAATTAGATGTCAAATTACAGCAACATTGAGTTGGCTCAATTATAGCATAAATCTCCCCGTTGTCTAATTAGGTGAAGAAAGAAGCAAAATCAGACTTCATTCATTTGACTGCTTCACTGAAATGACCTCGAGATTTCTAAATCGTTTGTGTTGGGGTTGGTCGTGTCAGGACCTGGATGTCCCTGGCCAGCCCCCCGGCCCCCCACCCCTGCCCCTGCCCAGGACCGCAGCCCAGCCCGGGGCCTCCGTCCTGCCCCAGCGATGCTGTAGGAGCCCGTCCCGGTCCCGGCCCCACCGGGGCATCCCCCTGGCCCAGGGACCCCTGACAGCTTTCACACGACCTCAGGACATCAAAAGATGTAGGTTTATTCGCTTCTATAAATGCAGGTACTCTAGTACAACTGCCCTGTTCATTTTCTGTGGATATAAGGCATTCAGAAGGTAATCCTGGCATTTAATTAATTGCAACCTTTAGTACACACTGAAATCACTTGGCTTTTTTAGGACAGAAGTACCGATATGTTTAAGCAATAGCTATTGTTTAAGAGCCAAGTTTTGCCCGCTGATCTCTGCCCTCCACCTCCTGCCCTTCACTACTTCTGGCTCCTCCTCAACAGGGAAATCAACCTGGACATGCGATTTCTGTCTGTCTTGCAGATAAAGCATGAGGAAACTGGAGTCTAGGGCGTCCTTACAAACCAGGCAATGCTTTTGCTGGCAGCAAGCCTCAGAGAAGATCGCTCGTTGAGGTCGGTGGCATTGCAGCCCACGGACACCCCCGGGGTGGTGCTGAGCAGCTGCCTCTTCCCTGCTTTTGCTGTGCAGTGTGTGGTTAAAGATCACTAAAGCAGCAGCATCACAGAAGGGACGCAACGCCTCCAGGTTAGGAGCAAAAAAACCTGTTTTCTTGTTACTGGCAGTTATTCATGGAAAACATGTGTGTCTGTAAGAGGGTCCTTTGTTTTTACGTATTTTTTGTAAAAGATAACTTTGCATTACCATGTAACACTCTTGTCAATGGCTACAAACCTGTGTTTGGTGGAATGACTCTCTATTTAAGAGTAAACAACAGTAGAAGGCCATGTGTCACAAGGTGCAAAACAGATCTGCAACCAGAGGTCTCTGCCTGGTTGTGGTCTGGGGCTTCCAGCCCAAGGGAAAACATTCGTGGCAAGTGGTGTTGTTTTTCCTTTGAAGAAGGCAAGTGTGAAGATCCTTTGCTTCAATGCAGGTGGTGTTTAGGCAACAGCGAGTATGTTTTTCCAGCTGTCCATGACTGTGCCTCAGTTCTGACACGGAGAAGCCACCGCCGGGTTTCGGATGGCCCAGCGCCACGCCGAGGGCAGCGCCGAATCCTGGCCGCGCACTCGCGCAGCCTGCCAGGCTCCGCTTTCCCATCTGATGGATCATGAAAGTCTTCCCCTCTAGGTGGTCTCAGTTCTGCTCTCTTACCTTTGTCAGACGTTAGTGATGTCTCGTTCCTGTTGCTGAAACATTCACAGTTCTGTGTTGGGTTTAATGTGTAGGATCCGCCTGTTTTGTTTTCCTCGGCTCGTTAAGTTTCGTTAGGACCCGCAGTGCTCTCCGAATGCGGGTGCTGCTGATGTTCAGTTACGCGCGCCGCAGGGACGGGCAGGCTGTGCGAGCGTCCTGCTCTCACGCTGCCCCTCGGCAGCCCAGTACGGCCGCTCTCCTCTTCTGAAGGGAAGAAGAGAATCTAAAATAGATCAGGAATTCAGAAGGAAACAAAAAACCAGAGTCCCTTTCACTCCGGCCATGCTTTAGCTAACCTGCCGTGGCCGCTGGTTCGACGAAGTCCCTCTGCATCCCACTGCCCAACCAGCAAGTGACCAGCACCAACATCAGCATTAGAGAAATGGTGGAAGCACGCTGTCCACTAACACCTACGAGGTGTATCTTCAAAACACTGACTACAACCCAAACTACAAAGAATCAAAGGCGCTATCTAAACACATCCCATGTGTGTACGGGACTGTGACTGCTACATTGGCTCTCTGCCGGAGGTTGTACATATCGGGTTCACTGTGTTTTCACCATATGCCTTGCAGATCTGGATCCAGCACGATATGTCTCTAGGATAATCGGGCGCAGCCAGTTTGAGATTTCCATCAGTAGGACAAACAGGACTTCAGAGGAGCTCCATAGTTCTCCTGCTCCACTGCTGGCGGTCCAGATGATGGACCAGGCAGTGCCTTACGTTAATAAAAGAGGTAAATTATGTGTCTAAAATATCACAAGACCTCTGAAAAAACTAAAAAAATCTACCCCCAAGTCCTGGGGCTTGGGTACTTTGGAAGATGCGTGTCCGAAACCTAAGCACTGGCTTACCTGCAAACCTCTGTCCTGTCGTCCGCGCCACCGAGAACACCCCCACAAACGGCTGAGCCCCGAGCCCCGGCAGAGCTCCCTGACGCACCACCGAGGGGTCCCGCTGGGTTTATACCAAGGCTAGAGCCATCCGAGCCCTGCGGTGCTTCACGGGGCAATGGGAATAGGTTAGGAAGCACCTTTCTTCCCGCGAGGTGGGAGCAGCAAGAAGGGGCCACAGGAGCCGCCTTCATCTCGCTGCATCAGCCAAAGTCATTCGGACGCTAGGAGCACTGTGGGTGGCAGAATTGCTTAGAGCCCAGTGCAGGGTACCTGCCACTACCTTGAACATGTCTGATAATTTTAGGGGACAAATTACTTGATGCTCTTCACTTTGCTGAACGTGCTACTGGCCACTTGCTCTTGCTTCTGCTTCCTGACAGAATGGCTGATGCTGACAGACAGGGGAAAAAAACCAAGATAGTGAATGTTGGCTAGGGAGAAACATTTGTCCTGTGCAAAGTTATTCCAGCCAGAATTCATCAATAGCTTGGTAAACACCTTGCAGCCCTCCAGATGCTTTTTTGGGTAAACAAAAAGCAGCAAATTGAATAGAAGCTGAGTATTCAAAACTACTTTTTGCAAACTGTTTCAGCTCTGTTGGGTGCTTCACATCTGGCTGTATCCCAGTCCATTTAATCACTAAGGAGAATGCATGTGAAACGCAGTTGCCCTCTTCAAAAAGCTTCTTTCTGC